>NC_139220.1:283653193-284045693 GCF_055691185.1 Crinia signifera | reverse complement strand
ACCAATTTTGATACAACTGAGCTGTGAAAATGAAAAATTAAATTTTTTCATTTTCACAGCCCAGTTGTATCAAAATTGGTGAAACCCCTGGGGGTTTGAAATGTACACTATACCCCTAGATGAATTCCCTGAGGGGTGTAGTTTGCAAAATGGGGTGACTTGTGGGGGAGGTTCCTAACTTTTAGCATCTTATGGTGCCTAGAAACCTACATGGTGCCTAAAAAAATAATCTCATAAAAAGGAGGCTCCAAAATCAAGTAGGTGCTCCTTCTATTATGAAGCCTGTGGTTTGGTCAACGTGCACACTAGGGCCACATATAGGATATTTATGAAAACAAAAGAATTGGGGGAATCAATTTTTAGTCACATTTCTCTAGTAAAATCTACTGTGTTCGTTAGAAAAATGTATTAAAATTGAAACTCTGCAAAAAAAAAGAAATTTTGAAATTTCACCTACACTTTGTTTTAATTCCTGTGAAACACATAAAGGGTTAACAAACTTCCAAAATGCTGTTTTGAATACTGTGAGGGGTGCAGTTTTTGAAATGGCATCATTTATGGGGGTGTCTCACATACAAGTCCCTCAAAGTCACATCAGAACTGAACTGGTCCCTAAAAAAATCAGTGTTTGAAATTTTCTTGAAAATTTGAGAATTTGCTATTCATATTTGAAGCCTCCTAGTGTCCCAAAAAATTAAAAGGAAGTTGAAATAATGATGTCAACATAAAGTAGACATATGGTCTTTGTTAGTTATTAACTATTTTGAGTGGTATGATTATTTGTCTCACAAGCAGAAAATTTAACATTTTGCAAATTGCTAAATTTTCCATTTTTTTACGACATTTTGGTATTTTTCACAAAAAAACACAGACTGTATCGACCCAAATTTACCACTAATTTGAAGTACAATGTGTCACGAAAAAACAATCTCAAAATCACTGGGATAAGTAAAAGCAAAAAAAAGTTATCCCCACTTAAGTGAGACATGTCAGATTTGAAAAAAATGGCTCTGTCAGGAACGCAAAAACTGGCTCTGTCAGGAAGGGGTTAAAAAAACTGGAGATTTCTCACCAAATCTCTCACTTTCTGAATCTCTCATCCCATTAAATCTCACCCTATATGTCACATATGAGACGCGGTCCGCTTATTGTCTAAGCAACTGCATTACAGGGGATTTAGTTTGAGAGATAACATGAAGATGGAGAGACTTAGAAGCACCAGAGTATGGGAGCTGAAACAGGAAAGAAAGTGCGAGTCCTCTCACCTCTCTGTCTGTAGATAGGAGGCTTCTTGTAGAGGTTTGGCTCCTTCTTAGAAATCTCTGTAGATTTTGAGAGAAATACACTGAGACTGGACCAAAGTGAGTGAGAACAATATTGCCGGATGTTACAGAAATGCAGGTTTTCTTTTTTTTACTTGGGAATTTTTATTAGAGAAGTTTGGGTACTCTTTACTTAGAAGGGCGCCCATCTCGGCCATCTCGGGCATTGAATGCACTAAAAAATCAGGTGCGATGCGACAGACGAGATGCCCGAGATTTCCCATAGGGAACAATGTTAAATGTCTCAATTGACCCGATTTTCCTGTTCAATGCCTCAATTGACCCAATTTTTCCATAGGAAACAATGTTAAATGGGCCACAGAGGCCAAATAGGCACCCTGAAGTGAATAATGGCCACCCAAATTGTTAACGCCACCCCCTACGACCTTTTCATACCCCCACTATCCACGTCGGCGTGGAGTTGAGAATAGAAAGTGTGGCGAGCGCAGCGAGCCACCGAGCCCGAAGCGTGGCGAGGGGACGCGGATACCTTCACAGGTATCTGCGTCCCCTCGCGGGCTTCACAGCTGTCCGCGTACCCTCGCGGGGCTCGCTGCGCTCGCCACGCTTCGGGCTCGGTGGCTCGCTGCGCTCGCCACACTTTCTATTCTCAACTCCACGCCGACGTGGATAGTGGGGGTATGAAAAGGTCGTAGGACGCGTACCGCCGCCCCTCGCGGGCTCGCTGCGCTCGCCACGCATCGGGTTGACGTTGATCGTGGGGTGGCGTTAACAATTCGGGTGGCCATTATACACTTCAGGGTGCCTATTTGGCCTCTGTGGCCCATTTAACATTGTTTCCTATGGAAAAATCGGGTCAATTGAGGCATTGAACAGGAAAATTGGGTCAATTGAGACATTTAACATTGTTCCCTATGGGAAATCTCGGGCATCTCGTCGGTTGATCGCACCCGATTTTTTAGTGCATTCAATGCCCGAGATGCCCGAGATTTTTTACTAACGATGCCCACGATCAAAATCGTGGGCGCCCTTCTAAGTAAAGAGTACCGAAATTTGCATTACAAAGTATGCAGAAAATTGCAAATATATAAAATACAATAGTACATACAGTAGTAGATCACTTCTGCATGTGACATAAAACACACACACACATCATTGGTACATTTTTAACAAAATGAAAGAAGGAAAAGAGAGAGACAAAAGAGAGTTTAAAAGGGACACATGGTAGGGGGTGATGCCAGATGTAGCCTCAGACAAATGGTAACCATCATAGTATCATACAATCAGAAATGCAGATTTTATGTTTCTCACGTGCTAAATGACTAAGGTCCAGATGTATCAAGCTTCAAAAAGTGCTAAAGTGAGAGTTGACAGCCAGCCAATCAGCTCCTAGCTGCCATGTGACAGGTAGGGTTTTAAAAATGACAGGTAGGAGCTGATTGGCTGGTTGTTTATCACTCTCACTTTTTTTGAAGCTTGATCTGGCCCTGGATCTTATTTAACTTTTATAGGTATGGTAGTAGCAAATAAGTAATGTGTCATCACTTCCCAGTACAGCTCCTGACTATACTTCCCCACCAGGCCTGTACCAGCTTATTCAGGCGGCATGTATGCATATGCCCCAACATACATGGCTCCAGTCCTGAATACATGGCATCCCCACTTAATCCTAAGGTGGCACAAATCCTTTGGTATAACATTTCCCATGTGTTGTGTCCACCCATGTCATATATAAGGGAAGGCCACATTACATTCTCTGTGACATCTACATATGCAAACATTCTGCATTTCTGCATACAGATGCAAAGTTTCCCAAGTATCTTAGATACTCATCATAGATTGCTGTATATAAAGATCAGGCTGATCAGTAACACATTATCAGTGTATTGAGTCTGCTTTGGTAGATGTGTGCTCCTGTTCTGATTTTTACTATTGTTTTGACCTTTGGCTTTGAATGACCTTGCCTCAGTACTACTAACTCTCTAGCACTGCATTTCTTGGCTTGGATGATAACCCCTCAGGCTCTTTGACCTATTGGCTGAGGATGGCTATCTATTGGACCATTCCATTGGCTAATGATTTCATTCTTCATATTTTAACACCACTGCATACTTAATGGTGCTGAGTACATTACTATATTTAGGCAAAACGAGGGCAGCATAGGCCAGAGTGTAGTTAAGAGCCTGGGGATTTAGGGGTTAAACGCAGATGCAATGCAGCACAGAGCAGTGTATGATTCATAGGCAGTTTAGCATGTGGTGCATCTGGGCCAATCAGCACCAAGAGGGGAGGTAGCTTAAGCGGGGTATATAGGGTCCAGCTCTGGGGTAGGAACTTCCTCTTGGAATCCGGATCCCCACCCTCCCATCCCTTCTTTTCTTTCCTCTCTCTGGTGCTCATTGCCTTCGGGCTGTCCAAACAATTCAGTAAATTTAACTTTAGTTTAAAAAATCGGCGAGAAGGCGCTCTCGACCAGCAGTCGGGTGAGGTGTCAGGTGGTCACCGTGCGGTATTACCCCCCCTTGCCAGGACGGTGGGCGAGTCCCGAACTGAGCGGGGACGGTGGGCATTTCCTGGAGGTGTCCGCGCCCTACCTTAGAGGGGGCGGGGAGCCGTCACGGTGCAGGCTGTACCTTACGTAAGGGGTGTGTTTGTTAGATTGGAGCGACGATGCAGTCGCTGCCATTGGCATACACCTCTGACTGGTGCTGGTCTCAAGTGCTTTCTTGGCCATCCCTTTGATAAACTAACAAGGGTCATACCACCTAAATAAATAACTTGACCATTTTAAACTTATGCCATGGTTGTCTGAGTCTTATTTTTAGATAAGGTGTCCGCGTGAATTATTTCTAGGAAGTAATGTAAGGGTAACAACACAAGGTAACCAACATAATCCCTTGGGCGCCTTATGCTCCTGATATTGGAATTCACCTGTTAATATCTTTGTTATCATTAGACGTTCTAGACCAGGCATGTGCAAACTATGGCCCTCCAGCTTTTGTGAAACTACAAGTCCCATCATGCCTTGCCACAGTTTTGCTATTAGGGAATGCTAAAAGTATGGCAAGGCATACTGGAGTGCCATAGTTTGGACATGCCTGTTCTAGACCAGTGATGGCTAACCTTGACACTCCAGCTGTTGTTGAACTACACATCCCAGCATGCCCTGCATCAGTTTTAGTGTGGCCGAATAGATGATCTAGATGTTAAATATTAATTTTAGCTATGGAGAAGGTAATAGTCAGGGATACTAGAAATGTTATTGCGTCTCCTAAGCAAATGTGCATTTCCAAAAATCATTCCAATCGACCATAAACCAGAGTGAGATCTATAATACCCCTGTCACACCGCAACTCGGAACCAGGTAATTGCTGGGTTGCTGACTTGTCGACTGTCGACTTATAACCTGGGTCGAACAACCCGGCAATTCAACCCAGTTATAAGAAGGGTTAAACCATACTTGCCTACTTTTTAAAACTAGTTTCAGGGAGATTATAGTGGGTAATAGAATTTTGCAAAGGGCCCCATTGAGGGGACGTGTCATGCTCCTCCCAAAGGGCGTGTCTAGTTATATATATGGAGAGATTGTGAACGTGGCACCTAGAAGCGTGGTTGTGTACTGCTACATCTGCGAGGAATCTTGTAAAATGACTCATATCCACATGTAGATGAGTCCCAAAGCTGTTAGTAAGAGATACTATACTTGGTAAAGTGCTGGGAAATGGTTCTGATTATTCAATGTAATTGTATCTGTCTCTCATTCCTTTTTTCCACAAAAATGTAAGTGTAATGTGGGCTAGGTGACATGAGGGAGATTGCTAGACTAATGAGGTAGAGAGGGAGATTGCTGCTATTTCAGGGAGTCTCCTGCAGAATGCAGGAGGGTAGGCAACTATGGGTTAAACCCGGTTAACCTGGGTCGAACAACCCGGCAATTCGACCCGGGTTATAAGAAGGGTTAAAGACGGTTCACCCTCTGTATAATAGGCAACCTAGGTTTAATATGAAATAATATTATTTGTTGATACATTCTATATTTATATTGTTATTGGATTTGCACTCTTTTTTTAAATCCATTTAGTTTTAATATGAATGTGCCAGAGCTGTGTCGAACCCGTGATCAAGATCCCAGGTCAGACCCGGCTCTGCAATCTGAAAGGGGCATAAGTGGACAGCAGAGCAGAGCGATATGAAGATCAGATCAAAGCGTCTTTTACCTGGACAGTGGAAGTGCTGAAGTCCTCCTCTAGGTGAGTTACTTCCCCCGCGGGGACCTTGTACATTGGAGCTACTTCCAACAGACTTATTGTCAGCCCAGAGTGCAGCGACCTATTCAATAAGTAATTGTAGATGTTACAACTTTACAGCCCTACATCTATCCCACACCTAGACTTTATATCCTCTCACAAATCTCACCTCAGGTGATGGAGGAGGTGATATGGACTTGGGAGACAGAGATCTCTGCAAGACATGTAAGTAGAAGAGTCATTCAGTAGAGACATTGAAGGTTCTGTACACAGTTATTATGGTGTCAAGAATGGGAGCCGGAAGTTTCTATGACCGTTATTGAGGAGCCAGGGTGAACTGAGAGATTGTATGGGTGATAGCAGCGACAGTTCATAGGGTGAGACTCAGGGCTATATTACCTAAAGAAATGGAAAGAGGTGATGTTGCCCATAGCAACCAATTAGATTCTGGCTAACTAGAATGCAATGATAGAGATATGCTGATTGGTTGCTACAGGCTACATCACACCTTTTCATTTTAAGAAGCTTTATGTCAGCTGGAACAAAGACTATATGGTAGATGTACTAAGGCTTGGAGAGATATAAAGTAGCAGCCAATCAGCTCACAACTATCATGAGTTTGAAATGCCGGTCGGTTTGTACTTTATCTCTCTTTGCTTTATCACTCTCTAAGGTTTACTACACCTCCGTTTATGATAGATTATTTGTGGTTAGTACATAGTGGGAAATGAGATCTTCCATGTGAGGACCTTACCTCTCGGCTGCGGAGAGTCTCTGTGTTCTCCAGGAGAGTGTATGTGAAGTGTGGCTCGTAAATCATTAGGTCTGGACGCTCAATATCCAATATAGCCTTGTCACGTGGAAGGGCGGCCAGATCCTTATAACCAATGATGCGACTGTCCATGCGAGCCTGGGCGGAGGTAGAGGGAGATATCATTTCAAATAAGGAGTTCAGACAATAAAAACAACAATAAATATAAATTAAGTCTCTTTTCCATAACAAGTGACTGCAGTATTCATGTTTAAGAAACTGCACTTTTATGTTGGATGAACTCCCCCTGTCCAATTGCCATTAATCAGAGGGCCCGTAGAGATAGGTATTACACTGCAGCACCTGACTCCCACTGAGGAGGAGCCTGCCCAGAGGCGGCTTTTCTACAAGGCAACCTAGGCGGCCATAAAAATATCCTGGTCATCCAAAACATTCCCAGTGGAGCATTGCGTGACTACCGCGTGACATGGCACCACATAGATCTGCCCACACTCTATAACTATACAGTTTTGTCATAAATATTACTTTAGACCAGGGGAGGCTCCAGAGTAAGGGTTGTGACACAGTTCAAAATTAAAATAGGGGAGCCACACCCCCTACCACCAACTGCCATTCCAAGCTGACCCACACAGAATTTTGGACTGTGCTGCTGAGCCACATCTGGAGCTACCACTGCTTCAGACACATAGATTTTGTATCTCCTAGAAGTTCAGGTTTTTGAGTATAGACACACACACACACACACACCTAGTAGAGAGAAAGGCCAGGCAGAGGATTACTTACAGTAATAGCAGAAGGGGAGCCCGGCACACTCGGCCCTCTGGAAGAGGTAACACTACCAGGAGATGTGAGGGGTGTCTGCAGACATAGAGAACAATACCAATATACATAATCAGGTAACAGTGCCTTTGGATACAGCCCCATAAATAGTTATAATAGTACTCAAGGCAACAAAAAACATAGTACAAAGGATTTAGTACATGGGTCTTTAAACTGTGGCCCTCCAGATGTTGTGGAACTACATGTCCTAGCATGCCCTGACAGTTTTGGCATGCTCTTATAGGAAAAAATGTGGCAATGCATGGTGGAACATGTAGTTTCACAACATCTGGAGGGCCACAGTTTGAAGACCCATGATTTAGTATATAAGCAAGTCAAAAAGCCACACAAATAAAATAGGGATACACCTAGAGAGTAGGCATAACGCAGGGTTGTAGCCCTTCTTGTGGGTAATAAATTCCGTGGGTTATCCATTCCACCCATGAAAGCAACCAGCCTTGGGCACACTGCTTAGGGTTATCCTGGTTGGAATAGGTCATAATACAAAGTTACACGGTGGGAGACAAACCATACAGGGGCCCAAGGCGTAGGTGAGGAATCTGACATGTGTGTGGCATGATATACCCTATATGAATAAACCAATGTGTTGTACATCCTGCCCATGGAGAAACCATCTGGGCTGCACTGCACGTAAGGTGGAATACTGCTTTTGCTGCATTAGAGAGCTTGGGGGGAAATGTAATAGGACGGTTTGATTTTGCCGTGTAAATGATTGCCGCATTAAAAAAAGAAGATTTCTTACCAAAACGCTCACTTTCTGATTCTCTCATCCTAGTACATTTCCCACCTTGTATCAGTGTTATTAGTGACTGATGCAAATGTGTCAGTTACAAATAAATAAAACAAACAAGTTGGACATGAGTGTATGTGACGTTAGCTTGGTGTAATGAGGCTCATAGGCTGCAGTTATGATCACAGATTCAGGTTATCTAATCAATAATCATATACAGTATGCAGCTGCTATATCCCTCAGCATTGTACTGAGGACGGTACCATCTAACGGGATTGTAAACAGTCGGTATCCACTGTAACTGTGCAATGATGTATAAGTGAGAGGGCACTTGTTGGGTATCGGCCTAGTATTATATAATGTAGAGAAGACTTGGAGCTGTAGCAGAAGTCACTCAGCCATCACTCAATCCCCCAAAGGCCACACCGTGTACCCTGGCTTACAGGACACTATAAGTGACATAAATAAGGTGTAGGATATAGATGCCTGGTAATATGCCATCTATCATTATAAGGGCAAACAGTTATTTGCTGAAAGGCTAGACGTGACATTTGTCCATATGATTTAGTTCTATCACTGTGTATCGGTGGGCTTTGTTACAAGCATCTCATGTACCCTACATCGATGGCAAAGGAGAACCGATGTTTCTTTTTTTTTTCCAAGGTGACGGGACACGGAGCATAGATTCGCCCCCCAACACCCATAAGTCCCGCCGCCGAGTTCTGATTGGCCCATGAGCCATTCAGTCACACTATCAATGGTTATCCATCAAATAGTTTACGACTATCAATGGCTGGGTGCAGAATCGCCATCGATGGCAAAGACTCTGCACCGATGGCCATTCCTAACACTCACAGACCCAGGCTTCACACCAGATGTGCTTATCTTCTTCTTATTTAAGCCAGTTAAACACACAGAAAAAAAAGGTGTTGCTTAAAAGTCAGTGCTTGTATGCTGTATGCTTCTAGTGTATGGAGACTGTACATATATTAAAGTGTAATCGTGTTTTACCTTTGGCACCTTTTCCATTCAGCTGTCGTGCGTCAGTGTCCTGTGTGTATACCGGAGATCTACAAGTTAAGAACATTAAGATTAATTCATATACTTTGTGGTGTATCTGCATATGGTTTGAATATATGCTTATGTACGACTGGGTGTAGGCTGGTGGAGCAGTGCATTAGGGGTTAGCGTGAGGGGATTTACATTTTCTCAGAAGATGTAAACAAGTAGCGGCCACCACCAGTACATCAGTAATTATGTAGATATTACCCCGGATTTAGTACTGATAATCTGAATTAATCCTTGGCTTTTAGAACAATAATTTGTAGAGACCTCCGCTAAGTAATGATCTTCAGTGGGGCCAGTTTGGCATTCGGGTCACATGGCATTTTGGAATTGACCAGGGACGCAACGAGAAAGTATCGGCAACAACAGGAACCTTTTTAAGGAGACAGAACCTCTCCCAGCTCTGCTTCCCGTCACTGCAATCACCAAGATCAGACCCATTCCATAACGTACAACACTATAACTGTATGACGTCTTTACACAGATTGCCGGAACTACGTGGATGTTCCTCAGTAACTGACGACTAAGGGGGTAATTCAGAACTGCTCGCTAAGTTGCGTATATTCGCTGCCTAGCAAACAATTAAATGCTGCCCCACCAAATGCACTCCCCCCGCCACCCGAATCCCTGATGAGAGCGAATGTGTACGCTTACGCATGCTCTCGCCAACAAATGATTTCTCCTCTCCTCGTTAATAAAAGTAAGCCTGGCATTACTCTTATTCTGCACGGTGATGGCTGAAATGGGTGTGGTTTCTGACATCATCCACCCGCCCCAAACAGACAGGGACACGTCTACATTTGCAGGCGTCCACCCAGCGTATCCGTGGGCGAGCCCACCGTTTTTTTGTGGGTATGCCCATAAAACCAGAGCCGGCCTTAGGCATAGGCAAACTAGGCAATTGCCTAGGGCATTTGGAAAGCCTAGGGGCATCAGCAGCTTCTGCTGATTATAATGATATGCAGCATGCCTATATTCTGTGTGTGAGTGAGGCTGTATCTGCATATGAAATAGTGTATTCATGGAAATCACTGTAACATAGCATTCCGTATGCAGGTACAGCCACAGTCGCACACAGAATATATTCATGCCAGATATCATTTTAATCATCGGAAGCTTCTTGTGTGCGCTGGTCATAACAATGCAAATAAGATGACTTTTCAGCAAAAAAGGCACCCAACGTTAGCAGAACTGGCCAGGAGCTGCATGGCCTATTGAGGCAAGATGTATGAGGAAACATCTGTATCCAAGCAGAGGCAGAGGTCACAGTGTTAGCGGCTGTGCAAGTTCTGTCTGCGGGTGAATTGGTTGTGCAATAGTGTTCGGCATATGTGTAACGGGCATTATGTGTGTAATGTATAAATGCATTAATAATGTGCGACATATGTGTAACAGGCATTACGAGTGTCATGTGTGTAAGGGCATTAATAATATGCAACATATGTGTAATGGGCATTATGTGTGTCATGTGTATAAGGGCATTAATAATGTGCAACATATGTGTAAGGGGCATTATGTGTATTATTATGTGTATCAAGGGCATTAATAAAGGTTGGCATAATGTGTAAGGGGCATTATGGTTATAAGGACATTAATAATGTGTGTCATGTGTAAGGGTCATTACTGTGTGGTATTATCAGGGGTGCCGAGAGAAAGGGGTAGGGGGTACAAATTACCCAGGCCAAAGTCTGATGGACGGGCCCCCTCCCCTTAAGTGACAGCAGCAGCTGCAGCTCTTCTCCTCTGCCCAGCACACACTGCTTTGTGCTGGGTTGCAGTGTGGCCATGGAGGTGCTTAAAATACAATATTTTCGCAGGATTTTTTTCTACGAGTATAATGTGAATAATGTGAGGAGTAATGTACATAAGGTAAAGTGGTACTACTGTGTGATGTAACGTGAATAAGGGACACCATCGCATGATATAATGTGAATAAAGTTGCACTACTGTGTGGCATAATTTGAATTGGGGGTACTATTGGGTGGCCATGCCCCTTCCCAGCAAGAAGCCATGCCCCTTCCCAGCCCTGTTTGGGCTGCGCACCGAATGTGTGCACTGTTTCTATTTAAAATATTGCGGGTAGGGGCACCAAAATGATGACTGCTATGATGAGGGTTGATGGTGCTGGGAAAGGGGAGCAGGATCAGAGGCGGAACTAGTGGCGGTGCTAGGGGGCACCAGCAAAAATCTTGCCTAGGGCATCATTTAGGCTAGGGCCGGCTCTGCATAAAACGCTGGATTGGACCCCAGCGACAAGCACAGGTTTTGCCTTGGTCGTAGACCCTCATCCTAGGGCACCCCTGCTAGTGCTCATTAGAATCCCGATGATCGGAAACGCATAGCACACCCCTATATTTTGGGTCATTACTAGAGGAGGTTGTGTGGATAAACTAAATCACAAATGTGGATAGCCCAGGGTGTCAGGAGTGGGTAAGGGCAGGGCCCGATTACGGGGGGGCTAAGGGGGGGTCAGTGCCCCTGGGCTCCCCTCTTTCTAGGGCCCCCCTGTGACAAGGTTTTGTGAATGGGAGTGGGGTAGTGTTTCAGCTTCACCTACTTGCCAATGTGACAGGCAGTGCATTACTGGGAGTTGACCAAGTCCCATAAGACACTTTGCGCAAGAGGTCAGAGGCTGAGAGGCTTGTGCTGAGCTCTGATTGGTGGAGCTCATCACATGCTTCTCAGACCCGTGGAGGACAGCAGCAGCAGCCTCATTATGGGAAGCAGTACTGAGCCTGTGAGGTCTCCTGCAGTGCAAGGTACAGAGGGACAAAAACAGGCTTTCCATGTGGTGTATATATTTTTTCTCCACCCCTGCAGTTACCCATTAACTATTGATTCTTTAACCCCTGGGTCCTCAAACTGCGGCCCTCCAGATGTTGTGAAACTACAAATCCCAGCATGCCTTGCCACAGTTTTAACACTCCCTTATAGCAAAACTGTGGCAAGGCATGCTGGGATTTGTAGTTTCACAACATCTGGAGGGCCGCAGTTTGAGGACCCAATTTAACCAGAGCCAGTTATGGGCACTTCCCCTTTAGAGCTTTAAGATTATCAGCCTGTTGTACTGTACATTCTAGATCCCACAAGACATCTAGGGGGAAATTTACTAAAGGAAATTTGTAAAAAAATAGGTGTATTTGTATCCAGAAATACACTTATTTTTGACATTTAATACCAGCAGGTTTGTACACACTGGCCCATGTCATTTTTCCCTATTCTTACTGACCACCTCTGCAATACAGACGTCTGTATTGCGGCACATGTAGGGGTAAATAAAGGTATGTCCATGTTCATTTGTATGTTTGAGCCTGAAGACAATGCATAATAAAGTGCATTGAAACGTTGCTGTTACACCTGCTGTACCTTGTATTTATTTCATGCTGTGAGTGCCATGCCTATATATATATATATATATATATATATATATATATGTATATATATATACTACAACTAGTTACATGGCTGACAAAATGACAGAAAAACCTAACAGTAATGTCAGTGCAGGCGTCTGTGCACACCTGAGGAGAAACACTCCATCGGACGCCAGCTATTGGTCACCAGAGCGCAATACACTTTAGAGTAGTACAGTGTGTTCTTTAAGATCTCCAAGGGGGTAATTCCATTAGCAACAATATTTTAACAGGTGAGAAAAAGGGGGGCAGCCTTGGGCTTTCACTCCTGAGGCTATTCAATTAAAGCTTCTTTTTCTCACTCAGTAAATTAACTATTAACGGGCAACACTGAATACTATAATTTACTGCAGGATAATTGATCCCATGGGGCTATTTAATTATCCCTGATAAATGCAGTCTACAGTTAATAGGAATTTGTTATACTATTAACAAGGAATCCCCAATAAATAGTATTTTCAGGTGCCGCAACAATGTGTACACATACAGATGTCTCCTTCAACATCCTTGCCGCAGTCATGTTAAACCTTTCTAGTGGTGTGAATCAGTAGTGCTGAGCGTCTTTTCATGAGACTGTTTTGGTTAAATGCTCTTTGCTGATTGAAATGATATGTGGCATGCTTATATTCTGTGTGTGGCTGCAGCTGTATCTACACATGAAATGATATGTGGCATGCTTCTATTCTGTGTGTGGCTGCAGCTGTATCTGCACATGAAATGATATGTGGCGTGCTTATATTCTGTGTGTGGCTGCAGCTGTATCTGCACATGAAATGATATGTGGCGTGCTTCTATTCTGTGTGTGGCTGCAGCTGTATCTGCACATGAAATGATATGTGGCGTGCTTCTATTCTGTGTGTGGCTGCAGCTGTATCTGCACATGAAATGATATGTGGCATGCTTATATTCTGTGTGTGACTGCAGCTGTATCTGCACATGAAATGATATGTGGCATGCTTATATTCTGTGTGTGGCTGCAGCTGTAATTAGACATGAAATGATATGTGGCATGCTTATATTCTGTGTGTGACTGCAGCTGTATCTGCACATGAAGTGCTATGTTACAGTATTTTCATCTGCTACACTGTAATGTAGCATGGAATTAAATAGCCCACGACATTAAGCCAGAGGCTACCACCCGTTACCCACATAGTAAATGACTAGGTGATTCATCGCGCCCTACGGGCGCTCTTCACACCGTCGTAAGGGGCTGCGCCCCCTTAATTTGTGAACGTTTGTATATGAGAAATATGGTTAGAATTGTATGAAAGATGCCCTGTATTGCAACTTAGGTGTCCGCGAATCGCGGGAGGGGGGGTCGCGGAGGGTGCCGCGAATTGCAGGAGGGGGGGTCGCGGGGGGTGCCTCGAATTGCAGGAGGGGGGGTTGTGGGGGGGTGGATGCTGCGAATCGCGGGAGGGGAGGGATTGCAGAGAATCGCGGGAGGGGGGTCGCGGGGTGGGTTGCCGCAAATCGCGGGAGGGGGGTTACGGGGGCGGGGGTTGCGGCGAATCATGGTAGGGGGGGTCGCGGGGGGTGTGCCGTGAATCACGGGAGGGGGGGTCACGGGGTGGGGTGCCGAGAATCGCGGGGGAGGTGTGTGTGTGTGTGCCGTGAATCGCGGGAGTGGGAGTTGTGGGGTGGGGGGGGGGGTGTGACGCAAATCGCCACAAGAAAAAATCAACACAGAAAGGTCAACACATGTAAATGTTGACATAAGTGTGGCACTTCATTGGTGTCCATGTCGACACATGAGAATGAATATGAAAATATTCAAAAAATGAAAAAAAAACTTCAAAAACTCATGTCAACCTTTTTCATTGTCGACCATAGCCATGTCAGTGTTTTCCATGTGCAATTTAATTCTGGAGCTGCCGCGAATCACGGGGGGTGCCGCGAATTGCGGGAGGGGGGGGTCGCGGGGTTGGGTGCCGCGAATCGCGGGAGGGCGGGGTTCACAGGGGTTCCGGTGGGGGTTTGCCACGAATTGCGGGAGGTGGGGGGTCACGGGGGGTGCCGCGAATCGCGGGAGGGGGGGTTGCGGGGGGTGTGACGCGAATCGCCACAAGAAAAAATCAACACAGAAAGGTCAACACATGTAAATGTTGACATAAGTGTGCCACTTCATTGGTGTCCATGTTGACACATGACAATGAATGCGAAAACATTCAAAAAATGAAATAAATCTTCAAAAACTCATGTCAACCTTTTTCATTGTCGACCATAGCCGTGCCAGTGTTTTGCATGTGCCATTTAATCCTGGGGCTGCCGCGAATCGCGCGGGGGGGGTGCCGCGAATTGCGGGAGGGGGGGGTCGCGGGGGGTGGGTTCCGCGAATCGCGGGGTTCATGGGGGTTCCGGTGGGGGGTTGCGGGGGGGGTGCCGCGAATCGCCGGAGGGGGGGTTGCGGGGGGTGTGACGCGAATCGCCACAAGAAAAAAAATCAACACAGAAAGGTCAACACATGTAAATGTTGACATAAGTGTGGCACTTCATTGTTGTCCATGTCGACACATGAGAATGAATATGAAAATATTCAAAAAATGACAAAAAAACTTAAAAAACTCATGTCAACCTTTTTCATTGTCGACCATAGCCATGTCAGTGTTTTCCATGTGCAATTTAATTCTGGAGCTGCCGCGAATCGCGGGGGGGGGGGGGTGCCGCGAATTGCGGGAGGGGGGGTCGCGGGGGTGGGTGCCGCGAATCGCGGGAGGGCGGGGTTCACAGGGGTTCCGGTGGGGGGTTGCCGCGAATTGCGGGAGGTGGGGGGGTCACGGGGGGTGCCGCGAATCGTGGGAGGGGGGGTTGCGGGGGGGTGTGACTCGAATCGCCACAAGAAAAAATCAACACAGAAAGGTCAACACATGTAAATGTTTACATAAGTGTGCCACTTCATTGGTGTCCATGTCGACATGGGGGGGGGGGGGTGCCGCGAATCGCGGGAGGGGGGTCGCAGGGGGGGTGCCGCCAATCGTGCAAGGGGGGGTCGCGGGGGGGTTCTTTTTGCCGCGAATCACGGGAGGGAGGTCGCGGGGGGGGGGTGTTTTTTCCGCGATTCGCGGGAGGGGGGGGTCGCGGGGTGGTGGTTATGCCGCGAATTGCGGGAGGGGTCGTGGGGGGGTTCTTTTTGCAGCGAATCGCGGGAGGGGGGGTCGCGGGGGTGTTTTTGCTGCGAATCGCGGTAGGGGGGGTCGCGGGGGAGCGGGTGTTTTTGCCGCGAATCGCGGGAGGGGGGGGCGTGCGGGGGGGAAGTTTTGCCGCAAATCGCGGGAGGGGGCGCTCACCTGGTGGCTGTGGAGTAGCAGTGCTGGGCAACATGGGAAGGCAGTGGGTGTCTGGCACTGTCTGTGGGCTCACTGGGCTGGTTCTCTGTCACATACCTCCCAACATGACCCTCTCCAGGAGGGACACAATGCTCTGTTTCTAGACTTCCCCTTAATGTATGATTGCCATCACCTGTTTTAAACAGGTTAATTTATCAGAAAGGTGTTCAGCACAGATGAAGGCAATCACACATTAAGAGGAAAGTCCAGGAACAGAGCGTTATAGACACAGACACCCACTTTGAGTGACAGATGTAGCCAAATATATAGGAGATTGGTACTAATTTAATTATCTTCTAGATGTGTTTATTCTGTGATCTTTCGTTTGTTCTGTGAAAATTCCAGTGCAAAAACGCAACATCCGTCACAGACTACTGGCCGCAGGAAGTATGATGGGAGACATCTCAGCTGCGGATGGGATCACAGTCGCAAGCTTCAAACAGTTGCGTCACGCCTTCATTTTTTACGCCACTCCTCCGTTACCTCCCCAAATGGTCTCTGGCTGTCAATCATTCTGCAAATACATCCTCTCTGCGACTGTCCTGACAAGACTATTGTGACACATGCGCCCTGAGCCTGCTTAATGTTGGAGAATATCTGTATCTGTATAACTGTAAGCTCGGTGCTATTGCTTAAATGCAAGATGCTTAGCAGGTCTCACCAGTCTGTGTGTTGCTCTGCATCACGTGACCTCTTAGGTTCCGCTCCGTTTCTGTAGGAAAAGCAAACAAACCAAATTGATTGGACGACAGAGATGACTAATTGTAACACATTCACGTAAGATCAAACATCTAAAAGTTAATTTTGGCTAATCCCAAAATCACCTTTCTTGAAGTTAGCAGAGTAAGTATTGGTTTTAATTTGTGAACCTGTTCAACATAAAGCAGTGTTTTTCAACCACCGTGCCTTGGCGGGAAGCGGTCATCTATTAGAATGAACTTAGGTCTACAGTCATTAGGTCGACCCCACTAGGTCGACTGACAGGAAGGTCGACCTGACTTAAGGTCGACCTGGGCCAAGGTCGACATGACTTAAGGTCGAATTTGCATAAAGGTCGACATGAGGAAGTTCGACTGGTCATAAGGTCGACATGGGTTTTTCACTGTTTTTTGAGCCGACATGTGCCGATAGGCGGTATTTCATGCCCTACCATCCACTAGGGCATGGAGGAGGTTATTAAAGCTGTGGCGAGCAAAGCGAGCCACCGTGCCCGAAGCATTGCGAGCGATGCGAGGGTCCGATTCTCATTGCCAACTGTGTCCATGTCGACTGTGTCGACATTCGGGTAAAAAACAGGGAAAAACCCATGTCGACCTTATGATCAGTCGACCTTCCTCATGTCGACCTTTATGCAAATTCGACCTTAAGTCATGTCGACCTTGGCCCATGTCGACCTTAAGTCAGGTCGACCTTCCTGCTAGTCGACCTAGTGGGGTCGACCTAATGACTGTAGACCTAAGTGTGGTCTGACAGATGTACCGATTCCGCCTTGGCACACTCCTCTGCCTTGAGCTGTTCTCCAGTGTGCCACCAGATCTAGAGATGCCCGAACCAGTTTACAGCCACCACCAGTTCAACTGTTATTTACCGGTCCCTTCTTTTCATGTAAAGGGCCGATGTATTTTATTTTTGTTACCTGTGGGGACCAGTGTGATTGTTTTTTATATGGGGGTCAATAGGTTTATTTTTTTCCTGTAGAGGCCAATGTGTTTTGCCCTGTGGGGATCTCATGCCGTGCCTTGGCAATTTTAAAATCTTATTTAGTGTGCTGCCAGGTAAAAAGGGTGAAAATCACTGACATAAATTCAACAACAAATAAATTTATAACTATTAACATTAATAAACACCAGATTTGTAGACATAGTTACAAAGTAATAATCACATCTGTTAGTGTTGCATTTATAGTGAATCATTAAGGGCCAGATGCACTAAGGAGGTCATTCTAGTTGATTTGCCCTGTTGCGCAACAGGGACCGATGTTGTAGATCTCTTTCATGCGCATATATCAATAAGCGCATGTGCAGGTCTTCACTGCGGGCACCCTTGGAGACTTGCATAGTCTCCAAGGTGCTCGCAGGGGGGGGAGATAGTGGGGGTTGCAAATGCCCATGGTTTACTGCCTTCCGTGGACGGGCAGCTGACTTCCGTGGACGGGCAGCTGACATCACCACATTTCAGCTGCCCTCCCTGCTCACAGGGTGCCGCAAATCTGAGTCACCTTAGTGCATCTCTATCTGCCCATCAAGCTTCCAATCAGTGTATGTGAATTATGTGGGAAATAAAGTGCTCTGTCTGTCCCATTCCATTCTCGTATTAGATCCATACTATGGATCACATATACAATGTGATCTGGGAAGGATCTTACTGCACAGGATCATATTGCAATATGCAATTCTAATAGCAAGACGGATGTCTGGGCAGACACAGGGACAGGGGCTCCGGAAGGACGAGCAAAGTAGTACGCTAATTCGGGGGTCCACGTGCTCAGTAAACATAAACATGAACAAAAACATAAAAAACGGATGTCGACCTTTTCCGTGTCGACATTTGCTTGCTGTGGACCTAACGGTTGTCTGTGAGCTAAGCCATACCGGCTAATACAGTACATAACTGATGCAATACGTAGATCATGACTGATTAGTGGGCCTGGTGTAGGTAAATGAGGTAGAAGGTGTCTGGTATAACTGCTGGTATTGGTGATCCGAGATATGTCCTAGGACACAGCATTGGATCACCTACAACACCATCAGCTGGCTGGCTCACCCCTGAGGTTTACTCAGCTGTCTGCTGCAGGTTCCTACAAAGAGGCCAGGGAACAGCGCGTCCGAATGGAGCAACAATTGGCCGCTATCTAGTGGCAGGCGCGGGGAGAAAGAATTAAATTCCTCCCGCCAGTGTGGTCATTTCCTAACACCTGACCTTTTATGTTTGGAGGGGGAATATTTGGGCGACATAAGTACAGTATTACATAATGAGGAGACAATTGTGCCAGTGAGGGGAAAGAATGACAGATGGTAAGGGAAGGAATGACAGAAAGCAGGAGCGCAGAGAGAATGACGTGTAGCTGGGGTGTGAAGGCAGCACCTGTGTAACTGGATGACCCCTGGCTATATTTCCATATATCAGTCTCAGTCCACTTCCCTCTGCCGCGCGCTCATTTCCCTTCCCAGGGCCAGACCTTACAGCACACACTCTGCTTCCCCTCTCACTGTATAGGACAATGTAGTCAGTGAGGAGATATCACTGCACAGGGGCCAGTATATAACACACTGAGATGAGCACTGCTGGCCAGATTCGGAGGTGGCCAGTGGGAGGTAACCAGGCTTGCCTACCCTCCCGGAATGGCCGGGAGCCTCCCGGAAATCGGGTCCTTCTCCCGGCCCCCCGGAAAGGTGGGCAAGTCTCCCGCATTCTGGGATTTGCCCCGCTCCAGCCTTGCCCGCTGGGTAAAATTACATGAAATCGCGGGTACGCGGGGAGGGGGCGGGGCTTAAATGACGCGATCGCGTCATTTCGCGGCATTTAAACCACGCCCCCTCCCTCTCGGTCCGCGAATCACGGAGGTTTTCGTCATGGGGGGCGGGGCCAAGTGATGTCAGCCTTGCTCCCGCCCCCCTGATGTGTTGCCTCTCCGGGCTTCTCCCGGAAAGGTGAAGATAAAAGTAGGCAAGTATGGAGGTAACGGGTCGCGTGTCAAATACAGACATGTCTAGACCATGGCTGGACCTGCAACTGTCCTTGTACAAGGTGGAAAGGCTCTGAGGGCTTATTATTACGGACACTGAGCAAACATAAGGTTGCCCAAAGGTTCAGTTATGCGACCGATGGTGTGTTCTTACGCAAGTGTTACCAGCTTATACCAGCTGCATTAGCATATTCCAGAAGATCCGCTGCCTACGGGATAATAATAGTGACAGCATTTGTGTCTATCTTTAAATCAGGCCCCTGTGTGATACATTTGGACATGACCTATAGTGTATATACAGGTTGAGTATCCTTTGTCCCAGTGGTAGCCAACTCCAGTCCTCAAGAGCTATCAACAGTTCACATTTTCCAGACCGCCTAGCCTGGGCACAGGTGCACTCATTACCCAATGACACATTTTAAAAGATCCACATGTGAAGCTACTTAATTTGCGATTCTATGAGGAAACCTGGAAAACACGCTCTGTTGGTAGGTCTCGAGGACTGGAGTTGGCTACCCCTGCTTTATCCAAAATGCTCGGGACCAGAAGAATTTTGGATAACGGAATACTCCGTATTTCAGCATTTTTTTTATATTTCAATGATATATCTTGCATGTATGCTGTATAAGCACATCAAACACATGAAATACACACATATATATAGTTTATTTGTGCATAAAACAATGTTTCAAAACATGAAACAAAGTTTGTGTGCAATCTCAGGCTTTGAATTGGAATGCTAAGCAATGATGTCCTTGCACATATTTAGTGCCAGTTACATATCATGTCCTCAGTAGTGCCAGTTACAGTACAAATCTTGTCCTCAGTATTGCCAGTTACATATCTTGTCATCAGTAGTGCCTGTTACAGTACATATCATGTCCCCAGTAGTGCCAGTTACATTTCATGTCCTCAGTAGTGCCAGTTACATACTGTATCATGTCCTAAGTAGTGCCAGTTACATTTCATGTCCTCAGTAGTGCCAGTTACATACTGTATCATGTCCTAAGTAGTGCCAGTTACATATCTTGTCCTCAGTAGTGCCTGTTACAGTACATATCATGTCCCCAGTAGTGCCAGTTACATACTGTATCATGTCCTAAGTAGTGCCAGTTACATTTCATGTCCTCAGTAGTGCCAGTTACATACTGTATCATGTCCTAAGTAGTGCCAGTTACATATCATGTCCTCAATAGTGCCAGTTACATACTGTATCATGTCCTCAGTAGTGCCAGTTACATACTGTATCATGTCCTAAGTAGTGCCAGTTACATATCATGTCCTAAGTAGTGCCAGTTACATACTGTATCATGTCCTCAGTAGTGCCAGTTACATACTGTATCATGCCCTAAATAGTGCCAGTTACATATCATGTCCTCAGTAGTGCCAGTTACATATCATGTCCTCAGTAGTGCCAGTTACAGTAAATATCATGTCTTCCATAGTGCTGTTACAGATGTCCCCAGTAGTGCCAGTTACATACTGCATCATGTCCTCAATAGTGCCAGTTACATATCATGTCCTCAGTAGTGCCAATAACATATCATGTCCTCAGTAGTGGCAGTTACATACTGTATCATGTCCTCAGTAGTGCCAGTTACATATCATGTCCTCAGTAGTGCCAGTTACATACTGTATCATGTCCTCAGTAGTGCAAGTTACAGTACATATCATATCCTCAGTAGTGCCAGTTACATACTTTATCATGTCCTCAGTAGTGCCAGTAACATATCATGTCCTCAGTAGTGCCAGTTACATATCATGTCCTCAGTAGTGCCAGTTACATACTGTATCATGTCCTCAGTAGTGCCAGTTACAGTACATATCATGTCCTCAGTAGTGCCAGTAACATATCATGTCCTCAGTAGTGTCAGTTAAATACTTTATCATGTCCTCAGTAGTGCCAGTAACATATCATGTCCTCAGTAGTGCCAGTAACATATCATGTCCTCAGTAGTGCCAGTTACATACTTTATCATGTCCTCGGTAGTCCCAGTAACATATCATGTCCTCAGTAGTGCCAGTTACATACTGTATCATGTCCTCAGTAGTGCCAGTTACAGTACATATCATGTCCACAGTAGTGCCAGTTACTTACTGTACCATGTACTCAGTAGTGCCAGTTACATACTGTATCATGTCCTCAGTAGTGCCAGTTACAGTACATATCATGTCCTCAGTAGTGCCAGTTACATACTGCATCATGTCCTCAGTAGTGCCAGTTACATATCATGTCCTCAGTAGTGCCACTTACATACTGTATCATGTCCTCAGTAGTGCCATTAACGGATTCAGTACTGAATCCCGGCGGTCGGGATCCCGGCGTTCAGAATCCCGACGCCGGAATCCCGACAGCCGAAATGCCGACAAGGGGGGGGACGTGGATCACCCCCCCTTGCGGGCTCGCCACGCAGCGGGCCCGGTGCCTCGCTACGCTCGGCACACTAATTTATTCTCCCTCCAGGGGTGTCGTGGACACCCACGGAGGGAGAATGTGTCGGTATTTCGGCGGTCGGGATTCCGGCGTCGGGATTCTGAACGCCGGGATCCCGACCGCCAGGGTTATTAACTGCATCCCGCCATTAACATATCATGTCCTCAGTAGTGCCAGTTACATACTGTATCATGTCCTCAGTAGTGCCAGGTACATACTGTATCATGTCTCAGTAGTGCCAGTTACATATCATGTCCTCAGTAGTGCCAGTTACAGTACATATCATGTCCACAGTAGTGCCAGTTACATACTGTATCATGTCTTCAGTTGTGCTGTTACCTTTATACTGAGATACAGACCAGAGATATGTCCTATGGTATAAATGAGATATATACACTGGAGACTGTGTCCTATATACTGATATACAGACCAGAGACATGTCCTATAGTATAAATGATATATACACTGGGGACAGCGTCCTATATACTGATATACAGACCAGAAACATGTCCTATGGTACAGTATAAATGAGATATATACACTGTGGGCTGAGTCCTTTATACTGATATACAGACCAGAGACACGTCCTATGGTATAAATGAGATATATACACTTTGGACTGCTTCCTATATACTGATATACAGACCAGAGACACTACCTATGGTATAAATGAGATATATACACTGCGGACTGTGTCCTATATACTAAGATACAGACCAGAGACACGTCCTATTGTATAAATGAGATATACACTGGGGGCTGCGTCCTATATACTGATATACAGACCAGAGACACGTCCTATTGTATAAATGAGATATACAGACCAGAGACACGTCCTATACTGATATACAGACCAGAGACACGTCCTATATACTGAGATACAGACCTGAGAAACTCCTGCTGGATAAATAGGTGCAAACCAGGACAATTGCTATATGATAAATAGGCATCTTGCACGCGTGGTGTGTGTGCACATGTACAGGCCTATAGGCTCCCTGCTACACATCCATGTGTACACACGGGTCAGTGGCTCCCTTATCTTGTACAGCACCCTGTGCCTCACCCATCACATAACATGGAGTGGAGCCTATCAGCCCGGCCATCTGTGGTATAGCGTGGTGGGATGTTGATAAAGAGATATTCTGCAGGGCACGGACTGTAGAAGGGTTAATGGAGTAACGCTGTAATAAGTAACGTGCTGAAGTTTTGTTGGGAAATATATCAAGTATTATGCAAAGTTGCGGTAAAAGAAGAGTTAACAATATGTGCAGGAAATCCGTTATTAATAATTAATATGGAATGAGGTCACAGGTTCTGTGAATCAGAATAAATACAGTGCAAAATACATGTACACAATATTGTATGGTATAATGCAGGTAGCTACATCAGTAACTGTATATCATTATTGCAGACACAGAAATAGCATTGTCATTGCTAGGGATACTGTTCCTCCCACCACAGTGCATACAGTACATTGCTATATACATCCTTTCTCAGTCACATTATGCTCTGCGTGTTCAGCATGGACTGTACATACATGTAACCACCCCTCAGACACACGCACACACAACACACACATATCTCCATCATGTCATTGTCCCCTTTCTTATCCTTGCACATATATATGACATTCTATCCCATCAGTCCTGTAAGCCCCCCATCACCCGAGTCCTGTCACTGTCCTGTCACTGCTATCCATGTTGGTACCCTCATTCCTCCTACACCAGACACAACCCCCCCACCCACCTCCCTCTCTCCACTATGAGCAAGCACCTCAGTCAGGTTGTGTGGTGTCTCTCCTGCAGGTGCAGTCTATTTGTAGGGTTTCGTCTCTGTTTGCAGAATTCCAGGCGGTCTCAAAGTGCCCCTCCCTGCACTCAGAGGCAACACTGCAAGAAGTGTCCTGGCCAGGGAGGGCATGCATAAGGAGCATGGGGTGTCTCTTCTGATTAGATGGAGACAAAGGCAGACAATCAGCGAGACATGGACAGAGGTGTGGGTAGAGAGTGCAACAGATGGAAAAGTGAGGGAGGAAGAGAAAGAGAAAGCAGCAGAGGTCAGCATGGGAAAGAATGAGATGGAGAGAAGGGAGATAGCAGGAGGGAGGAGTAGACTCGAGCAGAGGAAACAACCTTGGCAGTCCCCAGGAGGAGAATGACGAAAGATATATTCTTATGGGACAAACTGCGTCTCCCTGGGGCAGACATTAATATTTAACACATAGAAGATTTCACACCTCAATAGTTACTAAGCTGCAAACAAGAATCCATCCCTATCTATCAGCTACAAGCATCTATAATAAGGGGCCTATTTATTATTGGTGGCAATGTGGACCTCACAATGGTGAATCCTTATGGTGGGGATTAGTAATGTGTTTTTATTCGGGGCTATTTATTAATGGGGTCATGCCGGGACAGCAGCAACAGTGTGCAGTGCTAGGTTCTCCCCTGAGCACATGCACCTCCTTAAGTCCCACATGTGGACTAGGAGAGTTGGGGGGGGGGGGGCAGAATTGGCTGTAAGGGACATGCTCCTAATACAGTAGTTCTGCTTTGGTTAACTCAGTGTCAGACTGGGTATGAAGGGCCCACCGGTATAATGCAGTGGTAGGGGCCCATGCTTAGAGGTTTGGCTAACCATTAGAGAGTGCATGGTCTGGGAAATGGGTTAAATAGTAGTAAATACTGTAATGCATGCAGGATAATGTACCAGATTAATACCAACAGAGCACTGTAGAGAATACACCATACTCCTGTGTGGTATAATCAGGGCCGTCTTAACAGCAGTGTGGGCCCCTGGGCAAAGCAATGCATTGGGGCCCTTACCCATTCTCCCCTCCTAGGGGTGGGCGGTGCGATCCCTAGAGGAGTGGCCACTCCTCCCGCTATTAGGCCACGCCACAAAAAAATTACCGGGGCCCAGCATACGTCTCGGCTGCCCTACAGGTAGGTAGGTACACATTTTACACCATCATCCTAATGTCAGTGTAAAATATGAATAAGGGGCACTACTGGGTAGCATAATGGAACTAAGAGGCATTACTGTGTAGAATAATGTGACTAAGGGTCATTACTGTATGGCATAATGTGAATAAGGGACATTACTGTGGAATAATGAGACTAAGGTGCATTACTGTGTGACATAATGTTTATTAGAGGCACTACTGTGTAGCATAATGTGACTTAGCAGCATTACTGTGTGGCATAATGTGACTAAGGGGGCACTACTGTGAGGCATAATGTGTATAAGGATCACTACTGTATAGCGCACTGTAAATAACATGTATTACTGTGTGGCATAAGATGAATAAGGGCATTAATGTGTGTCATAATGTGACAAAGGGGCATTAACATAAGTGTGCGCAGCAGCCGACACGGTTTTGCCACTCTTGGACATTCCCACCAAGAAGAGAAAGCAACTTCTCTCTGGACCATAACTGTATGGAAAATCCTGAAAAGAGGGAGATATGAGATAGTATAAAACTTGTACAGATGGGGATATGTGAGAGTATTCAACTTGTGCAGTGTGTGTGTGTCTGAGTGCTAAATGGGCCTGCATATGTCTGTCATACTTTTTTACATCAGCTGTACTTTGGTGGGGCAGACTCATGCTTACCTTCTTTTAAAAACTAACACACAACAAAATCAGGCGCAATTAAATAATTACTAGTCTATCCACAACCACTTAATACACTGACTGTAGTCTAAATGAATTAGCAGCTATGGAATATCTTGGAACATTCAACAGTTTACTAGAGAATTAAAATCATATGACTAACAGGGAGCGCTTCTATTCATTGTTTTTTTTATTCTAAACCACATTCAAATGAAAAGTTAATAAGTAACAGTTATATATAAAAAAATATATATGTATAAAAAGTCAGTGCACTGACTATTTTTTAAACATATATATATATATATATTTATAACTGTTATATACACATTGTTACATATATGATTTTATTATTTATGTGTATATTAATGTTTGATACTTACTAACTTTTCATTTGAATGTGTATAAAAACCAATTAACAGAAGCGCTCCTTTTTAGTCATGTCATTTTCATTTTCTTTTGAAAACTTCTCTAGAGGAGAAGGCCAGAGAGAAGAATGTTGGGGACTTTGTGATGACGAGCCAGGTTGTCACATCATCAAGGTCTGTTATGAAGGTGTGATACAAATTTGTGTCTTATCCCTGCCCCCTTTACTCAGAAGCAGATGGAGCACCCACACTTCGGGGGTTGTGGGAGACCACCCAACTTCTGGAAGAGTAGTTAAGTATGGACTTGATACTTGCTAATTATGCAGCCTTCATGGGCAGGTGACAAGCAATCTAAAATTAGACATTTGAACCCTCTTGCATATATCTGTAAACAAGGAATAGTGTGGAAATGATGTGTGTATGATATCCTGCTCATGTGCTATTAGCAATAAGCAGCATGGCCGATGATGTTGTCATTTATACAGGTAGGACAAAAATACAGTACAACTGGCCGCTCAGTATGGTGAGAGTGCGGAGTGGGAAATAATGACTGCTGTATGTAAGGGAGATACAGTACACGGGATGAGGTAACTAGTCAGGATGACAGATGGGATGAGAGATGAAGAGATAGAGGAGCAGAAAATACTAACTATATATATATATATATATATATATATATATATATATATATATATACACACACACACACACCAGAGTGAGGATATCAGACTCTGCACAATGCAGTTACAGTATGTGGTGTTTTTTCCTATGTCCTATGAGCTTGGAATGAGGAGCAGTGAATTCCAGCACAGGGCGAGGATCATTTTGCTATACCCGACAAACAGAGCGTCAGCTCAGTAGGTCAGACCTTCCATCCAGCTGAGATTGAGTGAGTTGTGTGTATAGGTGTACATAAATATTCTGAATATGGCAAGAACTTTGTTTATTATAAAAATGTACTTATATAGCACCAGTATATTCTGCTTTACAGTTCGGATATTCACACAATAATTTGACAAAACCATGTTACACTGCAGGTGGGACAGACAGAAAATGTGCTGAGAGAGATTTCTTTGGGAAGGGATATGAGCTATGCCATCGTTTTGGTATAACTATATGGTTCCCCTCCAATTGTCCAGCATAAATGATAAAATATGTTTTTCTATCTGTACTAGTTGCTGGGACACAGGGCATAGCCCCACCCCCTGGTTCTGATTGGCCCACTGGCCAGTCCATGAAAGAACAGGAATGACCATTGGTTGGTTAACCACTGATGGTCATCCATAACATAGTAACCATAAAAGGTCACTTGTAATTTTACCATCGATGGTAACCACATCAATTCCTATGTCCTAGCCTTATTCTTCATTCCAAGTCAAAAAGAAAGTTGGCCAGTATTTGTGCACTACATAGAAAAGCAGCCTATATTTACCCTGCATGCAAAACCATAAATGCATTTGAACCCTCTTGCATTGCATCATGTTTGTTCCTGAAGCCAATTGCTCCTGTTTTGCTTCGCTGTTATTTGCTCCTAACTCTGTAGTAGGCACACAGAGCGCCATTCTGAGGTGGGAGTAAAGCAAGATTTCACAAGTAAGTTTGCACTGTGACAAAACCATGTGTCACTGGAGATGGGCAGATGTAATTGTGTCCTGTTGGGCCACACATCCAGTGTGAAATATTAGGGGCATAACTGTAGTATCACACATTACATTATCATCACGGATGGTGTAATGGTTAGCTTTACTGCATCACAGTGCTGAGGTCATGGGTTCAATTCCCAACATTGCCCTAACTGTGCACAGTTTGTATATTCTCCCTTTGCTTCTGTGGGTTTCCTCCGGGAAGCACTGAGATGGTGTATGCATACATGTACATGCACCCGAGATCCTCCATAGGATCGCATGTTGCATACGCTCCCACAATCGGGCTGCAGCTTGTTGCAATGGCAATGTGAAAGGGCGCAAAATGTATGGTTTGCAGGAGGGGGCCGGACACCCTAGCACCGGCCCTGCCCCTGTGACAGTGCCCCTGTACGGTGTGGTGCAAGATGGCGTACCTTAATCTGGAGCTGGTGACGGCGGCGGCTTCTGGATTCTTCGCGGCTTCTGCTGGGGAACCTGTGGCAGGGAACGGCACAACCCAAGGGACCCACAAAAGACAACTCTACCACGATTAGCAGCGACAGTAATTTATTTACTAACACACGGATTGACCGCTGCAATATCTCAATGACAAATGACAAGAAGAAATACTCAATGAACAAACACCTACAGTAAAGCATACAATCAAACAATAATCATTCTATCTAGCAATCAATTTAAATGGCTCAGAAACCTCAATATAATCTATTGGCAAATGAATCAACATACACAGTCACGTGTCAACATAATGGTCCCACGTCGACATATATCCTCACTTTGAATTAGGACCTAACTTAGTGTGCACACTGACTACGAGCATGGCAGAGCAAATTAACAATCCCTTCAATAGGGTACAGGCGGGTTCCCGTTACCTAGGGCAACCCCCTGCTAGACATACAACGAAGGCTGTAGATATAGGCTTGGCAGTGGTGGCAAATCTGGCATGCAGCCAGAGGGGTGTTGCAGGTGTCTCTGGGCTGCTAATGTCGCAGGGTGATCAGCACCCTAATAACAGTTGTCCCCTATGCAGTGGAGAGCCACTTCAATAGCTGGGTAAAGTGGGCCAATGTGGGGTGCAGGCCAGCCTGGGGGTAGGGGAGCTCCTGTACCTTAACTCTCAGCTGCAGATGCCAGCTCCTGCTGGTCATGACTCTTCAGGGTCTCTCACTCCTCTCTGGGTCTCTCACTCCTCTCTGGGTCTCACTCTGCCTGGCACCTATCAGCAGCACCTGATCTCCTCTTCAGTGCAGGACAGGGGAACAGCTTCTCCATTCACTGCACACACGCTGCTGGGCTTTCTCCTCTCTCTGCCTGAGCCTCTCCCTGCTCCAAGCATGTCTTCTCACTCTCTGCACACTTCCTCCCTCTCACCTTGCTGCTGGGATCACCTCTGACCTCTCAGCTTCCTGTCACAAGTGCAGGGGAGCTGGGACACTAGCTGTCTGTTAACCCCTCACAGCCCTGCTGTTTCTATAAAAATGCAGTTCTTTCTCTGAGCAGCATTAGCTGCAATTTACCTTCTTTGAGGGCACAGGGACACCTCTGGGGTGGACTGCCACACACCTCCCTGCTGGAAATTTGCCTGTCCGCAGGCAACTTACCCGGACCAACAAGTTCTTGACAAAGTCCTGTCAATGTCCATGACAACATTCAAACGCTAAATGAAAACAGGTGCGAACAATTATACATTCAATAACAACTATAAGCATCACTACCTTCCTGCCACCTGATATCTAATGTGGGCTCCCCAGGTCAACCATCCCCCTGCCACAGGACCTCCATCCCTCTGCGGTCCAGCTTCTCCAAGGCTGTCAATGGATGGCGCCCACTCTCACGATGTACGCATCTTTAGGCATGTCTCACCTCTCGATCTTGCCTCTTCGACCTCTGTATCGCCTGCTGGATTCTGAGGGCGAATTCCTCTCCTGAGATGGTCGCATATTCACCACTTGTTACTGGCTTCCCACCGATGAAACAGATCTTGGCCTTGTCTTCTCTCTCTGGTGCTTCTACTTTGGCCTTGGATTCATGCAGTGGCACCACTGGTTCTGCTTCTGGTGGCTCTACTGTCTGCGTCACAGCCATCTGAACCACGGTCTCGGGGCTTCTCTGCTGGTCTACCATTCTTGGCCCTAGGTTAGCCACCCGATAATCGGCATCATCCATTCTAGGCACGTACTCTCTGGTTGGCTCTGCAAGAGGCCTAGTCGCTGCTTGCTGCTTCTGGTGGACTACCTCACTCCACATGACCGGTTTCTCACTTGCCCTCGTGATCTCAGGTTCTGGTGGGCGGGGCATCTGTCCTGGTCGAGGAGGGTTGCTGTTCACTCTTTCTTTTTCTAGCTTGACCTCTCTCAGTTCAGCTGTACTTCCGGTGTATTGGTGGTATGGTAGAGGCTCTTTACGGTGCGGGTAGTGCCACTGTTGTTCTGGGGCATGTCTGTTGCGTAGCACCGGCGTTCCATTCGGCCCCGTCACTTTTGCGGCCTTGGTGCCTTTCTTCCCGCTTGTTAATTCGAATTCGACGGCTTCACCATCGCTCAGGCTCCGAAAGCAATTCTGGGGGTCTTCGTTCTGTATGGCGGTGTAATGGACATAGACGCTACGCCCGTTGTCTGCACGTCTAATGTATCCATATCCGCGTGGCACATCAAACCACAGGACACGACCTGTGATCCTTCTTGGGCCGGTTCGCGGCCTATCAGTCATCTGCGTTACACCGGATGCTCTTGACGTGTTCTGGAACACTGCCGGTGGACCTCTTCTCCCATGCCATCTCACAGTCTGTGGGCATACATCGGCTCGGTCACTGTGTAGTCGTTCCGACCTCCATTGGCGATTCTGTTGCCATCTATGCCTTCTGCCACCTTCACGTTGCTGTCTTTCCTTTTCATCCTCCGCCCATTCCTGACGCATCTCACGGATCATCCTGGTCATTTCGGTCATCGCTTCGATGATGGCCCCAATCGCGTTCTGATTGGCTTGGGCTGGTGGAGTGGCGGTTCTTCGCATCTCCTGCGGTTCTGTGTACTGCGATCGCCACATCTTGCCGTTCACAGGGGTCTTGTGCAATCCTGTTCGTGACGCCAAGTGTGACAGTGCCCCTGTACGGTGTGGTGCAAGATGGCGTACCTTAATCTGGAGCTGGTGACGGCGGCGGCTTCTGGATTCTTCGCGGCTTCTGCTGGGGAACCTGTGGCAGGGAACGGCACAACCCAAGGGACCCACAAAAGACAACTCTACCACGATTAGCAGCGACAGTAATTTATTTACTAACACACGGATTGACTGCTGCAATATCTCAATGACAAATGACAAGAAGAAATACTCAATGAACAAACACCTACAGTAAAGCATACAATCAAACAATAATCATTCTATCTAGCAATCAATTTAAATGGCTCAGAAACCTCAATATAATCTATTGGCAAATGAATCAACATACACAGTCACGTGTCAACATAATGGTCCCACGTCGACATATATCCTCACTTTGAATTAGGACCTAACTTAGTGTGCACACTGACTACGAGCATGGCAGAGCAAATTAACAATCCCTTCAATAGGGTACAGGCGGGTTCCCGTTACCTAGGGCAACCCCCTGCTAGACATACAACGAAGGCTGTAGATATAGGCTTGGCAGTGGTGGCAAATCTGGCATGCAGCCAGAGGGGTGTTGCAGGTGTCTCTGGGCTGCTAATGTCGCAGGGTGATCAGCACCCTAATAACAGTTGTCCCCTATGCAGTGGAGAGCCACTTCAATAGCTGGGTAAAGTGGGCCAATGTGGGGTGCAGGCCAGCCTGGGGGTAGGGGAGCTCCTGTACCTTAACTCTCAGCTGCAGATGCCAGCTCCTGCTGGTCATGACTCTTCAGGGTCTCTCACTCCTCTCTGGGTCTCTCACTCCTCTCTGGGTCTCACTCTGCCTGGCACCTATCAGCAGCACCTGATCTCCTCTTCAGTGCAGGACAGGGGAACAGCTTCTCCATTCACTGCACACACGCTGCTGGGCTTTCTCCTCTCTCTGCCTGAGCCTCTCCCTGCTCCAAGCATGTCTTCTCACTCTCTGCACACTTCCTCCCTCTCACCTTGCTGCTGGGATCACCTCTGACCTCTCAGCTTCCTGTCACAAGTGCAGGGGAGCTGGGACACTAGCTGTCTGTTAACCCCTCACAGCCCTGCTGTTTCTATAAAAATGCAGTTCTTTCTCTGAGCAGCATTAGCTGCAATTTACCTTCTTTGAGGGCACAGGGACACCTCTGGGGTGGACTGCCACACCCCCTTGGCATTGATCATGAAGCCCCTGGCATGCAGCTCCTGGCATCAAGCATGTAACCCCTGGAATCAAGCATGTTTTGAGAACGAACCCCCTAGCAACGAGCATGTAGGTAAGCGGCACTTATGTGGCATAATATGTAATGGGCATCACGGTGTGGCATGATGTGTGTTGGACATCATGGTGTGTGGTACATGTATAATGGGCATCATGTTGTGTGGTACATGTATAATGGGCATCATGGTGTGTGGTACATGTATAATGGGCATCATGGTGTGTGGTACATGTATAATGGGCATCATGGTGTGTGGTACATGTATAATGGGCATCATGTTGTGTGGCATATGTATAATGGGCATCACGGTGTGTGGCATATGTATAATGGTGCACGGTTGCTGCATTTGGGTGGGGGCACTTTAAAAAATCTTGCTGTGGGTGCTAGGGTGCACATCATGCTACATCAGCCCCACCTGCAGTGCACATGGTTTTGTCCATTAAAGAAGGAGTTTGCTTTTGCAAACCAACCCTAATCACCCCCCAGTGTCTGAAAAGCTGTATTGTCCTGTTATAATTGGAGTGGTATGCCCACAGTGTGTACTTTTATTTTCAGTAACGGGAAATTGATCATTCAATTGGAATGATTATTTATTAATGAAGCACTAACAACTTCCATGGTGAATCTTATAACCCATACGGCATTTATTGCTGCAATTAGAGAAAATGTATAATATCACCTAACCTCAACAGGCGGTAACACAGACCGCTCCATCGAGCTGATCTCAACCATAATAATTCAGGGCCTGATTCAAAGGCGGTCGCTACCGCGTCCGCAAAAATGGTCACTGTCATAATGTGAAGAGAAATAATATTCAAATGGTGATTTCAGCCTACCCCTTGTACAGCAGCACGCGGCGCACAGTTACAGTGCAAAGGCAACCATTTTTAGTGTACGTGGACAGTGTGACTGCCACGGCGGTTCTAACCACTACACCATCATTTTACACCATCGACTCATGTGGCAGTCTATGGGCTGCTCTGTGTTTTCTTCTCAAATTGATATAAACATGTACAGACGGAGCGCCTCTCAGCCGGCGCAGGGAATCGCTAGATTCCCTTAGCTGGAGCAGGCTGGCAGAGAGGCGCTCCATCTGGAGAGGACGCGTGAGCGTCTCACACGCACCCCCATCAACACGACGCAGTACGGTGGCGGGGAGTGCTTTCCCTGCCCGTCTCTGCTTCAGGGAGTGGGGGGAGTCGGCAGGGGCTGCGGGGAGATGCTGGGGTCTGGCGGCGGATGGCTCCAATGGAAAGGGTTGCGCATGCGTTTCGTGAGCGCTCGCCCACTTCCATCACCTGGCGGCATATGGCAATTTTATTTCCAGGAGCAGCACTGATGGGAGCTGCTCCATCTGTATACACTAGGACAGAAATATCAGTCCTTGTTCCAGTGGCCACTGATATAAACATGGCCACTGATATAAACATGGCCAGCTGCTTGCATTGACGCACTCTTGACACTCCCATAACACCCACCGGTACCCATGAGATATTCAAACACTACAGACCACCTCCTAGTCACTGTCCAGGAACCCCAATGGTGGCGCACCACCGGCTGTATTGCAAGGGGTGGGCGTCATTAGGTTGACAGCTTTTTTTTTTTGCCTCTAATTTAACTATTTGAAGATAAAGCTAATTATATAAAGCTGGTTACACACCATACAATTGTATTAAACAATATGCATGATAGCAGAGCTGAGAAAGGGGTCTACAAGACAATTGATCCAGAATAATTAAACAGCGGACAAAGAGGGGTCGGGTGGGGGGGGGGGTAATTATGGACCTTGCCTACTACTGGGTGTGGATCGTATATTCGACCCGACTTAGGTCAACAGTCATTAGGTCGACACTGTTGGGTTGACAGGCAACTAGGTCGACAGGGTTTTAGGTCGACATGGGTGAAGGTCGACAGGTGTCTAGGTCAACATGGGACAAGATCAACATGGGTTTAGGTTGACAAATGCGTTAGGTCGACATGGGTTTCTTCACTTTTTTTTACCCTAATGTCGACACAGTAAACATGGACACAGTTGGAAGTCAACCACAGCCCCTTGCATAGCTCGCTTCGCTCGCGATGCTTCGGGCATGGTGCCTTGCTGTGCTCAGCACACTATTTTATTCTCCCACCACGCCCTAGTGGGTGGTAGGGCATGAAATACCGCCTGTCGGCACATGTCGGCTTAAAAAAACTGAAAAAAAACCATGTCGACCTCGTGACCTGTTGACCTAACCCATGTCAACTAACGTATTTGTCGACCTAAAAACAAGTCGACCTTGTCCCATGATGTCGACCTAGACACCTGTCAACCTTCATCCATGTCGAGCTAGAACCCTGATGAACTTGTTGCCTGCCGACCCAATGGTGTTGACCTAATGACTATCGACCTAAGTCGGGTCGACAAAACAACCGTATCCCCTACTACTATGGTGAAGTTATGAAACCGCTAATGGATGAGACTACCTACAAAATAATTGAGGGCTAATACGGCAGATAAAATAAACAAGAAATGAATTACATTACTAGAAAAATACGTAAAAAAATAAGTTTACATTTACAAATATATCTCGATTCCTTATCCATCTACCTCAGGTCTGTACATGTTACCCAAAATTCACAAAGCTCAACATGAACCGCCAGGCTGCCTGATTGAAACTGGAATAGAATCAATCACTTCTAACCATTCCCATTACATAGATCACCTTTTACAACCTTTACTTGTTAAGACCCACTTCTATCTATGAAACTCCACAAAAGCTATCAATAAACTTAATAACATCATACAGGAGTCAGATTACATCTTGGTTACTGCTGATGTTTCCTCCCTGTATACAATCTGACCATCAGGACAGAGTGGAAGCTGTCTCATATTTCATTAATTAGAAAAATATGAATGTTAAATTTAATTTCATTATAGAGAGCATCCAATTTATACTCCGGAACAACTTTTTTGGTATGATGAGTGTTATTGCCCCAGATTATGTTAAACTGTTCATGGCCCACTGGGAGGACCAGACGGGCATGACACCAGGGCCAACCTGGTCCTCTGGAGTCGTTATATAGACGACATCTTTTTTTCACATCTCAACAACAGTACTAAAAATATATTTTTTAAATTCACGCATAGCACCCAACTTGTGAATTTCTAGATCTATCCAAGTTCACCTACAGAAAAGCTAAGAACATTAGAAATAATCTAGTTAAAAGTTTAGTGAACAAACCTGAAGATTTTGAAATCATCAAATCCAAGGGATTCTATATATGGGGCTCCTGTATTATGTGTCGGTACTGTAAGTCCCAATACTAAAATTACAAAATATTCTTTCCATGAAATTCAATAAAGAATTTCAGATGAAACAATTCATAATTTGCCATAGTCAAAATGTAATATATCTGCTACAATGTAAATGCAAAAGCAATATACAAGAAGAACACAGTGAAAACTTAAAGAAAGTATGTCTGAGCGTATAAGAAAAATGAAAGGGTTAATTGCACATAACGTATCCGCACATTTGAAAGAAACACAAAATGTAACCCTGAGAATCTCACTCCCTTCTGTGGTCTATTTGCCATCAAGAATAATTGGAGAAAAATCAACACTGACGAAACATTGGCCAAGACAGAAATGAGAACAGTTTTTAATTTTGGTACCCTTGACCCAGGGTGACTCAATCTTGATTTTGAAATGAAATGGCTTCTGTAGAATTTCCTAGCATTTGTCTTAGCATCTGTTCCACTTTCCCATAGAATATGAATTGTCTTGTTATTAAGGTCAATAAGATGTCCATTGAAATGTCGATACATACATGCATTTTTATTTCTTATATTTTTATGTATTGTTTATATTGTATTTTTTGTAAGTTGTCCCCTAATCATTTTAGCGGCAGTATGTTTGCTGCCCACCATAATAAGCGCAATTCAGTGTCCATATAAGAACATCACAGTATACAATATTATCAATCCAGACATTTATATACTGTATATGCCGCTAGATTTAGAATGTAAATCTCTCTAATCCAATGGAGCGTACTCCATTACCGTGTGGTCCAGCATGGCGGAACGCATTCCGTTTCCAGATTAAGTCAGCGGAAATGACATCACATCCGGCACCATAAGTATGCATTCCAATGGAGTGGAGCGCACCCTCCTACCTTTATCTTTAGGTATTTAATCCACCTGGTAGAGATGTGTCGTTCGCGAACGATCCGGTTCTTTTGAACGGATCCATCAAAAGAACGAAGGAGCCTTCGATCCCAAAATGGTGATCCGGATCGGTTTCGCTTAGCATTACATACAATACAATGCACATTGCATTGCTTGAGCTCAGCACTGCCCCCTTTGGCAGCTGAGATATTTTCTTCTAATTGGCTGCTTGTGCTGCTGCTGCTGCTGTTGCTGTGTCACGTGCAGATCTAGATTCTTCTGAATCTGGAAGCCCTGAGGGAGGTCTGGTGACTACACATCAACAGCAGACTAAGCAGAGCAGAGGCATTGGCACTGGCAGGCATTTCAAGATTGCTTCACCTGAGTTCACCAGTAGTATCACAGAAAGGTGTGTAGTAGAAGTATGAACACACAGACACACAGACATAAATTAGGCAGTGCACATGTGTTGTTTTTTTTTACTAGATCTGTGTTTGCTGGGCTGTGTAGTACATTTAACTTAAATTTGGAGGGGGAGGGGGCCTTCTTTTAACTTTCATTTGGGGGGGGGAGGGGGGCTTGGCAATGAGCAAATTTAGTCTCCCTTGGCAACGAGCAAATTAATACCCCTTTTACACCGCTGCAAAATCCCGGGTCTTCAGCGGGTCAGACCCCTGTCAGCGGCAGTGTAAATGGGACACGCCGTGTCCCTTTATACGGGACTTCTACCCAGGTCCTGGGAACTGGATTGTTCGTCAGACAAGCGTTGGTCAGACAGTCACTAGGTCGACATGCAGAAAGGTCGACATGGGAAAAGGTTGACATGGGAAAAGGTAGACATGGACGTTAGGATGACATGAGGAAGGTCATAAGGTCGACATGGGGTTTTCGCTGTTTTTTGACCCGAATGTCAACACAGTTGACATGGACACAGTTGGAAGTGAGAATCGGACCCTCGCATCGCTCGCAATGCTTTGGGCACAGTGTCTCACTTCGCTCGCCACACTATTATAATCTCACTCCATGCCCTAGTGGAAGGTAGGGCATGAAATACCGCCTGTCTGCACATGTCGGCTCAAAAAACAGTGAAAATCCCCATGTCGACCTTATGACCTGTCGACCTTCCTCATGTTGACCTATAACCATGTCGATCTTGTTCCACGTCGACCTTTCAGCATGTCGACCTAGTGTTGTTGACCTAATGTCGACCTAGATCAGTCGACCAAACGACCGTTTCCCCAGGTCCTGACCTGGGTAGAACATGACTATGACCTGGGTAGAGGGCGGTGTAAATGGGTACACTGGGTCATCGACGTATTCAATATTCAATTATCTACTGTGTTTACCACGCAGGGCTATTCAATTATTAGTCAATTTCCCCTGTGTGTAAAACCATAGATTCTACGGGCTAATACTGTGGAGAACAATCTATGTTAAGTGCACCACCTAGGTCAGGGTTAGAGAACCTTTGGCCCCAGCTGTTGTTGGACTACACATCCCAGCATTCCCTGCAACAGTGTTATCATGGCCAAATAGCAAATTGTAGCAGGGCATGCTGGGATGTGTAGTCCAACAACAGCTGGAGGGCCAAAGGTTCCCCATCTCTGACCTACGACTTTGCTCTGTTTCTGGACTTCCCTCTTAACGAATGATTGCTATTACCTGTTCTAAACAGGTAAATGGGCAAGAAAGGTGTTTCCACACAGGTAATAACAATCAAACATTAAGAGGGAAGTCCAGAAACAGAGCATTGTGTCCCTCCTGGAAAGGGTCATGTTGGGAGGTATGGTACACTAACTCAAACCATAAATAACTGTCTTTTTTACACAAACTGATCCGCAGAGCCGCCCAAAGGATCTAGATCTTTTCAGTGACCGACCCAGGTCGAGTCGGGTCCGCAAAAAGAGCCGTTTTGCCCATCTCTACCACCTGGGTGCGGGATAATAGCGAAACACAGTACGCATATCCCACGATTAAACCCCCTACACATTTTATTTATAATGTAGGATGCCACATTGTTTATATGTAAAGATTCACGTAAAACCTACATTTCTAGCCCAAAAATACTCTCCTACATATAACTAATTGAGCCTACTGTTCACTTTCTATTAATTAATGTCCAGGCTATAATAAAAAGAGCTACACCTAGGCCATCCGCTTACACCTTGAAAAACACACGGTAAAGTGTTGAAACGTGTTGGTGTACTTAAAGGCTGTATCCTGGAGCTTCCCACATGTCCCACCCTGAGCCCTACTGGTGAGCTTAATACCCAGGTTTTTCCATCTCTCCCAGGGAGGCTCTTTGTGTGTGGAATATCCTCGGTGGTTTGCCCCCCAGCCTATGCTATTGATACCTTTATCTTTTTTAAAAATTGCATCTAGTTTTGTAAAATTGTGTACAAACTAGAAATAAATATTGTTTTATTCATAGGTGCCTGAAAAATCCAGATAATTTATGATGAATCCCCACCTGAGAAGACAAAAAGATACGGTACTTGTGTATTATCTGGGCGCCCGATTTTATCATTGCATGCCACTACTTAAGGCATGCGATGCGATGCGATATTTCATTGTAAAGACCAGATTTTTAATTGTATAGTCAACCCATGGGTGATTTCATACCCCAACTATCCAACTACGAAGCGTGGCGAGTGCAGCAAGCCCCGCGAGGGGACGCGGATTACTTTACATGTATTCTTCTCAGTGTCCCCTGGTTGTCGAGCGACCGGCTCCAGGGGATACAGAGGCAGAAGGAGGACACTGAAGACTGTCTCCATCCTTCCGGCCTGCAACCCCACCAACACTGCTGCTAGCCATGGAGGGCACCAGACAGAGACAGGCGGACAATATATACGATAGCGATATTGATAACGATATTACAGTGCATATCATTTATTGTGTATCCACTATATAGTTAATGATGCACACTCCCGAGGGTCGTTAAGGATCCCGATCAAATCTGACTACATTGTCAGTGACTGTATGTTCGGAGGAGGTGCGGGTGACGTCAATGAACAAAATCATTAACGATATAGTTCGGTGTTTTGTCTGGCAGCACCATTAACGATATTGGCAGTGCTGCAAATTGTATCGTGTTGCATAGCCACAATTATTTCATTAGACAACACAATATATCAATAGCTTCTTCACTGTGAACACTCGTAGGGGACAATGCCTGGGGCACAAGTTCATACAATGAGCCCTGTGGCGAGATAGTTGTCTGTGACCCCCCCCCCCCCAAACTCACATTCAGCTCCAGGCCTCCACATATCAATAGGCAGGGCAGCCGAGAGGTATGCCTGGGCCCCGGTAAATGTTGGGGGTGTGGCCTAAGGTCAGTAGGTGTGGCCACCACCCGTGCTTAGGCCACACCCATAAGATGTTTAGAGGGGAGGGGTTGAAAAACAATAAAAAAACTCTAAACTCAGCTGCACACACCTACAGCATGTGCTGTGCTGACAGCAGGCTCAGCATGTCAGCACATGCTGCAGAGTTGTGTGCTGCTGCTGCCCGGGAGGGACGGAGTGGGAAGGGGGGGACCAGAGCCCCCACTGTGCCCCTCCAGCAAGCCTGTGCCCAGGTAATTAGTACCCCCCTCCCCCCCTCTCGGCTGCCCTGACAATAGGCCCACCATCATCTGCACACTGCTTTAGATATCAGAAATGTGTTATTGACCAACTTCATTTTGTAAGTTAAATAGCAAATCTCTGTCACATATGTGAAGGGAGGAATATCTTATAACTCGAGTCTTAATGATGCATGGCATCTTGGAATGCCATGGGTGTTGATGTTGTATTTGCACTGTCAGTTTTGAAAATGACCAGCTGTACCTCTAATGACTTCACCTCTCCTGCTCTTCCATTGATGGTAGGTTTCCCCCAACATTGTATTCTTGGCCCTCTTCTTCTCTATCTCTATACGTCCTCTCTGGGTGAGCTCATTTGCTCACTCGACTTTCACTATCACATCTATGCAGATAATACTGAAATCTACCGCTCCTTTCCTGATCGCTCTCCCTCTATCCTCACTTATATCTCCAACTGTCTCTCTGCTGTCTACTCTTGGATGACCCAGCGCTTTTTTAGACTTAAAATATCCAAAGACTAAGCTGACCTCTTCCCAGCCTCCTGCATAAAACCTAACCATCTCTCATCCTAGGCTTCTGTTTATGCCCACTTCTTCCCCTTCTGTGTCACCCCTGTCTGTCTAACCCTCCCCCTCCCCTTTAGAATGTAAGCTCTCACGAGCAGGGCCCTCTCTCCTCATGTGCCTTTCTTAGAATATATAAACCTCTGCCACCCTGATGATTGCTTCAGTGTCCTGTCCCCTGATGGAACTATCCGTATTTACCATGTACTTGTCCTAAACTGTCTTGTGCTGTAATTCGGTATGTTTGCTCATAACTATGCTCTGTAAAGTGCTGCGGAATCTGTGTGCGCTATATAAGAACCTGTTAATAAATAAATAAATTACATAATGATGATCACAGACACCGGCTGGCCACATAGTTTGCTTTAAATCCTAAGTATTAAAACGGCATTCCACATTTATACAATGTATATTACCGTATTTTCCGGCGTATAAGACGACTTTTTACCCCATAAAAATTTGCCTTCTAGTGGGGGGTCGTCTTATACGCCGGGTGCACGGCGTGCCTTATACGCCGGGTGCACGGCGTGCCTTATATGCCGGGTGCGGCATATATTCATTAAAGGGTACCTCTCCTCGGCCAGGGGCGGGGCGTGGCTTGGACGCTGGGGAAGCAGGACGCTCCAGCAAAAAGCCTGCTTTCATTGCCCAAAATAGCCTCCTCGGAGACAAGAAACACACTGCGACATCCCCTGGGGTGCACTCCAACCACCGGGCACCGCCGAGACTTCATGCGGTGACCGTGCAGCCTGCTTAGTATAGGGGCCTACCAAGAGGAGGAAGCCGCGGTCTCAGGTAGAGGACGGAGCCCGGGACTCGCACCACAAGCGGCGCAAACTGCTGCACGTACCTGCAGTCGTTTCAGGTACGCGGAGAATCCCTCCCTCAGCTCTGAACTAGACGCCCATGCACCCCGCCAGCCCCGCCGTTCCTCCGCTAGCTGGTCTGCAGTCGGGACAGGGCCGGGACGGGGGGTAGCCATCTTGGGACTGGCGCAGACTTGTTACAGGTCCCGGCGGCTGAACTTTTGTGCCCTCACACCCATATTCGAGACTCATACCATCTGATGAGTCTCCTGTAGCTTTGGAGCTCTGCTGCAACGAACCTAACAGGGAAGCCAGGCAAACTGAACTCTCAGAATACTGAGGGGAACGGCTCACCAGCCACGATCTTGGGAACCATAGAGTGGCTGGAGTCCCCTTGCAAGAGCCACTCATATCAGTTTGGTAATTTGATGTCGGCGGCAGGCTCGGGTGTGCTATCTTTTATTATTAAGGTACCCTATGCATAAGAAGGGGGGAGGGCCCGAGGCCGAGGAGAGGTACCCTTTAATTAATATATGCTCAATACTTTATGCCTGGGGGGAGGATAGCGGCATCACTGCAGGGAAAGTGCAGATGAGGGGGTCTTAAAACTTGATGTGGTGGGTTTTGCTGGGGCAGGACAAACCTGCCCTGATAGGTTTGTCCTGCCCCAGAAAAACCCACCACTCAAGGGACCAGACAGCTGCTAGTGACAGGGATGTGTGCGGAAGAGGGGGTAGTCTTATATGGCAAGTATATAACAAACTCTACATTTTGAGTGGAAATGTTGGGGGGTCGTCTTATACGCCCAGTCGTCTTATACGCCGGCAAATACGGTATATATTTAGGTAGATACTGAGGTGTACCGTTTATGGGTATTATTAATGCCCGTGAACATTTCCAGCCCCATGCCCTTAATCTGGCCTTGCATCCAGACACTCCAGGGGCAACGTTCCCTCTAATTTTACGAAGGCTGTGTGCGGCAAAAGATTTTGGCTGTGCAACTTTGGAAGAAAATTAAAATTTTTGTGCGTCACTTATATATAACTGGAAAATGATGTTCAGCATTTGTGTTAAATTTACTTCAAAATGTTATTAAACATTTAAACATTCAAAACACAGCACACAATGTAGTTAATGGGACCACTGCTGCTTTGTGCGCTCTGTTGTAATGTCTGTGCGCATGCTCGGTGAGTTGTGTGCGCGCGCACAGCTTAGAGGGAACACTGTCCAGGGGCGCTGTGAGGGTGCTACTAATTACCTGTGGTCCGGGCATGTTAGAGGAGCATTGTCTGTCCCATCTACTAAGAGGGGCAATAATCGCTCATCTGCAAAAACATCGGCATAGGGAACAACAAGTAATAATTGATCTCATTACACTTTTTTAACTAGTTGTTTGGAATTACGATGCTGATTGCAAAATGTGGTGATCTAAGTGGTCTATGTACTAAGCCTTGGAGAAAAATAAAGTGGATGGATATAAAGGACTAACCAATTATCTCCTATCTGGTATGTTGCAGACTGGGTCTGAGATGCATATAAGCAGAAATGCAGTAAAAAAAACCCTGTTCTCTGGGTTTTTACCACATTTCTGTATGCACTAAAGCCTGCAGTCGGCAGTTAGCTGCGGAGGGTAATGCCCGCTGCTCTGGTTGAGGGATCCGTTACAGATCCCTCCCAGCATGCCCTGCAGTCACCAGCGTGACTCTGCGCATGCACATAGGGACTCTCGCGTCTCAGACCTCCAGTGACGGGTGCGCATGACAAAGGACAGCTCTTATCAGAAGGGCTATCCGTTGCATTACTAATTGCATATGTTAGTGCATATGCCATTAGTATGGATGCGATGCATGATGGGATACACTGGCAAAAGTTAGTGCATCCGCCCACTGTTTGAAAAAGGACAGGAGCTGATTGGCTGGTACTTCACTGTCCACTCTCTCAAAATCTTAGACCCATTAGTGTTCTATGCATTTATACAGTGTGCCCGTGTCTATCAGTCTGGTGACACGCCCCTGCCCGCTGGGTGCCAGTAAAGGTTTTGTTTCTTCTCTGGAGCAGCTACCTGAATGGCTAAAATTTTTGGATGTTTATCGCTCGTACAGAGGGAGTCGGCACAGCTTACACACCTATACAATCTGGACAGCCGGCCGTCCCAGAACGGGAGAACGGCCCGACGATTGTATATATGTGTACCCAGCTTTAGTTTCCAATTCAGGATGAGCAAAAACAATTGCTATATTTGCCTTACTACAGTATAGGTATATGACATATACAGAGCCACATGTACATTATATACACACATTCATAGGGGCACATGTATTGGAGAAGAGATAAACTGGAGATAAAGTGAAAGGAGATAAAGCACCAGTCAATGAACTGTGTTTAAAAATGACAGTTGGAAGTTGATTGGCTGGTGCATTATCTTCTTTCACTTTATCTCTTTTTCAAGCTTAGTACATCTGCCCCACAGAAAGAACACTGGATGGCACACCAACAGAATACTGTATATATTACTATCTTACACAAATATCCACACAATATTAGTACACTGATGCTACTGGCACAATACATGCTGTATGTACACAGTGCTCTCCTTTCCCTATCGCTTTTGCAGTACGACTGTCAAGTTGTAAGCATGCCTTCTGCACGTGTGTGGCTACACGGATGTGCCGCTCGTACCCTCTATCCTTTGTCTCTGTCCAGGCCAGGAAAATAAAGGCATTTCTGTATAGTATTATATAGAGATTACATTGTATTATACAGGCGATGACAATTACTACAACTCATCACATTCTGCAAATCCTGGACTGACCAGCAAGGAGGAGGATGCCCATAAATCACAGCTGGATATAGACAGGGACCATCTCCGTATACAGCACACACAGATATATAGCACACATATACCACATATATTGTACAGGCAGCCAGTGATGGATACATTGTGTTATATGTTTGCACAATCTCACACTGACTGCTCAGGCATCATGTACAGCCCCAGGAATAACATATCACACACATGTGGCACATGGTCTTATAAGACAGATATATAAGCCTAACTTATCACATATAACGTATGTATATCCACTGTATGGTATCAGCACACCATGCATGCAGCTCTGTACAGGCACCTATATATATATATATATATGTGCAGCACAACCAGGCCCAGCTCCCTGTTACGCAGTCACAAGATGCACAGTCACAACCCCCCCCCCCCTTCCTGCTAAACTCTCCTCTTGCAATTGCCCATTCACCTTGCCTGCTCCCCTATGCCTATCTATCAGCCCCCAGCTCCCCCCCCCCCCCCCCCTTTCCCCATACATCTCTCCGTTGTATTACCGTGGGGTCCCGGGCAGTACAGGCAGTGTCAGCATCATCTGCTGGTCCTGATTCCTGTAACTATGGTAACAGCTAATCCTCAGCATCACCAGGGAGATGGCCGGTCCCCTCCCTGCCTGCACAGCAGCAGCAGCAGCAGCCCCTCCCTGCAGCACATCCCCATCCCTTCCTCCCAATCAGCAGAGCATCAGCAGACCTATCAGTGGTTTCACCTTACCTGCTGACTGTCACTCTCTCTGTCTCTCTCTCTGTCTCTGTCTCTCTCTCTGTCTGTCTGCGTGCTATTATGATTTCACCCGCAGCAATACTTACTAGATTAAAGCAGGGCAGATGAAATGTCAAGATTAAAATAATCACTTGTTTTAAAGCTCAGTGACTGCTGAGTATTACATCCCATGTCCTGGGCTTGTCCTGGGCTAATGTGGTGCACAATGAAATGACCTTTCATCTTATTAAATCACTCCGCTGGTACAATACCATCCCCCACCTCCTCCCAGCCAGCATCACTGCTCACCTCATAATAACATGACTGGAGGGGGTAACTTATATAATATTATTGCTAATATAAACATATTAACTCACGTTCTAACTGTAGTACGCATAGCTGGCCATACACTCACCAGCAGCGCGCTATACCGAGGGCTGTTATCCCTCCCTGACCAGTCACATTCTATTGCTTTATGATGAGGAGAAAAGCTGCTGCAGCTCCTGCTTCCAGGTAATGGGGTCAGGACCAGGGCCCCCACCGGGCCCCTCTGTAAGAACTGGGCCTAGGTAATTAGTACACCCTCACCCCCTTTCTTGGCATCCCTGGTGATAAGTGGACAGTTTATTTTACCGTGGACCCCCTAATTTACATAAGGGTTGTAACCCTGGTTGTTTTTTTGTTTTCTTAATCCTTTGAGTGCCAATTGATTTTTTTTTTAAATAGATTTAAAAATTGACAAGCAAACATTTTTTGTTCATTATATTGACCTTATATAGGGAATAGAATTTTTTTTTTTTAATACAACATTTTTTATTTGAATTTATATATCAAATGTGAGTGACACTGGCATTTTAATGACACCTCTAGTCTCCAAACCTTCAAGGGTTCCCCAAAATCTCATCCCTTTTTCACTTTCCATACTCCTGACCTGAGACTAACATTGCTGGGTCACCTTATCATACAGCCCACCAAGGATATGGGTCATAGGGTCGACAAGATGAAGGTTGACATGCATTAGGTCAGTGGTTCCCAACCTGTGGTACGCGTACCCCTGGGGGTACGCGGCGGCCCGGCCTGTAATGGTGGCCGCGGCAGTCAGACAGGTTGCTGGAGGGGAGGAGAGTGCATTGCACATCTCTCCTACCCCTCAGTGTGCTTCCCTGTGACTGGCTGCCCATCCGCCAATCAGAGCTTGCGGGCCGGCAGACAATCAGGAGCCGGCCCACGAACTTTGATTGGCGGGCAGCCCAGTCACAGTGAAGGGAAGGAGAGATACGCAGTGTGCTGTACTCTCCTTCCCTGAGAGAAGCAGCGACGGCAGCTACACAGCAGGGGGACACTGGACTGTCCTCTCCCCAGCAGCAGCGTCAATGGTGAGTGTGCTGCTGCTGGGAAATACTATGGGGGCATTGCTGGCACTGTGTGGGCATACCATATTGCTGGCATTGTGGGGGCATATTTATTGCTGGCACTGTGGGGGCATTGCTGGCACTGTGGGGCATACTTGTTACTGGCACTGTGGGGGCATTGCTGGCACTGTGGGGCATACTTGTTACTGGCACTGTGGGGCATACTTGTTGCTGGCACTGTGGGGCATACTTGTTGCTGGCACTGTGGGGCATTGCTGGCACTGTGGGGCATACTTGTTGCTGGCACTGTGGGGCATACTTGTTGCTGACACTGTGGGGCATTGCTGGCACTGTGGGGCATACTTGTTGCTGGCACTGTGGGGCATTGCTGGCACTGTGGGGCATACTTGTTGCTGGCACTATGGGGGCATACTTGTTGCTGGCACTGTAGGGGCATTGTTGGCCATGTGGGTGCATACCCAGTACCATGGGGGTCATACCTGGCACCGTGGTGGCATTCCCGTTTCTGGCACTGTGGGGGCATACCTGGCACCATTGGAGCATATGTGTATCTGGCACTTTTGGGGGCATATGTGTATCTGGCACTATTGGAAGGCTAACGTGATCCGTTGGAATGTCTGTTGCTTCAGTAATAGAGATTTGACAGTGTTCTGTTATTTTATATGCTGTCCGCAGAATGGGCTGAGCTTATATTGTGGTCAAGTGGTTGCACTTTTTTTTTTTTCCTCGTCATTGCCAGTATGACTTGCCCCTGTTAAGCCACACCCTTCCAAATGAGACCACACCCCTTTTTAGACCACGCCCCCTAAACCATTTCACGAGGGGGTACTCATAAATGAAAAGCCTAATCAAGGGGTACGGGAGACAAAAAAGGTTGGGAACCACTGCATTAGGTCGACCACTGAAGGTCAACATGCATCAAGGTTGATAGCCATACACACACAAGCACACACAAGCTTACAATCTATAGGGAAATAGGCATTTAACGCAAGGATAAGTGTTGTCTATTGCATAATTGTCTAGCAGATTGCAGAGGTTCTTGGTGGGGTATATGGGCTTTAGGTTGACAAGAGGAATGTCGACATGCCTGAAGGTCAACATCGGGTCAGGTCGACACAAGCATTAGGTCGACATGAGCAAGGTCGACAGTCAAAAGGTTGACATGGGTTTTTCATTTATTTTCTCCCGAATGTCGACACAGTCGACATGGACACTAAATAAAGCACACCGCATCCCTTTGCATGGCTACCTGCGCTCGCTACGCTTCAGGCACACTATTTTATTCTCCCGCCAAAAGAAAAACCCATGTGGGCATTTTGACTGTTGACCTAGCCCATGTCGTTCTAATGCATGTGTCGACCTAATGACACTGTCAACCTCACCCCATGTTGACCTTCATGCATGTTGACCTTCCTCTTGTCAACCTAGTGACCGTATACCCCACCAACTACCTCTGCAATCTGGTAGACAATTATGCAATAGACAACACTTATCCTTGTGTTAAATGCCTATTTCCCTATAGATTGTAAGGTTGCGTGCAGGGCCTATGGCTGCCTGTTATTACCCAGTCTTGTTTAACATTTGTAAGTCGCTAAATAATTCTCTGTGCTGTATTAATAAATAATCAGCCCATGTCCAGGGATTAATATACAATAAACCCTTCCCCCAAAATTAAAATTACAAATTTCATAGATTGTATATGGCAATTGCAGACAATGAAAGATCATTTTCTAATATTTTTAAATTGTATGGTATAGAGTGGTCAGTAATGCAGTGGTAGGTAGATCTTCGCTTTAGCCGAATTGGCTCCAGTTCTAAAAGTAAAGAAAAATTATAAAATGCAATTATTTTCTCTATTTAAAGAACCTTAATAGTCTAGGCCACTTTCCTTAACATAATTGACTTTGTTTTGTTTTTTAACAACTACCTTCTTTCAACAAGAATAATAATTTGTTAAATTTGTGATAACGTAGCTGGTAGTCGCATTTGAGATACGTAACACATTCATATCTCCGCAATAATGATATATGCATATCTCAAAAACTAAAACCAATTGAAAAATAAGTATGGCATATTCATGATCTGGAGCAAATAAATTATCGAAAATGACTCTTAAATCCCTGACAGTACATTGGCTGCTTCCCCTTTGTTATAATCAATCAATATAACCCTGGAAAAAAACATAAAGAAAAGGGTTCACAGCACTGTAAATTCTAAAAATGTAATACTAGTAACACTTCTTACCAAAGGGGGATTCAAAATTTACAGTCAGAATAAGTTTAAAATATTTTTTATGTAAAGAAAATAGACCTGTACAGGCAAGTTCTATATTTCGGCTGGCATCTCAGGTGCTCACTTAGCTGCATTGTTCGTAGCTTACTGAGCCAACCTGAATTAGGGCCATAGTTAGCTAACAATGTCTTCAGAAAAATCAATCAATCGTGAGTGCGATTGATTATTAGCGGTTAGCTGCCACCGTGCTAACGTCTACGGTAACCCTGCTGTGCGAACTTGCATACTAAACCTATTAAGGCTGTAATTATTGACTGCATCTAACCAGACAGGTGTTACGTACCTACTAACTACCTTGCTGGGACATCAGATTTTTTAGCATTTATTTGATTTTTCTGAGGACATCATTAGCTAACTATATTTCTGTTATTATTGATTATTGTGGTTTTTTTTTTAAATATACAACTTGCTTATGGTTTTTTATTTTATTTGCATAAAAACTATTTTATAGGTATGCTGACTGTGAGTTTTGCATCCCCCTTTATTATTATTATTATAATTTTATTTATAAGGCGCCACAAGTGTTTCGCAGCGCCGTACAAAGGAACAATACAGGGAGACAAAGCTTGGCAAAACATTGAATAAATAACAAGAATACAGTACAAATAAAGAGCACCACAGTTCAATACACATTACAGCTTGGATAGTGAGGACTCAATCAACATACAACTAGAGGCTAGATGCCAATGATGGAGATGAGTATGCGGACAAAGATAAATGGTAAGAAAATGGTAAGAAATGTATTCCATTTTTAGAAATTTTATGCTATTATTAACCTAAATAACACTAAATTCCACTCATTTCCAGGCCATTCTGAACACCTCACAATATTGTTTTTAGGCCAAAGGTTGCACCTAGCTACAGTAGATGAATGATTGAGCTAAAGGTGCGTACACACGGGAGCGATTTTGTTCAAAATCGCGGGAAATATGGTCGCTGAGCGACCATATTGCCCGCAATGGGAGTGTGCACCGGCAATATATCGCCGGGTGCGCGCTCCCGTTTTTGCCCCTGTGGTGATCGCTGGTCGCAGGAACATGCTCCTGCGACCAGCTGATTACCACTGCCGTGCTCCCCCGGGCAGTTTCTTTTTCATCAGCGACCATCTCTGGTCGCTGATGAACAGGAGAAACTGAGCAATATATTGCTCAGCCATATATCTCCCCCGTGTGTACACAGCATTAGCGACACAAACACGTGACACATCCAGCAGTGGCACTACAGTGGCAGACAGGATGGCAGTTTTAGAAACTAGGCCCCATTTACAAAATCATCATACAAGGTTTATTTAAGTCTGACTCTTACTTTGGGCCTGATGTATCAAGCTTCAAAAAGTGATAACATGTAGAGTGATAAACAGCCAGCCAATCAGCTCCTATCTGTCATGTTATAGGTTGGGTTTGAAAAATGACAGGTAGGAGCTGATTGGCTGGTTGTTTATCACTCTCCATTTTATCACTTTTTGAAGCTTGATACATCTGGCCCTTTGTCTCATCATGGGATGCAGACTTACGCACCAATTGTGATAGAGTGGTGTGGAAAAAGGTGTTCCAAGTTATCAGTGTCTGTTCTTCCAGCCTTGAGGTGCAGGAGACGCAATACAAGGTCCTAACAAGATGGTACGGGTGCTCTGATGTCCTGCATAGGTACATAGCTTCAGTGTCCCCTCTCAGCTGGAGATGGAATAAGGAAAGGGGAACTCTGATGCATATTTGGTGGGAATGCCCACAAATTACTCTCTCCTGGTAACAAATTATTGCTCTTGCTAAATAATTGGTTGACCCTTCTATCCCCACTGGCCCTGGGTTTTGGCTCCTGTCATACTCCACTTTTCCAATAGCAGTCTATAAAAAATATCTCTGCTTAAGCATTTAAATAATGCAGCAAGAGCGGTTATACCTGTCGATTGGCAATCGCATTCTCTCCCAACCATGGTAGAGTGTAGGGAAGCCAATCCCAGAGCATTTTTTCAATCCCGGAATTCGGGATTGAAAAATGCCCAATCCCGGGATTCCCGGGATCCCGGGATTGGCTTCCCTAATTAAAAAAAACCCGCCCCGGCCGCCCCGCATATTTACTTACATGTGCAGTGCGGCCGGGCGGGTGTTCGGTGAAGCTGGGAGGGTGGGCGGTCCATTGCTGGAGCCGGGCGGGAGGCAGCCACTTCAGTTCCGGAGCCGGGCAGGGAGATGTGCGGGCGGCCGGGCGATGACAGGACGGGGCTGCGCAGCTTCTTGGCCTGCGCAGCGTGACCTCTGGCCTCGTCATGCTGCGCAGAGCCACAACGCCGGGACGGGAGTAGCCGGGCAGCGTCTGAGCACTTGCACAGACGCTGCCGGCATTAGACTGCGCATGCGCAGTCTAATCCCGAAATCCCGGGATTGGAAACTCCAATCCCGGGATTGAAATCCCGGCGTTTTAGGGGCCAAATCCCGGGATCCCGCCGATCCCGATCCCGGGATTGGCCACCCTAGTAGAGTGGTGTTAAAGGATGGACTTTTACATGTCTATGGATGATATAACTTTTACCACAGTAGATCAGCATGCGACATTCACCAAGACGTGGTTTAAATGGCTTGAATTTAAAACTTCGCAAAAATATGTTTCACTATACTCAGTCTGGAGTCATAGGGGGGTATTCAATGTCAGGGTACGACTGTCGGTCTGGCCCGACAGCCGTGACCCTGTCCCGTTCTCAGTCTGCTCTACCGAGATTTTGCAGGCGGGATTCAATGTCCCGCCTGCCGCAGGTCGAGAAGGGGGCGAGGCCGTGAGAAGCGTCCGGGAATCGGTGCACTGTGGTCGGGAGTTCGTCAATTCCTGGCCGTCCTCGGCAGCACAAGCCCAACTGCTTATCAAGTAGGGCTCATTCTGACGAGATCCCCTGTTCAATGCGGTCAAGGAAGACAGCATTAAATAGGGCCCCCGCAGCCATATCCCCCTTGGGAATGGCTGCAGGAGATTGAATACCCCAAAATAGACTGACGTACAGATGGAGCACCTCTCAGCCAGTGCTGGAAATCGCCAGATTCCCTTAGCTGGTGATCGCCGGCGGAGAGGCGGTCCATCTGATAGGACAGAGACAGCACTTTGCACATTGCTATACTGTATATTATTCATACTTATTTTCTACCCCATCCCTCTTTCTCTTACCATATCTTTCCCTCTCGCTCCTCCTCTTTTCTATCTCTCCTTCTTTTTCTTATTGAATCGAAATCACCATATTTTAAGGTAGACAACATGTGAAATATTTCATCTTTGTTCTCTGATTTGCTATGTTTACTCTATGGTCCGATATATGATTGGATACCTTATTCTCTTTTGGAAAAAATTTAAAATAAAGAATTTATTGAAAAACAAAACAAAAAACCCTACTCTCCAAAGAGCACATAATACAAAGAAAAGATGTGCGAGATGGAATTGTCCTTGGGTCCTCCCGCCCACCCTTATGTTGTAGTAACAGGACATGCACAGTTTAACAAACCAATAATATCAGCGACAGTGTCTGCCAGAACTGTGGATGAAATGATTGGCTCGTTTGGGCCCCCATAAATAAAGAAGGTGCTCTGTCTGCCGTATCAGTCCAGAGGTGCCGCTTAGTCTGACATATCAGTCCATGGGTGCTGCTAAGTCTGCTGTATCAGTCTAGAGGTGCTTTGTGTTGATAGAAATGGAGGACAAACAATTGAAAGATCAGGAACCACTTCCTACCACTAGTGCTGCCATTTACAACACAAAGTGGCAAGGAAAGGCTAAGACAGTGGTCAGGGAACTCTGTCCTCATTACCCCACGCAGTGTTTGTTTTGCAGGTCTCCTCACAGAAAAACAAGTGAAATAATTAACTCCACCTGCGGACCTTATAAAATGTGTCTGTGACTAATTAGTACACCTGTGCACCTGCTGGGTTACCAGCAAAACATGCACTGTGTGGGGTAATGAGGAACGAGTTCCCTGACCACTGGGCTAAGGCCTTGGCCTATGTTCTTGACTGGGGGTTCAGCTTCTCATGAAGATGGAAGCCCACCTTCGTTTTGAAAAAATAAATAAAAATAAAGCATTTTAAAGCACAGATCCCCCAGGTAGAGTCCCATTGTAGCCGTGGTTGCAATGTATAGGCCTGACACTACCAATAGTTGCACGTCCTATGCAAGTGTTAGGAGGAGCAGCACCAGTCAACGTGCTGACATTGAGATGATTGAGGATGTCACTTTAGAAGTACACCAGGACAGGGATGCCACTAGAAATTGTGGGGCCCAGGACTGATTTCTAGTCCCCCTCTTCCCCCTCCACTCACCACCCGGCTTTGCTGATAACTGGGAGGGGAGCAAAGTGCAGGCTCCCGCCCCTTCCACTGCGCTGCCCCCACTAAATCCCACTACTCCCAAAGTGCTTGTACAGTATAAGTCTTCTTCTCCACCTCTGGACGCTGGCGGCCATTTAAAATATGGCACTAACATATGCACCAACCGGAGCTTGTGGACCGGCAGCCAATCAGAGCGTCTACTGGTCTGCGAGGTCTGATTGGCTCACCAGACGGTGCAGCATTTTAAATGGCAGTCAGCCTCCGTGGGTGAAGGAGAAGCCTGCGCTCTAGAAGCAGTTGGCAGGGTGTGCGGTGGGAGGAATGAGTGGCCCGGGCCCTTTCCTCTCTGTCAGAGTGGCAGGGCCTGAGAGAGCTGTGCCTACATTACCCCCTTAAAGGCGGACTTACACGAGGATGAGGAAGAGATAGGTGTAGCTGGCGCGAATAAGAATGTTGATGATGATTCTCATGATGGGGATGTAAGTAAGTTTTATTTATATACTGCATTTTCTACAAGAGGACTCAAGGGGCTTTAAAGACATCAAAACAATGCACATAATATATAGGATTTGGGTAGTACAGCAATAGGTACAGTAGGTCACATAGACCTAAGAGAAAACCTTGAGAGTAAGCAAAATGATCGGTGCAGGCATTTTGAATAATAACTTCCACCAGTTGTGTATTCCTCACTAACAGGGTACCAGGTGATATCGCCCGGCGATTACTATCCAGCATACTGAATAAATCCAGTTAATTGCTGGTCAGAGCCATTGTTCTCACCGGAGAACACTGACCCGGACAGATCGCTCAGCTCACTGTGTTGAGCGAACTTGCATCGCTCAAAACCAGTGTTCCCTCTAAGCTGTGCGCGCGCACACAACTTGACGAGCGTGCGCACAGACATTACAACAGAGCGCACAAAGCATCAGTGGTCCCTTTTTGCAGTTGTGGGCTCAATTAATGTGCTTTTCACCCATTAACTACATTGTGTTCTGTGTTTTGAATGTTTAAACGTTTAATATCACTTTGAAGTAAAGTTAACACAAATGCTGAACATCATTTTCCAGTTATATATAAGTGAAAAACAAAAATTTAAATTTCCTTCCAAAGTTGCACAGCCAAAATCTTTTGCCGCACACAGTCTTTGTCAAATTAGAGGGAACATTGCTCAGAACGCTCAGCAAATCTCCCCGTGTGTAGGCTGCTTTAAGGGTCCTATATTGTATTTTTTTCAACCTTTTATCCTTGATATACTTAAAAAAAAAAAACTTTAGGGGTTGTCTTGCTTTCCAATGCAACTTGCTTTTCGTTTTCCACTACTCCGCTTTAAAATGTACATGGAAAACCTACTTAAGTAACATAGGAATGATTCAATTCAAATGTGTCAGGAATAGATTGTTACTATATTCTGTGTAAATAAAAGGCAATGAGTCACTATATCACCTTGCACGTGATATAACCCCTTTCAGAGGCTATTTTGGACCTTTGCTAGAATAGTGCTTACAGCGGGAGAAACCTGATACAACAACAGTATTTGGGTTTGTTAAAAGGAAAAGGTTGGGATTCACAAGGTCAGCAAATACCAGGGAGAGAGCGAGAAAGCGAAGGGCGGGGAGAGAGCGCACTGAGAAACATTAACCAGAAATGTCCTGTTATATGAATGGAAGTTTTGTTACAGATCATTAAGTACAATGAGAACGCTGACAGGTGATTAGTTATTTTGGTACTTGTTTCCTAGCAAGGCGCCACCGATTTTAATTGTATGGCATCGGGTCTATGAGATCGGGTCACATCGCATCGCATGCGACCAGATCACATGCGATGCGATTAGACCCGATTTTTAATTGTACAGCCACCCTGATGGGTAATTAGTATGTCAAATGCCCCCCCCCCATTGTTAACGCCACCCCGAAGCATGGCGAGCGCAGCGGTACGTGTCCTCCAACCTTTTCATACCCCCACTATCCACGTCGGCGTGGAGTTGATTTTAGATAGTGTGGAGAGCGCAGCGAGCCCCGCGGATTACTTCACATGTATTCCGCGTCCGCTCGCCACGCTTCGGTGGCTCGCTGCACTCGCCACACTATCTAAAATCAACTCCACGCCGACGTGGATAGTGGGGGAATGAAAAGGTTGGAGGACGCGTACCGCTGCGCTCGCCCCGCTTCGGGTTGGCGTGGATACTGGGGTGACGTTAACAATGGGGGGGCATTGGACATAGTAATTACCCATCAGGGTGGGTGTACAATTAAAAATTAGGTGTGTGTGCATTTAACATTGTAATCAATGGGAAATCGTGTCACATCACATGCCATTGTAATGGCATGCGATGCAACGCGATTTTAAAATTGTATATGAAGGTCTTAAAACCCGAATATTGGGTCGGATCGGGACCCATCGCATACCTTAAGTAATGGTATGCAATGGGACCCGACGGCGCCGTGCTAGGAAACAAGTACCGTTATTTTAGTTTTAAAGAACTTTTTCACAAGCAATACAGTAGTTTCCCCTGTTTTGTATTGAAAATACACATATATATATATATATATATATACACACACACACACACACATATACACAGAGTATACACTGAAGACTGCATCCTATTGACCTACTGTAAGTCAGACCTGATAGGTAGAGGACTGCGAGTACATAACCCCCGCCCTGTGCAAATCTGTGAAAGAATTGCAAGTGGATCGCTATTCACTTCAAAGCCATACGCATCACCATCAAATGATTTTTCCAGGCTGTGCTAATGTGAGAAGCTCTCAACCTTTGACAGAGAAAGGGTGGGATGCACTAGAGCAGTGGTTCTCAACCCTGGTCCTCAGTACCCCCAACAGTTCACGTTTTCCAGGTCACCCTGCAGTTGCACTCATTACTCAGACACATTGTAAAAGAGCAACAAGTGGAGCTAATTACTTCACTTGTGATTCTGTGTGGAGACCTGGCAAACTTGCACTGTAGGTGGTCCTGAGGACCGAAGTTGTGAACCACGGCACCAAAGGAAAAATGCGGTAAAAACCCTATTTGGGTTTTTACAGCATCTTGGTATGCAGGAAGACCCGCATGCCGTGTTTTTGCTGTGTTTGCCGTGTTTTTGCTGTGGGGTGGGGGTTGTGTGGTATCACTAGCTTTTGCTGGCAGTACCCCATACGAGCCTGTGGTCTATTCACGGCACTCCTGCCCCTCACCTGTGTCCGGGCAGCATCAATGACCTCCTCCACCCCGTAAAATCCCCCTTCGGGTGCAGGGACAAGGCGGAGCCCACCAAGCATGTGAGACAAACATCCTCATCTCAGTGAATGGCTCCATCTGTAGGTCCAGTATACAGACCTGACATACATATTATATGTATTAGTAATATGCCTTGTTAGCAGAATCCTTGTGTGCTTTTGCTTCTGGAGATTAGTAAATTCCTCAATTTCCACACAGCACTTGTGACTGACCGCAAGAATACTAACCAGAGTGACATTCACACCAGGGTTTTGACCACCTGGGGAGAGTAAGTTCAGCCCCCCATTAGGTGCTAAGGGAGAGGATGGGGTGGGGGGTCAAAAGCTCCCAATATTGTCTAGCATAGATTGACAATGCAGGCAAGGCAAGTTACTAGGATCATAGACTATTATTTGAAGGGGAAAAAAAAAACAAAAAACCACTACATTGTAACCACATCCATTCCAGGCCATAAAGTTGTGTACATAACAGCACTTAATATCAAAAGCTCGGTACACAGCTTTGGTAGAGCAAAAATATTTAGTATATACATCGGCACTCACCTTTCCTAGTTTTGTGGTGCCCTATGGCTTGTGACCACATTGTTTAAACAGAAATTGTAGGTGCTATTTATTAATATCAGTTAATGTAGTGAGTGCAGAATCCCTACCCCACTCTAAATTGAGTGTGGCAGTAGTACAGTCATCAGAAATCATGGGGCCCAGGACATTAACCAGGGCCCCCTTCCCAAACACCTGGTAACCACAGCACTGGCTACAATAGTCTACATCAGTTCCCAACCATGGTCCTCAAGTACCCCAACAGCTCATGTTTGAGGTCACCCGGCAGGTGCACTCATTATTTAGAAACATTTTAAAGGATCCACAGGTTGAGCTACTTACACTACTAAGTGTATCAGTCACAGCACTGTATTAGTGGTACAGATCCCAGTGGACATGTGCAGCCATTGTGTTACTTAATATGCTGAGGAAAGACCAAAACTAACCAGCCCGGGAGAGAGAACCAAGTACCATAAAAGTGTTCTCGCAATACCTTTAGCTACACCATTTAGAAGATAAAGGGTGGGATTCTCTAACATCTGCACATCGCCGGCTACCGAGACATAATTATCACATATGCACGAACATATGTGATAATTATGGTAAAAGGACAGCTCTTGCGATAAGAGCTGTCCTTGGTTATCTTGCCAGTGATGTGCAGCGGGTCTGGCAGCCCCCACCCCCTTACCCAGCCGGATGTTCTGGGGCAGGCTCTCCTCCCTGGCCATTGCTGTGCTGCCTATACACAGGTGAGGATAAAACCACCTATTGCTATACACAGGTGAGCAGGGTTTCACAGTAGAAGCCAATAGGCTTCTATGGGGTAAATAGCCAGCTAACCCGGCATGGGGTCTTTAGTGCATCCCACAATGCACTAAAAACAGGTAAGAGTTTACTGCATTTGTGGTTTGGAGAATACAGGCAAAAGCCTGAAAGTTATATACGCACATATGTCAGTTTCCCGAAGCACAAGGTGAAGAGAAGACAAGCAGTCTCATTCCCATAGAAGAGGGACTTTATTTTACAGAACTTACATACAACAGCACATTATTCAGTAAACTATACAAATTAGTTCCATCCTGCAGTTTCTCCACAGGAAAAACATACTCCACGTGGTGCAGAGCCATCAGGTGGGTCACAGAACAGGTCACAAGGCAGCAGGAGAGGAGCCTGGATATGTAGCTGTACAGTCGTAAGGCAAGTGAAGGGAGAACCTGTGGGATAGATCTGTTACACCTTGTACATTGTAAAGCAGGAGACTCCACAGTCATATCCAGGAGACTCACCCAACGCATCTACTTCTTAGCAGCCGGTTTCCTCCCCCGTCCTGCGCCTTTGGTCTGCCAGAGATAGAGACATTTTATAGTATGAAGATGGTAGCAGTGTTGTGGGTGCACGGCTTTGTTAATATTTATATCAGTCATAGGGGGAGATTCTCTAAACAAGAAATGCGGTAAAAACAGTTATCGGGTTTTTACCGCATTTTGGGATGCTCCAAGCATCCCCCGCCGGGTTAATGCAGCATCGCCAGAACAATCTGGCGATGCCCCATAGAAGCCAATGGGCTTCTAGAGCAACGACCCTTCCCCTGTGTCCAGGCAGCACAGAGCTGTGCTGCCCAGACCTGTGACCTCCTCCCTGCACTGATCCTCTTCTGGGTGCAGGGAGGAGGAGAGCCCGGCGCAGTAGCGCCGGGTGTGTGAGGGAGGGGGGAGCCGCCAGGACCAGCTGGGACCCGGCGACTCTCACCGCAAAGGACAGCTCTTGCGTTATCGCATGTTAGAACATATGCAATAATTATAAATGCGATGGGCAGCGAAGGGGGGCGGAGATTCTTAGAGAATCTCCCCCATAGTGTGTACCCGCAATGTTGTGTGTTCCTTCGGATTGTTAACCAGATTAAGAGGAAGGGCATCCATAAGGTGGGTGCTACCTGACAAATATCCTGCAAGTTTAAGCGGGAGAGATGCAGATTGTGTGGGGAGTGGAGAAGTCGGGTGGGGATATAATAAGATAAGCAAAGAGATATAAGTCGGTGTAGTCAGGGTAGTGGCCTTGAATGTGAGGAGAAGTATGTTATATTGAATAGGGTAAAATACAGGCAACCAATGGGGGATTCGAGAGCGGATCAGCAGACCATGAACGTATAGCCAGGAAGATCAGCCTTGCAGCTGCATTCAGAATGGATTGTAGTGGCGAGTCTTTTCTTAGGAAGACCGTTGAGGCCATTGCAATAAGCAATGTGTGATATAATGTGCATGGATTAGAGATTTTGCAGTGTCTTGTGTAAGATATGGACACATTTGAATGTTTTTAGATGCATTTAACATGCTTTAGAGACAGAATGAATGTTAGGAATAAAGGACCACTTAGAGTCGAGGATGACCCCTAGACTGCGAGGTTGTGGAGTAGGATTAATTGTTGTGTTCAGTGATAGAGATATCAGGTTGGTAACTATAACTGGTGGGAATAGGATTAATTCTGTTTTGGAAATGTTGAGTTTGACGTGGTGAGATGACATCCAAGATGAAGTGGCAGAAAGACATTCAGAGACACGGAACAATACTGATGGTGACAATTCAGGGAAGGATAGAGAAGAGTATCAGCGAACAGATGATCCTGGAATCCAAAAGAGTTCATTAGTTTGCCAAGAGAGGAGGTATAGATTGAGTACCATAAGGCTCAGTTTTAGGTCCTCTGCTTTTCTCAAACTGACAGAGGTAGTGAGGAGGAGGTAAAAATCAGAGAAGCCAACACCGAGAGCAATTGGGTAGGATGAGAACCAGGAAATGGCTGTGTTCTGAAGACCTAGGGATCGTAGTGTTTGTATGTAATGAAGGTTATACAACTGGCATGTAGTGTCTAATCAGGGCCGGTGCAAGGCACCAGAGCGCCCCAGGCAAGTCGGGGTGGGGGCGCCCCGGTGTCTGCCGCCCGGGTACCTGTCCTGCGGCGCTGTAAAGCCGGCGGCAGCGGGGAGGGTCCCTGCAGTCAAAATAACGAGCGTTATCCGCTGGGCTATGCGGAAGCGCTTCTGTATAGCCCGGCGGATAGCGCTTGTTATTTATTTTTGACTGCAGGGACCCCCCGCTGCCAGCTTTTATGCACATACGCCGCAGGACAGGTACCCGGGCGGCAAGGGGGGCGCGAAATACCGCCCTCCAGTGGCCGGCGCCCTAGGCAAATGCCTAGGATTTGCCTAGTGGTGGCGCCGGCCCTGTGTCTAATGCTTGTGGTGTGTAAAGGAGACTTTGCTTTAGGCTGCCCAGCACAACATACATGAAGTAGTCGTGCCATCAGCCATCATTGACAGCATCTGTCAGTCACCTTAAGGACTTTCATTGGGACAGGTTATCACTAAGAATCTTAGGATAGATTACTCCTTAATCTTATTCCTCAGCTGACACCTGCAGGGGGTGGCTACATTAGCTGTACGCTTGGATACACAGCTTAGGGTACATACCTTTTTCACAGGACTGTCCTCTTCAGAGCTCCTGTGGAGAAGACAATGTACACATTACCTGCCCAGTTATGCACAATGCCCATGATGGAAAGCACCAGCTACTATGTAGTAGTGAAGTCAGCAGTGTAATACAGAATGCCTTATACCCACCGTGTGTGGTGGGGACCATACAGCAATTTAGTGATTGTACCAAGCATCCACCAGCCAGTGCACAACACTGATAGTCATTACCTGCTAGATCCCAGAATACTTACTCTTCTTCCATTTTCTTCTTCTAGGGCAAACAAGAACATTATTAAACCATAGTAAAATCACAACATTTACTCACTAGCCCTTCCTAATGGACATCTAAAAGGTGCCCATACACTGAAAAGTTATTGTATACAATATTGCATAAGTTTTGCAATGCAATGAGATCTAGTACAAAAAGTATGTGCAGCACAATGAGCTGTGTGACGGAAGTGCACATCACATCCAGCAATTGTACTGTGTATGGGCACCTTAAGTTACCATTCCCCAACTGAAGTACCTGACTGGGACATCAGTAATGGGTTGAATACAAGCAGACTTCAACCCAGAACCCCTCAGACCACCAACTATGGAAAAAGCAGACTAAACTATTTAGTCATCTCACTTCTGTGTCAAACTGGTAGCGTTCATCCATAGCCAATAAAGAATGTCCGATGCGTTAAACCTCACTATTGGATTCCGCCCCATGGTCTGCTTTGCTGTGAGAAGTTTAATGTTTTGAAGCTGACTGTTCTTGTATGATGAACATATTTGCATTGTGGTTCATGGTTTCTATTATCAGTAGATAGATTCTCTTCTACAGAGCCCATGGCTAGTGAATACATGTGTAAGAGTCACAGCTGTACCTTTGCCGGACCAGTTTTCTTAGAGGCTGGAGGTCTTTTTACACCTTTTGGTGGAGAATCTGGTTCTTCATCCTCCTCTTCTTCCTCTACCTCCTCTTCAACTTCTTCTTCTGCCCAGGAACAATCCTCCTCCACTAAGGTAACAGGAATTACAGTGTTCCTTTATAAATGCCCCAGTATGCTTGTATTCAGAGATTGCTACTGAATATCTAGACATACTTCCAATTCCAACTCGCACAGCAGACCCAAAGTCTTATGGGGCATACACACGGATCGCTCCACGAGTACACCCTACCGCAATGGGTGGTCCCGCCCACTGCCAGCACCCACATATAGATAGCGCATACACTTATATCCTGCTAAGATAAACCCAGATCAGAACACATCACAAGGCTTTACATTTAGGATCATAAGCGGAGGGCAATTGACAAATGTTGATGCAAGAACGTCTAAGAGTTGCAAAGAGTAATAGCCATGGCTTGGGCAGATTTTCTATAGCCCACAGAGAGCTGTGTAACCTCCACTAAGACATGCATCATTGAGCTAGAGCAGGGCTGGACAATAAGCAGCCCTCCAGCTGTTGTGACTTACATATCCCAGCATGCCTTGGTTATGCTTTTTGGCCATCTTGAAACTGACACAAGGTATACTGGGATATGTAGTTCAAGACCTGGAGGGCTGCATATTGACAAGCCATGGGTCCACATTAGGATTCATTGGCACTAGAGTTATCCAAGTACAGGCCAATGTGTATCCCACAGCTACACTGTAAATAATCCCAGCAGCAGAACAGACAAAAACCAATACTCACATGCGACGTGCTGACCGCTGATAAACACTGGCCCAGAACCACATTTCAGCTGGAAAGTGATTGGAGGAGTCAGCTCAATGCCAACCATAGTAGCCTGCATGGGAGAACACAGACCAGATTAATACTCGATTAGCCAGGTATTGGTAAGTAGGAGTTTTATTGATACTCACCATTGGGAGAATAGAGGGCTTGAGGGTGGCAATGGGAACAGGTTTTGCGTCACTTCCTTCATGCTCGTGAGGAAGTATTTCCACTATATGAAACTCGTCCTTCGCCTTATCGCCCAGACACACCTAAGGGACATCCACAATAGTACAGCTGCATGAAGTAGGGGACATCCTACCTGGAACATCAGCAACTCCTAGATTGTGGCCACCAAAGCACTTCTAGAATCAGTGGCGTGCGGTGGGGTGAGGCACAGCCTTTCCTGTCATACTAACGTATATGCTGGAGTTTTGTATTCATAAAGTATGTAAAAAAATACAAAGAATATATATAAAAAAAATTAAATCATTTTTATAGTCAAAACTCTGGAGTAAAAAGTCTGGCAGGTGAGGCAGTGCCTCATCTGGCTACCTTTACTGTGCATCTCTTATCAAAACTCATTGACTCTCCAGCAGTATATACTGCTGCACATGTGTATAATGCCGGCATGTACCCCACGGCTCAGATTGTGTGCAAATCTGGCTTTGGTACTAGTCAGGGACTCCTTCACTATTTACCTCACCGCACGTCCCAGTCTAGAACGCATCCAGCCCCTTGGTATGTGTTCCAAGCCACAGTGTCAGAAGGCTACAGCAGTGACCACAAGTCTGTCCCTTGCCTCAGGGCTGCCATTGAACAAGTCCCAGTACACTACAAGAGACCACCATACTCACCGTTCTCAGGGCCAGCTGATGCTCGGTCTTGTCTTCATCTGACACTTTGAACACAAAAGTCTTATTCTGCTCACTCAGCTCACACCCTATGGATGGAGAACACTGTATGATGACCAGACTCATGTCCAAACACATTACAGTCATCATGTTCCTATGGGTCTCGTTTAAAGGGCAGCAGCTAGTTTTACATAAGTTATGTCCGTCTCCCCCCTTTCCCACATGAGACATCCTCAGCGCAACTAGATATTGGATACAATGCTCAGTAGCTGCAACTAGCTTAGAGGGATCTAAAATGCTTTATGTTATCTTACTAGACTGCATTTTAGCCAGGCCTTAACTCACCAACATAGCAGACAATGCCAATCACAGGAAGACTGGGGGCATTTATAGACAAGTACAATGTATTGTCCATAACCACCATTTTCATCTTCTGAAAAGTGCAATGGTAAGGGATTGGCTGTCCTTGCAGCAATTCCTCCATAGTAGCCTGAAGGGGAGTGTATCAGACCAACACCTGACCAAGCTGAAAGGCTGCTGTGGGACAAGACATGTACCTATACATGACCCGGGCCAGGCCAGAGTAGTGGGCACCTGCTATAACCCCAGTCTCCTCTCCTACAAGCTGTACTCTGTATGCCCCACCCGATTAGGCATCAGTCAATGCACCTCCCATACACACAGGGAGGGTGAGCCTCTGCGCTGAGCGATGCAGTTAAGCTCAGCTCGCTCAGCACACGTGATGCACCAGCGATGTATGCTGAGCGATCTGGCACAGCCAGTGTTCTCTGGTGAGATTGTATAGATGTAGCTCTCCCCCCCTCCTTTTTGGCACCCACATTTTCATTGTCATACACTCACCTGACGTTATATATGAGTGAGCTGGTTGGAACAAGAATCTAGTAATTTATATGAGCAAGTGACACTGAACTATTTGCTACCAAACACTGGTACAAAAAAAAAAAAAAAAAAGCAATGTTTTAGACAGAACCGTTAGGTCATTTGATTTAACCAGTATCTCAACCACCATTTTAAACCAGTTCGAAGCAATCTTTTTCCATTAGATAAAGATTTATTTTGAGATTAAAGTTTGGGCTTGGTACTTCATTCAGGTCAGTCAACTATATTGTTTATAGTTATATCTGCACAAGCAGAGAATATCTCCTTTTTGTCGTCATTTGCTCCCACACATTACCAAACCCTTGAGATAACTAGTCCCACCTGAGGTGTACCAGCTTTAGAATGACAAGAGACCACCACATATGGAAGCATAGCTCGAAGTACTTCACATGACAGAGGAACAGCATTGTCCCCAGATGCATACAATACTATGGGGAGTAAAGGAAATGGAAATCCTGTAGTGTGGGTGACAGACCATTAGAACACTGGAACTTATGTAAGGGGATAGTCAGTGGTGATACCTGCCAGGTGCAGACAGTGGAAGCCCTAAAAAGGAACAGAGCCATTTCACTTACCCCATATAAGAGACACAGGTCGCTCTATCTTGCTGGTGTTACTAGCTGTGGAGGTCATGTCTAGACTTTACTCTGTAGAACACAAACTGCCATTAGTAACAGAGCCATAGACAGGCACATTTACACCTTGTGCAGGTCAGTGTTAGGGGGCAGCATTAAGTAGCCTCATTGCAGGACACAGATGCTCTCAGACAGCCAACACATTAATAGGATATACCACCACAGGCTCGCCTCTACCTGACCCCCATACCGTACCACCTCCACCACCGGCTCTACCAGACCCCCATACCGTACCACCGGCTCTACCAGACCCCCATACCATCAGCTCTACCAGACCCCCATACCGTACCACCTCCACCACAGGCTCTACCAGACCCCCATACCGTACCACCTCAGGCTCTACCAGACCGCCATACCGTACCACCTCAGGCTCTACCAGACCGCCATACCGTACCACCGGCTCTACCAGACCCCCATACTGTACCACCTCCACCACAGGCTCTACTAGACACCCATACCGTACCACCTCAGGCTCTACCAGACCGCCATACCATACAACCTCCCACAGGCCCTACCAGACACCCATACCGTACCACCTCCACCACAGGCTCTACTAGACACCCATACCGTACCACCTCAGGCTCTACCAGACCGCCATACCATACCACCTCCCACAGGCTCTACCAGACACCCATACCGTACCACCTCCACCCGATACAAATACTACCAGAGAGCCAATTTTGGAGGATAAATATAACCTGTAAATAAAAAAAAAATCAGTTTTACCACTCAGGGAACCAAGTTACTCTCACAGCCTTCACACAAGAGATCAGCAATCCCAAACAAGTCAGATGATAGGAAAGACAGAGCACATGGAGGGGTATATAAGCAAGGACAGACACCTGAACTTAACTAGGACTTAATTAGACATTCAGTATTGTTCATTAGCTTCCCATTTAACCCTGTGAGTTCCAAGTAGCTGCAATCTGTGTTATTTCAATCACTATGGCAGTGATCACAAACGCAGTCCACAAGGCAGCTAACTTTCCAGGTTTTAATAATAAAAAGGTTCTCTTGGCAATTTTCACACCTATTTTGACAAATTCTGTTGGCACTCAAAGGGTTAAGGCTATCCATGTATACCAGCGGTAGCCAACTCCAGTCCTCGAGAGCTACCAACAGTTCACATTTTCCAGACAACCCAGCTGCTGCACAGGTGCACTCATTACTCACTGAAACGTTTTAAAAGATCCACAGGTGGAGCTAATTACTTCACTTGCGATTCTGTGAGGAGATCTGGAAAACATGAACTGTTGGTAGCTCTTGAGGACTGCAGTTGGCTACCTCAGGTGTATATGCACAAATGACAATCAATACTTTGGGAAAGTGGATTTGGTACACGGTCACTAGGTCCAACACAGGAAGGTTGACATTCATTAAGTCGACAGGGTCATTAGGTCGACACAAGCATCAGGTCGATATGGGGAAGGTCGACATGAAAAAAAACCACCATGTCAACCTTTTGATTGTCGACCTTCCCCACGTCGACCTAATGCTTGTGTTGACCTAATTACCCTCTTGACCTAAACCCATGTCGACCTGTTGACCCCAGTTGATTTAATCGTCCGTGCTCAAGCATGGGTATCCTTAAAACCTGGTCTATAAAGCTGGGTACACAAATATTTATCTGTCCAATCTGTCTGCTGGGAACAAACATTTGGAAATGTTTGAGAGAAAATGACATAAAATCAATTGCTCCCAAACACTGGAAAATGGAAAAAAATGTGATAACTCAAACGCCTTCAAGCTGTTTATCTGAATTACTGTTGTTTGTTTTCCAGCATTTGGGAGCAAATGGTTGATCCTCATATGCTCCCATACATTACCAGATTTTTGTTCCCACCAGATAGATTGGACAGATAAATCTGTAGGTGTGTACCCAGCATTATAAGTGTGTACTTGCCGGTTTGCACGCTTATCTTTTGAAACAGATTCGGCATGAAAAGCTGGCGGTCGGGATCCCGGCACTCAAAATCCCGACGCCGGAATCCAACAAGGGGGGGACGTGGATCGCCTCCCCTTGCGGGCTACGCTCGGCACACTAATTTATTCTCCCTCCGAGGGTGTCGTGGACACCCACGGGGGGGAGAAAGTGTCGGGATTTCGGCGTTCGGGATTTTGAATGCAGGGATCCCGACCGCCGGGATTTAAACTGCATCCCTTTGAAACAAGTACAGGCTGCACACAGGGCATAAGCTATGTGTGTAATGGGCAGTGTTAAGATCACTTAGAAATGGGGCTTAATTTTCCCCGTGTGTATGCCTCGTTAGCGTCTATATTCTCCTGCATATGGGCTGCGAATGTGTTTGCAATTGTGAATGATATCCACCGGACTGTCCCAGTTTTTTGGGTGGGAGGGCAGCTGGGAGTCCCCCCTGTCGCCCACTGCTCTGCACAGCCGGGCAGTGGTGAATGCACACAGCATCTATTCCTGCAGGCAGAAGGGCTGAGGGAATGGCCTGAAGCTCACAGAGCCACTGGCCGTGCCCCCACAGCAGCAAAATGGGGGCATGGCCTTGCAGAGTGATGTAATTTATAGGTCATCCCCCTTGTCGATAGGCCCCGCCGGATGTCTTTCTAAAGTTGGGAGGTATGCATTAGCTCTGTAGCCGAGAAAATCACAAGTACAATTGCATTTGCAGGAATTAGGCCAATAGATTTATCCAACAAAACTAAAATATAGTTATAGAGTATAGACTCTTTCCGTGGTTCCCAAACTGTGTACCTAGGCACCCTGGGGTGCCCCAGGACACTTGCATGGGTGCCATTATTTATGGTCAATGTAATATGCAAAACCAGTGCTGGTAGCTGCCGACGATAACATATGTGTACAAATAGGAGCAAATACTGTCCCTCACCACATAAACTGACTCTAAGGGGTTTATTTACAAAGATGGGAGTTATATTTTAGACATACTTTCCTACTCGAAAACTGGGTCCCCCTCCTGGGGATACGGTCATTTGGTATACAGCATGATGGTCGACAAGCACTGGGTCGACACCATTAGGTTGACATGGGGATAGGTCGACATGGTTCTAGGTCAACATGAGTCAAGGTCGACATGGGTGTAGGTGGACGGGTCATTAAGTTGACACAAGCATTAGGTCGACAATCAAAAGGTCGACATGGGGTTTTTCACTGTGTTTTTGAGCCAACATGTGCCGACAGGCGGCATTTCATGCCCTACCATCCACTAGGGTGTGGTGGGAGAATAAAACAGTGTGCCGAGCGCAGCACATTTAACTGTGTCCATGTCGACTGTGTTGACATTCGGGTTTCCACTTCACTCACACCTCCAGGCCTGGTAACTGTAAAGGAGGTGGAGTTGGTATATTACTGTCACAAGACTTCACATACTCAGTTCTACGACCTGTTCCTTCACTCACATTTACATCATTTGAAGTACACTCCATTAGGGTTTTTTCCCCTTTCTCTCTGCGTGTTGCTGCTATCTATCGCCCACCTGGGCTTCCCAAAACTCAATTTCTTGAAGATTTCTCTGCCTGGCTCCCCCATTTCTTATCCTCTGACATCTCCACTGTCATCCTGGGTGACTTCAATATTGCTATTGACAGTCCACCATCTCTGCATGCTTCCAAACTCCTCTCTCTAACCACCTCTCTCGGCCTCTCCCAGTGGTCTGATGCCTCTACTCATGAGGAAGGCCACTGCCTTGACCTTGTTTTCACCAGGCTGTGCTCAGTCTCTGATTTTACTAACACTCCCTTCCCTCTCTCTGATCACAATCTTATTACCCTCTCACTCTCCTCCATTACCCCAAGCTCACTGACACTGAAATCATGCAAGCCTACTCTAACCCGCAGAAATACTAATGCTATTAATTTTCCACAACTTACCACCTCCCTGCAAAAACAGCTCTCACTAATTTCTACATTTACCTCTCCTGACTCTGCTGTTTCCCACCTCTACCAGACTCTTGAAACAGCCCTTGATGACGTGGCTCCAGCTACCCATTACACCCCACGTAGGCTTAGATGCCAACCGTGGCACACCAAGACAACAAGACAACTACGAAATCAGTCACGTAAAGTAGAACGCCAATGGTGCAAATCTCGTAGTATGACTGATTTCCTTGCATATAAAACTAGCTACCACTCCTACAGCAATGCTTTGGACACTGCCAAACAAACATACTACCAATCTCTCATCTCTTCTCGTGCCACCAACCCTAAGCGACTTTTGAACACCTTTAAGTCTCTTCTGTACCCTCCCCCTCCTCCCCCACCGGCTACCATCAGTGCACAAGAACTTGCCTCCTACTTTAAGGACAAAATTGATAACATCCGAGATGAAATGGTATACTCCTCCACAACCTCTAACCCTCTTTCTTTCCCACCTGAACCCTCTGGCACTTTCTCTTCATTTGAGCCCACAAATGAAAAGGAAATATCCGCACTCTTCTTATCCTCTTACTCTACTACCTCTCCTCTCGATCCTATACCTGCGCAAGTCATTAAAAATCTATCTCCTGTGATTATTCCAACCTTAACTAAAATCTGCAATCTCTCTCTTACTACTGGTACTTTTCCTTCTCTACTCAAACATGCAGTGATAACTCCTATTCTAAAAAAACAGAATTCTGACCCTAACTCTCTCTCTAACTATCGTCCTATATCTCAGCTCCCATGCCTCTCCAAGCTACTGGAGAGACTTGTCTACTCTCGCCTCACAAACTTTCTTAACTCTAACACCCTATTAGACCCACTTCAGTCAGGCTTTCGCTCTCAACACTCCACTGAGACAGCACTGACTAAAGTGGTGAATGATCTGGTAACGGCTAAGTCTAAAGGCCATTACTCACTGCTTATTCTTCTTGATCTTTCTGCTGCATTTGACACCGTCGATCACTCTCTTCTCTTACAAACACTACACTCCCTAGGTCTTAATGATACAGCCCTTTCCTGGTCCACATCTTACCTATCTGATCGCTCTTTCAGTGTTCGCTTCTCTAACTCTACTTCCTCTTCATTACCTCTGTCAGTCGGAGTTCCGCAAGGCTCAGTCTTAGGTCCTCTGCTTTTCTCAATCTATACCTCCTCTCTTGGCAAACTAATCAGCTCTTTTGGATTTCAGTATCACTTGTATGCTGATGATACTCAAATCTATCTATCAACCCCAGAGTTGTCACCAGTGGTTTTGAGTCGAGTCTCTGATTGTCTCTCTGCCATCTCATCTTGGATGTCTTGTCGCCAACTCAAACTCAATATTTCCAAAACGGAATTACTTATATTCCCGCCAACTAAGAACTGTTACCATCCTGACATCTCCATCGCTGTTGACAACTCGATAATCTACCCTACCCCACAAGCTCGTTGCTTAGGGGTCATCCTTGACTCTGAACTGTCCTTTCTTCCCCACATTCAATCTGTCTCCAAATCATGTTACATGCATCTAAAAAACATATCCAAAATACGACCCTATCTCACACAAGACACTACCAAATCTCTTATCCATGCACTCATTATATCCCGCATTGATTATTGCAAAAGTCTCCTAACTGGTCTTCCCAAGAACAGACTCTCACCACTGCAATCAATTTTAAATGCTGCTGCTAGGCTGATCTTCCTTGCAAGACGCTCATCGTCTGCTGATCCGCTCTGCCAGTCCCTCCATTGGTTGCCTGTATATTACCGTATTCAATATAAAACACTTCTACTTGCATATAAAGCTATTAACCATACTGCACCAGCATATATCTCCTATCTCGACCACTACGCTCTACACAAGATCTGCGTCTCTCTTCTGCACGGATCACTAGCTCCCATTCACTATTACAGGACTTTCATCAGGCTGCTCCCATCCTATGGAATGCCCTTCCACGCACATTAAGACTCTCCACCACTCTCCAAACTTTCAAGCGTTCCCTGAAAACTCACCTCTTCAGGCAAGCCTATCATATTTAAGTTCTACATGCATAACCCTCCGAGGCACTTATGTATTATGGCCCTTATTCATATCTGATCGCAGTACAAGTTTGATCTCAAAATGGGCAAAACCATGTGCACTGCAGGTGGGGCAGATCTAACATGTGCAGAGAGAGTTACATTTGGGTGGGGTGTGTTGACACTGAAATCTAAATTGCAGTGTAAAAATAATGCAGCCAGTATTTACCCTGCACGGAAACAAAATAACTCCCCCAAATCTAACTCTCTCTGCACATGTTACATCTGCCCCACCTGCAGTGCACATGGTTTTGCCCATTTTGAGAACAAATTTGTACAGCAATCAGATCTGAATAAGGGCCTATATAGCTTCCCTTCTGGACTTGTAACTTGGTGGGACTGCTATGCTATTACTGGTGCCTGTCCTTGTGTTTCCCCCCTATATCCCTATAGATTGTAAGCTTACAGCAGGGCCCTCCTACCTCCAAGCCTGTCTGTTGTTACCCAGTTTGTCTTATCACTGTCTACTATTGTAAAGCGCAATGGAATCTGCTGCGCTATATAAGACCCTGTAAATAAATAAATAAATAAAAAAACCAGTGAAAAACCCCCTCCCACGATTCGCGGCAAAAACTCCCCCCCTCCTCTGCGACCCCCTGCTCCCGCAGAAAAAACACCCCCCGCGACCCCCCCTCCCGCGATTCGCTGCAAAAAGAACCCCCCGCGACCCCCCTTGCGTGATTCGCGGCATCCCCCCCGCAACCCCCCTCCCGCGATTCGCGGCACCCCCCCCCCCACAATTCGCAGCAGCCCCAGGATTAAATGGCACATGCAAAACACTGACATGGCTATGGTCGACAATGAAAAAGGTTGACATGAGTTTTTGAAGTTTTTTTTATGTTTTCATATTCATTGTCATGTGTCGACATGGACACCAATGAAGTGCCACACTTATGTCAACATTTACAATACGGCAACCCCCCACCGGAACCCCCGTGAACCCCACCTTCCCGCGATTGGCGGCACCCACCGCCCGCGACCCCCCCTCCCGCAATTAGCGACACCCCCCCCCCCCCCCGTGATTCGCGGCAGCCCCAGGATTAAATGGCAAAAGCAAAACACTAACATGGCTATGGTTGACAATGAAAAAGGTTGACATGAGTTTTTGAAGATTTATTTTTCATTTTTTTAATGTTTTCATATTCATTCTCATGTGTCGACATGGACACCAATGAAGTGCCACACTTATGTCAACATTTACATGTGTTGACCTTTCTGTGTTGATTTTTTCTTGTGGCGATTCGCATCACACCCCCCCCCGCAACCCCCACTCCCGCGATTCACGGCACACCCCCCCCGCGCACGACCCCCCCTCCCGCGATTCTCGGCACCCCACCCCGTGACCCCCCACTGTTTACTGGTCAACAGAAAACTTTTTATGACCAGTAAACAATTTGTTGGGATCATTTGGTCTACAGCATTATGGTCAGTCATTAGGTCGACACCATTAGGTCGACATGGGTCAAGGTCCACTTGGGAAAAGGTCGACATGGGAATAGGTTGAAAGGTCATTAGTTCAACAGGTTGTTAGTTCGACAGGTTGTTATACTTACTCCTTACCCCTTTCAATGCCATCACCTAGCCCTAGATCTATGCCAGGCTAATAATTATTTCAGTGTCCCTGTTCCCGGATGCAACTATCTTTATTTACCATGTACTAGTGTCCTAAATTGTCTTGTACAGTAAAGTCGTTGTCTTTTGTTTTTGCTAATTTATGTATTCTGTTAGGTGCACGCTGCAGAACCTTTGTGGCGCCACATAAATTACCAAGGATAATAATAATAATGTACATTTCTTACATAAATATGATGTTGAAGTAAGCTTTCACATACGCCATCTTGTGGTGTTAAAAATATTGCATGGGGACAAAACAAACTATGGCTCTAATACAGTGGTGTCAAACTCATGGCCCTCCAGCTGTTGTGGAACTACGGTACATGTCCCAGCATGCCCTGCCACAGTTTTAGCAATCCATTATATAAAATTTGTGGTAGGGCATGCTGGGACATGTAGTTCCACAACAGCTGGAGGGCCATGAGTTTGACACCACTGCTCTAATACAAGTTTAAAACATGCGATGGCAATCACAATTGATGAGGAAAGGACAAGAACAGAGGCTTTGGTGCTCTGTGAAAATGTTGCTATGGGATCTCACACAGTTCTGCAAATGGTCCTAGTGACAAAGTGTCCCTGGAAACTCAGAGGAAAACATTTGCCTGCAGTGGCCCCTTCAATCCAGCTGCATAAGTCTTTTTTAGGAAACAATCCATCAGACAGTTGCAATTAACAAAAGGGTAATTACATATAGAGAAGGCTTTAGTGTCTGATAACGATGCTCACACTGGATGGCCATCGACAATAGTTTATGGCCAATGTTGAACAGTTTTGACATCAATGGGGAGAACCAGATGGTTTCCCACACTGGCACACTGCATGGGTTAACTTCTATACATGCAGAAGTATATAACATTGTTTTGCTGTACACAGACTATTCTACAATTCCACACTATGGGCCATGAGGGGCAGCTGGCCTACAGGCGTGCAATAAGGAGTTTAAAGGCACACTGCTCCCCCCAACATGTCAGCTCCTTCTCCTGACATAAATCCCTGAGCTGGGAAAGTGTACGGACGGATCACCGACATAACCGGCTTAGGCTATGCGTGATTCTTTCTCACACAGGGCACAAAGGTCCTGCCACACACAACATGGCGCCTGTGCTGCCTGCTAATCAGATCGCTAAACCAGGCAGCTGTCACCTGCCGCGCATGCGTAACGCCGTACCTTAATAAAAATGGCGGGACCGGCTTCACAACGACGGAAATAATTGGTTTCCTGGGCGGAAAAGCTAGAGGTGAAAGGTTAGCAAGATGGCGGCGCCGACAGGAGGCATCGGTGGTCTAGGCTCGCTGGTGAGAATCAGAAAATACCTATAATTATTAATAATATATGTATACCACTGAGAGACACACTCTATGTATGCAAAGGAGACACATACATCTCTCGCAATGTGGCTCTGCAGGGAGCCATGGGCGTTGTGGGACTAGTACTATATGGGAATCCATACAGATATCACAGCAGCAGCTGCAGCCATTCCTATCCATTCTACTAATGTGAGAGACCCGGCAGCCTCCTGTCCACACATCACACCCAATGGTGATCATGGCTGCCAGATTCATCCTGTCACAGTGTGAGGAGATACCACATGTAGGGCTGATGCAATGTAACTGTACTGAAGGATAATAATACATCCCCGGAGCTCAGCCTTGTGGTGATACTGATATCTGGTCCTCCATCGTCAATAGAGCTCAGGCTAATGATAATCCTTATAGGATGTACACAGCATTACCACCTTTCACCCTTGTTAATGATAAATATGTTTCTTAAACAAAAATCTCAGTGTGGAGATCTAGTGAAATGAATAATTAGTTCTCGGGGATCAAGCATCGTGCATGTTAAATGCCCGTTAGGTCTGTGGAGTGCTGGGTAATGGGTAAACTGTCTTGTAACTTCTCTTCCTTTTGCCAGGGAGCAACAGAAGCCCTCTCTGTGGCTGAGGCCCTGTCTCTTCCTGCAGAAGCCTACGGCAATGATGTAAGTATGGCTGAATAACCTGTACTACAAGGCCAGATACATGGCCTGTCTGACTGACAGATATTATATTGGCCTCATGTAATTTAGCAGATATCCGGGACATACAGAGTGAGATAGCTCAGTGTATATGGCCCCAATATCTGGATTAATTTACAGGGGAAGAGAGATTTATCCCAAGTGAAGGAACAGGGGAAATAACTGGCACCCAGATTGTATAGTGTATTCCCAGCATTAGATTTCTTGGGATGGGGTCATTCAGTCCTGAAGTACAACCATCAGGTCATGTTTTGTAGATTTCTTTGATCATGTACAGGTAAGGTAATGTAGTTAATTGGTCAGCAATTCTACCTTCTGCTCCCACAGAAAGAAATCCTCCAAACATGACCTGTTGCAGTTCAGATCCACTGTCTTAGAGGGTCTCTTTAAAACTTGCCTAATCTGCTGGTCACTAGGTCGGAGTGGAATGTCTGGCCTACAACAGGGATGGGGAACCTTTGGCCCTACAGCTGGTGCTAAACTACACATCCCAGCATGCACTGCTAAAGTTTTGCTATTTGGCCATGCTAAAACTGTAGCAAAGCATTCTGGGATGTGTAGTTCAACAAAAGCTGGAGGGCCGAAGGTTCCCCATACCTGCCCTACAACCTACAAATCGTACTTGCCCGGATAGATCAGATCCAGTTGTTATGGTCATACACAGCTGGATTGCAGCATGGTTTTATCTTACAGGTGGTCCCATTGCTCACCACCACCATATCTAAAATGTATCACTGTTGCCCAAAAATCTTCCCCCTGTCCATTTTAATCCAGGTGAGAAAATCTTATTTATAGTGTATTTTGGCCCTGTCATCTAAACACTGTGGGCCTGGGATCTTTTGGGCTGAACCAATATTATATTATATCATTAGTCGACCTGAGGCCTTTGCTTTAGTAGAAATATCTACAGTAATAGACTATTCCACATTATACCCTTTTTTTGCTGAATGTGTGACCAAGGCAGAATTTCTCTTCTGTCAGTAGGACAGTGATAACTCTCTCCTAATGTACAACGATCTATGTAGACATTTATTAGGGGTCTGGGATTTATATATAAGGACACCGTGCCACCATCACTTATTGCAGCCCACACACGCACCGATTCCAGCGTGCGTTGTGGGCTTAACTAGCACACACAGCATCGCATCGCATGCCTTGTGCATACGATGTGCATGCGATGCTGTGCTAGAAAAAGCTAGTACAAAAAGTATGTGCAGCACATACTTTTTGTACTGTACGATGAGGTGCCGCGGGAGCGCGCACCCCATCGTACAGCATCGCACCGCCGGCATCGGCGCGTGTGTGGGCTGCATTAGAGTGTAAGTGCTCCTGGTGACTGGCTGACAGGTGACCAAGCCTAATGTGGTGAAGCTCGTTCTGAAGCGCTGCAGGGGAAACTGTTAGCTAACTCTTTGACAAAGTTCAGTACACCCACTGACACATTGAGGTACTTTGTTTCTTTTTCTGTGTGTGGTGAGATCTGCTGGAGGCGCATTTCCAATCCTGCACTACCTCGGTATCGGGATTGATCTAAAGCTGTGTACACACGGGGGCAATTTCAGCATATATCACTGGCAATATGGTTGCTGAGCGACCATATTGCCAGGTTGCGTGCTCCCGTTTTCAGCCCCTAATGGTCACTGTTCGGAGGAGCATGCTCCTCCGACCAGCAACTTCCCCCTGCCTCTGGTCTCTGATGACAAGGAGACACTAAGCAATATATTGCCAGTGATCATATTGCTCCGTGTGTACGCACCATAACACCAAGCACAGCCAGCATGTCCCACACACACGCCTGTCCGCTTCCATGCTGTTCTATCTCTGTCCAGGTAATCAATCCTGTCTTATGACTTATTCTAATCACTGTACTTAGAATTTCATTTTTATGCACAAGCAACGCCACGTTTTTGAATTTATACCTACCTAAGTGTTGCAGATATTGTCTGTATAAATCTTTATACAAAGCACACCTGTCTTTTTGACCAGTGACTGGCAGATTATTGCATTGTCAGGGGTCCTCCAACTATTTTGCTCTGGGACCCCATCAGACCATAAAAATAATGACAGGACCCCAGCAAGTTACTGCAGAAGGTCATCACATCACATGTGTAGTCAGCAGACAGCACGTGAACGGCAGCATTGCGGAGGCACATAATGATGTAAGGAGTCTGACCTAACAGACAATTCCGACTCCTTGAATCATTGACTGACTGATATTAGAAAGGTCATCAGCCTGATGGTTAGCAACATGGAGTCGCGACCCCATGCTGAGAAGGTTGTGATCCACTTTGGCGTCAGGACCCCCACTTTGAGAAGCGCTGCATTAAGTTATACATTTGAACCTCTGTATCTAACTGCTTCTTCATTGTAACAGAGACTTTATGGCAGCACATCTGTCCTGCAATGCACAAGCAGCAGGACTGACCTAACACTGCACACAGAAGTGTCCTCTGTATATCCTCTTAACGTGTCCACCTCTCCTCTCACCCCTCATCCGCTCTGTGAAGATGCTAGGCAGCAGAAAGTGGTGGTCCTTAAACACGTTGTTTTGCATCTATTCTATACACTTTGAAATTGCTCGTATGACTATTCTATCACTTATATATGTGACTACTCCATTTATGATTGTATATGTTTATGCTCAGCGGTAAAGTGTCAGTTATTCTAATGAATTTAAAAGCATCTCAATGTATTGTCACTGACACTTGGGGACACTGACTTTGTCCAAAAGGATCCTATTTAAGGACTTGCTCCCAACAATTCGGAGCCGCATGCGATTACACTTAAGGTGTATGGAAGCATAATAACCCCATGATTGTGTACACTTTGTATGTATATTTGTTAGTGTAAATGTTTGGTATGCCTTTGAGCTATACAGCCACTATATTTTAAAAAGATTGACATTAAAGCTATGTTTTAAATCATTAATCAAAAATGATAAAAGTGTGCATCCAAAAGGAAATCTCTTTGCAAAATGGTAATGGTCGCTTCTTGCAACTGTTTCCCGTTTTTGAATGACTGGCTGACTGTGTTCCCTGATTTCTTTACAGCCCAATGTGGAGATGGTTTGGGCCATGAAGGCGTATCAGCATGCAGAGGTGTACTTTAATGTAAGTCGGGAGATACTGAGAGTGATGTGCTGTAGGGCAGGGTGTAATAACTCTAGCCCTCAGTGATTCATAATGGTACATGTTTTATAGATCTCCTAGTTGGTGGACAAGTGTACTCCGTACTGACTGGTACATGTTAAAAGATTTACAGTTGGTTCTAATGTACCCCTTTCACACTGCAAAAATAACCCGCTTCGATCTCTGGTTGGTGTGAAAGGGCCGTGTTGTATATCTCGGGTGCAGTGACCGGGGGTATAAGCAGTGTTGTTGCTGGGCAATCTGAACGGATTACTTGTATGGAGGAGGCAGCAGTGCCACCTCAGTGCTGCCCCCGTTGGACGTCAGCGGCCTTGGCAATAAGCTGGGTCGCTGTGAGCACCCGCGATGGACTTGTGTCTCAATACTTGGTGCAACCCAGCATTTGTGATGTGAAAGGTGTAGTAATGACTTGTGCGACTGAGATCTGTAATGCATGGGCTGTTATGGTTCCCTGAGGACTGGAGTTGGAGATACAATGCTGCAGGGAGAAGACCCATACTTATGCCTTAACTCCCCTCCATTAGCTAATCTCCTCAGTGGACCCTCACATCCTCAAACTGACCCGCTCCGATGATGATATTTACACCGCATTTCGAGGAGAATTTCCCCAGCTCCGTATTGATGTTCTGGATCCTGAAGATCTAAAGTCCCCAGCAGCTAAAGAGGTAAAATGTGTGTAGTAAAGGTGGACTTGTATTTGTCGTACATTGCTGCACCCTCACACAGGCATTAATCCCTCTGCAGAAATGGCGTCCGTTCTGTATGCAGTTTGAAAATCAAGTTGAAGACTTTAATTATGGCACCTTGTTAAGGCTGGACAGCAGCAAAGAGTATTCTGAGGAAAACACCATCTTCTGTGAGTGTCTTTAGGGAAAGCTGTAGACTTTCTCTGTATACTGCTTGTCTGCTTCTCGCTGTAGCTGTCCCCTAGGGCAGGGATGGGGAACCTTTGGCATTCCAACTGTTGTTGAACTATACAAGCATGCCTTGCTACAGTGTTAGAATGGCCAAATAGCAAAACTGTAGCAAGGCATGCTGGTATGTCTAGTTCAACACCAGCTGGCATGCCAAAGGATCCCCCATACCAGTCCTAGGGGACGACCGCTTGCCTCTGCCACTCCATCCAATGCACTACAGTCTTCACTTGCCCTGATGGCACCATAGCCAAGATGGCTGATGGTATCCTCCATCTCTGATGTATTTTGTCTATACTGTAATAGGGAGTTTTACTTTAAGTACAGAGTGATGGGAAATGCTGGAAGCAACAGAACTAATAACTAGCTTTTCCGACATGAATAACTGCAACTCGGATTGTAGCAGTTCTGTTGGCAATGGTGAAGGCAAACGTACAAAGTCATGTGTAAACTAGCTCCAGTACCGTATACCATATGTCTCCATGACATGAACAGATTCTGTTGTGAATGCTCTGTGCTGAGGATGTGTGATTGTGCAAACTGTTAGCATTGTCCTTTCCTAGGGGGTCCACAGCAGGGGCTGTACCATCCCAGGACATATGCCCAGAAAATGTGTCTCTGTGGCCAGCTTCCATCTCTGCTGCCCACAGCTACCCTGTTTCCCTGATAATAAGCCCTACCCTTATTTCTGGACAACGGTCCAAAATAAGCCCTACCCCGAAAATAAGCCCTAGCTTAATCCCCATTTTGCCCAGTCCCTGTGCTAAACTCCCAGCTCCGCTAACCCCCCCCCCCCCCATGAAATGGATGCTGCTGCTACGGTAGCAGCCCTGGTACCGCTGAAGCCTCTGCTCGCATCAGCGGTCCCAGGGATGCATTGTGCATGTGACATCACTGCGCACCTCAAGGACTGAGTGGCGTCTGTTCACAGACGGGAGGGGAGTGACTGAGCGGCGGCGGAGGAAAGGCTGAGTGGCTGAAAAATGCAGAAGGAAAGAAAATCGGCAGGTGTGCTTAAAGTATAAGGAGATTGAGGGGCATGATGTAGCTAAAAGAAGGACTGAGGAGCTAAAATAAGCCCTACCCCAAAAATAAGCCCTTTGGTGTTTTTGGACTGGGAAAAAAAAAATAAGACAGTGTCTTATTATCGGGGAAACACAGTATATGAGACAAGAGCTTATATGGTGGTGATACAATTGTCATTTTATTACTTTCTCTCTACCTTCCAGCTACCCGGATCCAGTTCTACGCTATAGAAATTGCACGGAACAGAGAAGGATACAATGATGCCGTGTTCCATCACCGGCCGACGGAGGCAGCTAAATGAGATGATCTGCGGTCACAGGCATAGCCCAGACTACAGGCGTGATGGTGGTTTAGTGACATCCGGCTGCTGGGACTAGTGTCTCAGTGACACTGTGCTATGTAATGAGTAGAGCCATCTTCTGACCACGTATGACAAAACCAGTTAACAAACAATTCAATTTTATTTTCTGCAGATACCACTATACACTCATTTGGCAAACAGTAAAATACCCAGAATTCATTGCTGCCACCACAGACTTTAAAACCGCTTCAGTTCTAACAAGTGCTGACAGAGTATTTGACACCTGTGGTGTGGTTTTATTTTTTTTTATATTTTTATTTTGGTAATTTTAATAAAATGCATGTATATTTACAAATATGTCATAGAGCCACCCGTGCTTTTATAGTTGCCTCAATCCTGGATCGTCCTCTATAACTGTACAAGGGAAGTGTCCAAAATCTGCTCATTCAGTACGAGAACGTTAATAAATGACTGTCTCCTACTCAATGCTGATTCCTGCTGCAAAACTGGGCAGTGTGACTGATGAAAGTCTTCGGACTTTGTTGTACAACAGGAAGCCAAATCTCATTACTAAGCGGTACAGTGCATGTTTTCTGGATCTCCTTCCCCACAGACTAGTTCCTAATATAGCCACACGCGCACAGAACTTCTAATTAGCGGTGTAATATTACAGTTTAAGAAATGTACAAGATCTAGAAACGCCCCTATCACGCTTCTGGTGATATATAATCCTGATACTGTATATGAGAGCTCTGGTAATATCCTGCTACAACAAGGAAATCCTTAGTGCATGGTCTTTTTGAAAATACATAAACAGAGAGGTGAGGAATCCTAGTTAAGAGACTTTATTACAAATATATACTTTCTGGTGTTTTTAATACCACTATATTTTAGACACAATCACTACACTCCCATCCGATCTAGTTTGTTTTATAGGCATTTTAAGCAAAAAATATAATATTACCAGAATGCTAATTATTCTCCCTATATCCCGAGTCACCTCCCAGACACCAGGCGGTTATCAGTGCGTTTGATAAAATCGTTGTGCTCTCGGGGTTTCTCTAATTCAGCGTGCCCCCGCCTCTGGTAACAATCATTTAGGGGGGAGATTCCAAAAGTTTTGTAACCAGATTTCTCAGCCAAAAGCTAAAGCTGGACTCTTGTGGCTTTTTGTTTTACATGATCTGGTTTGCAGAGGTCTTTCAATAATGAAGACATTGGTGTATTTAATGCTAGTTTCCAGACTCCAGAATATTTTCTCACCTAAGGTGCAGTATTTTATTCTAACCCGCAGATGGATCATGTCACCCAGTGACTGCTGTACCGCAGTTCTACTTGGCCTAAATGAAATATTAAACTGTAGGAATCCCAAAAGTTCTAGTGCTAGTGTATGACCACATTCAGCATGCGAGGGTAAATGCTGACGTCTCCCCATCCTATTCATCTGCCTGCTTAGCAGGGAGGAGGTCACAGCAGACTTGTAGAGACCTGGTTCTGCATAGCAGCACTACACCCAGCTATGCCAAGACCTGGCAGCATGAGAGCAGGGTGCTCCCTTGTGGTCTAGATCAAAAGGAAGGAATGTGATAGGAAGAGATGCCACATCTATCGGGATCTGGGAAGGGGTGTGGTATGGGACTCCGACAGTCGGGATTCTGACAGTCATTATCCCGACTGCCCGGAGTCAGACAGCATGGCGAGCGCAAAAAAGCCCCTTGCGGGCACGGTGGCTCGCTACGCGAGCCACCTATTCTATTCTCCCTCTATGGGGTCGTGGACCCCCACAAGGGAAAATAGCGGGTGTCAGTCGGGCACCCGGCTGTCTGCATTTTGACAGTTAGGATCCCGACGTCGGGTAAATGACTGTCGGGATCCCGTCAGGCACCCCTGGGAAGGCTCATGGTCAGCCTCTTATACACATATCCTGCTGGTGTGGGAGGAGTGTTGTATGGTTTGCCCAGTGCTAAACATTTGAGCTAATTATTAATGTAATGAATTAAGGATGCTGGACACTGCTAGCTTTGGGAACATGAACATATGCAGGAGAGATGGTCACGGTACCTATAGGACGGACTTATCTTTGCCTGTTAGAATGTCACTAACCACTAGAACAGCTACACAAACGCAGGAATTGTCATAGTGTGCCGGCCCTACACAAAGAACGCCGCAACCATAAAGATAGCACCAAACAGCCAGCCAGATATATTCATACCCAGAGCCAGGTCCTCAACACCAAGCGGCAGCAAGAACCATAAAATAATTCATTTCTAATCACTCTCTGCAACTGCTTTCCGCAGTGTGAGCTGCAGGCATGTAGTGGGGAATATTAGGTGGCAGCTGCAGGGAACACCTTACAGTTCCTGGTCACTACCCCACAGACAGTTATGTACATGTTACTGCATATTACCAATTAATTAAACAGCAGCTTGTGTTCCATCACCCAGATTTGTAACCAGAACACTAGTCTCACATAGATGTAAATGCATGAAGCAGTGATAAGGGAGAAGAGAGCCAGAGAAGTGGCCCGTGCCAACCAATCAGCTGCTCTGTATAATTTAATATTATGCAAATTACAGATGTAACTTCAGTGCTAATTGGTTGCCATGAACCACTTCTCCTCTACCCCTGTGTTATGGTTGGCTTACAGGTCACAGCAATCCCAGGTAACTGTACCCTGTAGGTCAGATCCAGGGTTTCCTATCCGGCAGTCCTATCAGTAGCAGGACCGTTACAGGTAGTGCTTCTGCTGGGGACTAGATCCATTTCTTAAGAGAACCTGCAAATCCTATTTAAACGCAAGAATATCCCCACCCCCAACCTAATCCTAATAATATTGCACAGTTCTGTATATCCCTCCAGGTGTATTGAGGCAACTATTGGTCACATGTGGGCTATAAGCACTTTGTTATAAACTACAAGTCTCCCAATACTTCAGTGTGGACATGTAAGTGCTGAATGGCGGCCTGGGATTCTCTCTAGCTGCATCCACCTCGCGTCACAGACTCACCAAGAGAGACCGCTGTGCTGCTAATCATTCACCCCACAGTCAGTCAGAGTAGCGGGTGAGAGGGGCTGCCTCCCCCAGCATCAATACAAAATATCCTCACAGAACCTATACACCCTTTGACAGCCACCTCTGCAGCACCTCAAACTAACAATGCTCTGCCCATCCTCAATACATCCACTCTGGTGGGGACGGGGGAACTCTGTGGAAGGGTGGTTTTACTGGTCACTCAAAAGGACACATACGTACATATATATAATTTTATGTATATATATATATATAATTGTAATTTGCAATAGGGGCTCAGTCCAGGTGAACAGGTGTCTCTCACACTCATAAGCACCCCAACCTGCCTCCGCTCTGTGGAAAGGGGGGGAGGGGGCAGAGATCCACTCGCCATATTTTTTTTTCCCCTATCCGTAGAAAGAATTCAAAACATTACCAAAAAATGTGCAGGGTTTTTTTTACAAGGGGAGGAAGATGGTGGGGAGAGGATGGTGGAAAGTGTGGGGAGAGGTCAGCTCATCATCTCGTTACTGTTGGGGCCGCACGCTGAATTTTTCATTGAGTCGTTGACTTCTCGTCGAAAGGCGGAGAGGTTTTGCGTAAACCTGTGAAGGAGAGAAGTGACAGGGATCAGGCAGAGCTGTGAGTGAATGCTCGAAACAATGACTAAAACGCACGACGTGAGCTGCAGTATTGGCGACGTGGCACATAACTCCAAAACAGATGTACTTTCAGCCAAAAGCAATTATTTTGTGTCAGTGAGTAATGAGTGCACCTGTCGTGTGACCTGGAAAAAGTGAACTGTGTGGGGTCCTGAGGACCGAGTTTAAGAACCACTGGTCTAATGAGAGTAGCGAAAGACTAGAAATAGGAGATGTCAAGATCCGCTACATATAGTCAGGAACACAGCTGCCTCATTACCATGCCCATGGAACGCTGAACGTTCCCATATGGTAATAGGGCAGCCCATCTCCGCTGACTCCCCCCCTCCCGCACACCGTCATGTGTGCACGCACCCAACGTCTGCACATGCGCAGACGCGCACCATCGGTCCTCCGTGCGAATGCACAGAGGACCGAATGGATTTGAGTAAACCCCTATAATAAGTATTCGTATACAAGTTAAAACCAGTCCCAAAACACTACTTACAGGACAGGTCCCTCCAGGCCCCCATACTGGCGCTCTCAGAGTCCAGCTGGCAGCGTGTTTTCGATGATCAGCATGCCCCCTTTGTGATAAAAGGACCAGGCTGTCTGCTTCTAAGAGAGCTGTCAGTATTTCTGCCAAACTCTACTCAGTCCTGCGGATCCCATCTATTTGGGTCAGCTTGTTGCCCAGGGAAAACATGGTGGCAGAAGGAGCAGGCGGTGCGGCAGCAGACACATGACTATATGGTATAACTGAGGCCCAACTTATAGGTACTGGGATACGCCAGCAGTAAAATAATTAGTTGATGTAAATATAATATTACAGATATATAGACCAACATACTACTAAAAGGAGAATACAATACCATAACCAGAATTAGGCTATCACCAACAGCATGGGATGTGACAGCCCACCTAGCGCCGCAGCTGCCGAATCAGCCCAATGAGAAGGCTTCCCTTGCTCCGACATAATCATCCCCTCATGACACTAAATGCCCATAATTCACCTGTCTCTGTTTTTGGTGAGGAGGTTGCCCTCTATTCCTTCCATTAAGTTTTCGAAGCAAAGGTGCATGGCTTGCTGTTTCTCGGGGGGCTGACTGCTGACTATGCTTCTCCGGAGGTCCGAGAAATACTACCAGGCAAACAGAGAGATGGCAGAAAATGTGAGAGGAACAACATGTTACGGGGGCTGTAAGGTTGGCGAGCAGAGGACATGGCAGTATTGTGGGTGGTAAGAAGCTATACAGTCACTACCTTGTCATTGAGGAGGATCAGGCCCAGCAACGGCCGGCTCATCGACCACTGATTTCGACAGTCTTCAAAGATAATGATGTTGAGAACCGTGGAGAGCATCTGGAAGGTAATGGGATATATGAATCAGGAGAGAACGTGATCCGTCATACAAGTAACTGCAGCTAGGACAGCAGCTGTCGGAGGCTTGCAGAATGGTTGTGGTATTTTAGATCTACAATGTCTAGGTCTACAGTCATATGGTCAACAGGGTCCAAAGGTCTACACACGTTTTCAGTTTTTTTTGGTGTTTGTATTGACATAGACACCGTCTAAGTCAGTGGTAGCCAACCCTAGCCCTTGCGAGCTACCAACAGTTCACATTTTCCAGACAACCTAGCTGCTGCACAGCTGCACTCATTACTAGCTGACACATTTTAAAAGAGCCACAGGTGGAGCTAATAACTCCACTTGTGATTCTGTGAGGAGACCTGCAAAACATGCACTGTTGGTAGCTCTCGAGGACTAGGGTTGGCTACCCCAGGTCTAAGTGTACCGCGTCCACTTGCCATGCTTCGGGCTCGGTGCCTCACTGCGCTCGGCACACTATTATATTCTCCCTCCACGCCGTTCAAAAAACGCATTTCGACCTTTGTACTGTCATCCTTTTGACCCTGCCGACCTTATGACTGTCGACCTAGAGTCAATCTATCATGAGCCTGGATACCTTGCAGAATGGAGTCAAGCCGAAAATAGTTTGAGGGCAGGAAAAACAAATGAAAGAGTCAAGGACATGTGACTGGATGATTATGGGATAGATCTACAATGTGCCAACACCGCCGGGAAATGTATGGTGTTTGGGAAACGGAAGCATCGCTACTGGTCTGTCTGTATCTGCTGTTGTCTCTTGTACTATCCTGGGTGTGCTTAGCACTGTACGCTGCAGGAAGCCAGGAAGAAGTGGAAGTGAGTGAGAGAGAGAAGTTACCTGCTGGATCATCTCCGGATGCTGCTGCATTATGTGCAGGAAGCGCTCGCTCTCTTGCGGTGGGGGTGCCCCCCTTTTCTTACCACTGCGGGACAGCTGCTTGAAGAGGTATGTGACTATGTGGTCCAAACAGGAGCAGCATCCTGTACACACCATGGTGTCTGTGGAGATAAATAATGTTACTTGTACTAAGGAAAGAACTGGAAGTGGTCACATGACTATGGGCTACTCTCTGCTACCTACTTACCCAGAGCTGTCAGCCCCTCTGAGATGGAGGACAGAATGTACATAATTACACGTGGCTCCAGGCTGGCGATGAAAGACATGTGATCCTGAGTCAGCACCTCCAAGAGCGAATAGTACGATTGACTGAGCTTGGGGTAATCCTACAACATAGGAACACTGGGTGTGACACAGCTGTCACCATCTGTCTCCTCAGATCCTCACCTCTCTCTCTGCTCTTGCAATGTCAATTGTAAATTCAGTTCAAACAATACAGGTTTTTGTTACCATGCCTATAAGCTTTTAATAGATGCAATTAAAAACAGCATATAAATTCCTACAAGGGAGTGCTCCAGTTGTCATCTCTGGAAGAGTTAATACAGATGTGTCCACATCCTCCATGTGATACAAGTCGCTTTATACATTTATTTATTAACAGTTTCTTATATAGCGCACACATATTCTGCAGCGCTTTACAGAGTGTAGTTGAACATTCACATCAGTCCCTGTCCCAGTGGAGCTTACAATCTATATTCCCTACCACATATACACACGCACACAGACATTCTAGGGTTAATTTTGTTGGGAGCCAATTAGCCTACCAGTATACTTTTGGATTGTGGGAGGAAACCAGAGTAAACCCAGGCAAGCACGGGGAGAATATACAAACTCAGCACAGTTGGCCATGGTGGGGATCGAACCCATGACCTCAGTGCTGTGAGGCAGTAATGCTAACCATTACACCGTCCGTACTGCCCCAACACATAACGCGTGCGCTGTGTGTGACTCCATAGTGCCTGCAAAACACCTTAACATTCCATTATGCAGACACAGCAACAGTCACAGTTCTAGACATGCTGCATATCATTTTAGTCAGCAGAATCTGCTTGTGCATCACTATATAATGGAAACCGTGCTACCCAGCCGAGACATGGAATTGTTCTACTTGAAGAGCTGTTTATATGAAAAGAGGCTAGATGTATGTGGACACATCTGTATGTTAAATCCTTTATTCTGACGCCACTGGGGGACATTGGAAAACTGGAGTAAAGAATGCTGTGACAGCAGAGCGGGGACCTTCGCATTAACTTATAATAGTTCTAGCTCCCCCACTAACAAAGCTCAATGACAGAAGCAGATGTACAAAACAATGGACACAGTACAAAAATTCCAATTTCTCTCTTTCATCCAGTTACTGAAGTAATCCACCTGGCAATGGTCCTAGTTAGATACCGGACGATCTCTCTTGTGCACATTGCAAAACAGGCCATCCGTCTTGTGCAATTACTGGCACAAATGTATATAGAGTAGGTCCTAAATGCCCAGAGAGAGGTAAGCCCTCTGGACTTATTCCAGGTATAAGGCTGAGATCACTATCCTAATATTGATGGAACTTTGCATTCACTTTAACCCTTTCAGGTCCAACGTCTAGTCAAGCTCAACAGCCCTAGCACTAGTAGCAGATCCAATGGTGAGCCACTTTAAAATAAAAACATTAACATCGTTCAACAATCAACCATTTTTTAATAAAAAAAAATAAAAAAATGTACAATTAATTTAAACATTTAAACCAGACTGTTTGAATTGCAAAAGGGTTAGGGCCAGATTCTCTAAGCTTCAAAAGTGATCAAATGGAGAGTGATAACCAGCCAGCCAATCAGCTCCTGACTGACATTTTCCAAACCCAGCCTGTGACATGGCAGGTAGGAGCTGATTGGCTGGCTGTTTATCACTCTCCATTTTATTACTTTTGAAGCTTAGAGAATCTGGCCCTTAAACTGAAGAAAGAAAGAAAGAACAGCTCCATCTTCATGAAATGTGTAATATGGAGACCAACTGGACAGAGCCCAGGCTCCAACACTTACTTAGCTGTGGAGATAGCAATTAGGAAAGCAGTCTTCAAAGATACTCCAATGGTTTGCAAGGAAGGTTCTCCAAGGCACTAGCTAGAGATTCTTATGTTCTAATGGGGGATGGATGGCAGCTGCATCAATCTTTGAAAGGATGCCTACGCTTTAGGTAAGAAAACCAGTTTTATAGGACATGAACCAGAAGGCTGAAACCTGGACCTTTATTAGAGCAAAGTTTTAAAACCCCTTCCAGACCCTCCTCTAAAAACAGCAGCAACCAAAAAGAGGAGGGGAATACATTTGTTGTAAACCATTAGGAATAGACGTTCCAACATCTGTGCCACAGCCTGGCATGTCTAAGTATTGTCTAAACCAGTCAGAACAATGCCTAGCTCCGCAGGTTGCTGCTCCAGCAGTCATGACATTATAGGCAGCTGAGGTAAGCACTGGAGAGGGGAGGGATTCGGTCTTAGTAAAGGGCGTCTTGGAGGCAGGGTCCAAACGGTGTCCACGGCCAGGCTAATAATGTCTATGGCCAGCCCAGTGCAACCATAATCACCCAAATAAATTCCCACTCTTCTCACCTTGAGCCCCTGTGAGAGAATCATTACTTGAGGAACAGGTAGGTCAGAAATAAGTTCCAAAGGACGGCATGGCATTTACCAGAAAAAGGCATCAGATCCCGTTTCTTCAGTTCAACAGAGATTCCAGCATGTTGATATCTAAAGACCTGTCCACAATCTGCCAGAAGAATTCCTGGGTGAAGTAAGCATTCCCAGGGTCTATCTGTGGAGGCTATCTGCTTCCAAATGTTCTTCTCCCAGGATAGAAACCACAGTGACTGCTGGAATGTTTGCTAAATTTATTGCATGTACTTATTGGTCTTTCACTATTGGTGCCCCTGGTGATTACATCATCACTGTGGCATGGTATGATTGGATCTTCATGGCCTTTTGTTCCAAAAACCGGTGCTCATTACTGAAGTGTGGAAAAGAATCATATAAAGGGATCTTTACTTGCAACAACCCTGTAAAAAGAACTATAGTGTGATAACCACACCCCTCCTTGAAGGTACATAGAATTTGACGGCAGATTGGTCCATCTAGTTTGAGGTTACACATATACAGCAAAGAAAAAGTATGTCCTTATGTGATGCACCTACTGGAACTCACACAAGTAAAATGTACCCTACCATACTACTGATATTAATCATTAGTTTGCGGGGTATCATACCATCCATATGTCAATTGCCTTGACCAGAGCACTGACGACATTATTGAAACATCCCCAACTGTGTAGCATTGACATGTGTCCGCACATATAAATGTTAGACTGAACTGTGACCTTGCTATTACGGTACATTAAATCATTGCCGCAAGAGCTCAATAAATGGTGCTTTTTTCCGCATAATTAATCATACAACTTTCATGTGGATCAATGGGGCAGATGTATCATAGCGGTGCGATAAGCGCCGCTATGATACTTCCTGCTTCGCCTCAATAGCGAGGCGAAGCAGGAAGGGACATCGACAAGATGTATTAACATCTTGTCTGCCGAAGCGGGGGAGCGTTAACTCCCCCCCTCCGGCGATGTCCCTTTCTGGAGATAGCGCATCAGTTAATACTGATCCCCGGCCGGCCGCACTGGGCATGCGCGGGATCTCGCTGTTCATGCGAGATCCCCAGCGCAGCCCAGACCTAACAGCAGGGACAGCACTGTCCCTGCTGTTTAGATAGGGCTTCGCCAGCCTGATGCTGGCGAAGCCAAAGCAGGCTTCGTGCGGAACGGTCAGCGATGCTGACCGTTCATACATTCGGCCTGCTATCATTTTGATAGCAGCGCCGATATGGACAGGGGCGCATAGCACCCCTGTCCTTTACCGCATCTCACCTCCTTCATACATGGGGGAGAAGCGGTATCAGTGCACATAACGTGCGCTGATACCCCTTCTCCCCCATAACGACCCTTCATACATCTGGCCCAGGGAGTGGTATTTAACCTCCTGGAAAAACCAACAAGATTACATGTAATTCATATGTCTGCCAAAAACTGCTGACATAAACAGTCGACATCACACATACGATATCCAACCAGCATTGACCACTATTTAGACCACACTATGCAGGGATGAAATTCGATTCATACCCATGAGTGGTCACACTAACGCTATACTTTAAATCTCTAGTAACTCCCGTTTTTGGGTAATTGAGAGATAAAGTGAGATCAATTCGGCTGGTGAAAATTCATCTAAGATTATTCAAGGTGTATTGGGTAGACTGAAAATTATTACTGACAGTCTACACCTAATGTTGTCAACCCCAAACTAGGCTTATTTGTGACAGGCGTGCATACTTTAAGCTCACTGTGACAATCACCAGCCTCCATATATTTGTTTTGGGATCAACATCTCAAAAGTGACGACATTTATGCCGATACATGTAAGGGGTCCTTGCTTGCCGTGATAAACAGCAGTCTAGGCAGACTTCAGATCATCATTTTTTTAGATTTAAAGCACTATCTGTCAATCGCATTCAATACTGGTCAATATTAAAGACATCTAATCACTGTATATGTGAATATTACCCCGTGCACTTCCACACAGGGAAATGCAGCCAAGAACACAGTAATACCATACTGGGATTTTATATTATTAGAAGTGTTGGCCACCCATTCCTGTATCTGAATTAAAGGTGAATCAGTACCGTGTGTAGGATCAGACAGCCACCGTTTTTAAACACATTGTGTATATGTTGTATGTGTGTTTTTATATTTCGCTCTCTTAAATTGTCAATAAAAGTTACATTTTACTCGTGTGAGTTCCAGTACGTGCATCACATAAGGACATACTTTTTCTTTGCTGTATATGTCTAATTTTGATGTCCAGTGGTAGCACACCCCCGACAATAATTGAAATTGATATTGAGTAGTTATTGTACCAATTAGGGGTCCATCCAATTACCTCCAACAGATGAGGATCCTGTGCGAATAGTAACTCTCTGTGTGTTTCTAGTTTGAGGTTACCATTCAATGTCACAATACAAACCTAAGTGGAAAATGTGTGACCCTTGTTGAGCTGGTCGCTTCACAAACACCAGGGATAAGGTGATAGCGAGCCTTGCTCTATTGTGAAAGTAGCATAATCTGGGAATATGTGAATCGCAGCAACTGAAACGTAAAAATCATCTTTGCTAGGATCTTCATGGGAAGGTGATGGACAAACTGCTGGTAGGGATTTCCCATGTCCCTAAAGAGAGGATTTCTTAAAGCTGATGTGCAGGATGCAGCTCCAGATGCTTACTGAACATATCCCCATACAGCCTGAAGCATGAACCACTGAAACTGATGCCGCGATGTCCATTACTGATACTCTGGTCCTGACAAACCTCTCAGGCACATAGAAGCTTGAGCTTCTAGAGCAGGTGCCTCCAGCTGTTGTAAAACTACACATCCCAGCATGCCTTGCCATAGTTTTAGAATTCCCTAATAGCAAAACTGTGGCAAGGCATGATGGGACTTGTAGTTTCAGAACAGCTGGAGGGCCATTGTTTGGCCATGCATGTTCTAGAGGCAAATTTAAAAGTACACAAATTTCTGTCACAGCACAGAATTCACGAACACTAAGATATAATCCCATACACTAATGCTAGGTACACACCAGAACGATCATGATCGTGAGACTACCATACAATGGTTGCACGATCTGCATCCGATCTATACGCAGTTGAAGGGGTCATTTTCAAATCCTGACTGCAGCGGGCAAGATCCGCAAAATGACCAAACGACCAGCAAGGACGCGCATCCGATGGGATCAAAAACATGCCCAATTTACACACAATCGGTCAAGACTGTATCAAAATTGGGGGAATTGAGGCCAAATCATTTTGGTGTGTACCCAGCATGAGATTATATGGACCCAGCAGCCAGACTACAGAGCATCACTGAGCTGTAAAGCAGAAGAATGAGATTGGGACAATCCATTACACTATATTCCCTCTCTCGGAAACACTGGTTTTCTGACACTGGGGTGATAATACAGTCCAAGCTATAAACACACACACACACACACACACATTTGCAGAGTGTAGTTACCAGTAGATCACTGTGTGGCACAGACAGCAGTAATTTGACAAAGGTCTGAAGAGCGTTATCCAGAGCTTCATCTCCGTACAGGCGGAAGACCCCAAAATTGACGTAACTGCCACTGAGAGCAGCTTTTAGCACCGAGAAACATATGGAGATACCCTTCAGCTTTAGAACATAGAGCTGCTCCTTAGGAAGCTCCCCCAGGGTTAGGATCCTGTTACCTGATGGAGAAAAGAGAGAGACTCACATGCTTACACACATACATGTACTCCGATAACATGTCTTCCTAATAGGAAGGGATCTAGGGGACATGAGGGGGCTGTGTACCATAGGTGGTGATCATTTTACTGGTCTCTCGGAACAGAAGAATGCCATTCGGAGATGAGACATCAAACTGTAACCTCTGTGACCTGCAGGGGGACACAGAACCACAGTTAGTGCAGGCAGACCTGTTAGAGGAAGGTGTGTTCCAGGAATGAGAGTGAACGACAGGAGATACTAATATAAAGGAAACGAGATCACAGCTATAGCGGCCCGGAGAGGAATATCATGGAGAGTTGTCCCAGACACAACAAGAAGTACATTGGACAGTGAACAGAAAAGTGATAGTGAATCCTGAGCACAATGAGAAAAGGCAGAAAGAAATAAACAAACCTGTTGTGTACCAGCTCTGCCATCAGCTTGAGGATCGGTGTAGTACAGGCTGGGTCATGGAACCAAAGTTCTAGAGCTCTCTGCAGGATAGGCATGTACGCTGGGTATCTGAGGAAGGCTAAGGAATAACAGAGCAGGCCCGCTACCATGTCTGCCCAGTATCCTATCAAATGCACACAACTTTATTTGGCCATAAGACGGTCATCACCCCATGGACCAAATGGAACAGGTAGAGATTTCAGAAAGCTAAGCTGGGTACACAGTGACCAATATATTGGCATTAAACTGAATGTCCGATATATAATGGGCGCGCCGAGAGTAGGGGGGGGGGGGGGGGGTGTACCTAGCAATACTACTGCGAGCGACCTCATTCCCATACACAACGCGTAGGCACTGCAGCACAGCAAGCGGCCGATAACTTTGCAGCAATATCGGCTCATCGTGCTGGGTGTACACTTACTGTAGAGGCCACCGGTGACCGACATCACAACTGAGCGGACACATGTAAATGTCCAACTTGCTGATCACGCTACTGGTGAGGATACACATTCAGCCATATTACCAAGGGACCGGGATTTGTGCGCTATACTTTGCCTACAGCCGCGATGATTGACTAAGGAGCCGCATTCATTTGGGGTGACAGCAGACACTCTGCACCAGACATTTCAAATCATTGGTGAAAACTAACTTTTTAATGAAGAGGTTGAGCATAGCGCCTATTATAACATTTCTTGGATCAACCATTGGTCCCCACATATGGACATTCTAGGATGGCTGATCCGTTGGGCCTAGCGGGTACACAGATGTAAGGGCAGCATGGAGAGCATAGTACAGTACTGAGGTCAGGAATTCAATCTGCAGGGATTGTATGTACCTTCCATGACTGCAAGCATTTCCCCCAAGTGTTCCACTTTCCTCTAACATTCCAAAACAACACACCAGTAAAGCTGGGTACAAACTGTCTGATCTGCAAGAACGATATGCATGGAAACATATTGTTAGCGATATCATTGTCCAGTGTATACCCAACTATATCGTTCAGTGTTTACTTGCGCATCGGTCCTTTTACGGCATCAACGATATTGTTAATGATATCAGCGGTGCGGCATATCATAGTGCGTATGGACCTTAAGTTAATTGGATTCTGACAGGAAAATGAACCAACCTGTTTTTGCCTTAAAAAAACATTACAAGCTAAGCCGAAATCTGAGCACTTTCAAACACCTGCTCCCTTACCTGATATATCACGGCTCTTATGTAGGAAGTCAGAATTGGACACTAATACAAAGTTGCAGTATTCTAGTGATATTTTACTTACTGATTTCCCCCAACAAGGCTACTTCCCTGTATATGCAGAAGCACGGTGCACACACTGATGTATGCGGACTGCTGTACACACAATGCAGAACGAAGTTGGAGTAGTTTCAGGCTCAATAATGGAATCCCAGGCTGGCCCCATGAGGGAGAAGATATGGATGGTGGGACATGCAGTCACTATCTGTGTGACCCTGTCCCAAGAAATACAGCACTTACACTATCAGGATACATCCAATCAAACAGCATCATGAAACTACTCTTCGCATTGAACGCAAAGGCGATTCCTCTCAGGTCTCTTACCAGCCCGACCAGACTCCTCTAGAGAAAGAAGTATGTGTTACATGCCAGCTTTACATCCTCTTATAGCAGCCAAACAAACACCATTTTATCAAATAAAAAAAGTTTTTAGTGTAGCACCCCTCAAGTGGGATCGATTATTGCATTAGTTCAAATGGTAACCATACCATCTCCTTGCAGAATGTTCATGTCCATCAAAAGAAGGTAAAAAAGCGCCGGCTCACAATGTTCATTCAAAATGTAGTGAATCAGGACCATGAAATGAGAAAAGATTCAAAAAAGTGGTCTCAGTCTTTGAAATGTTACATATATTCTAGCTGGAATTGGGGAATATACGAGATCCTCCTATAAACCCGGGTGTCTTCTTTAATAAATTTAAGGAACACCTCGTGCAGTCAGTAGAAGTATGCGCTCACATGTATGCTTACATATGCATAACGGGGGATACACTTATCAAGGTATCTTTAGGGTGTCACACTCATTCTTGCAGGTTGTTCGTGTCCATCAAAAAGGGGTTAACAAGTTGGGCTCCCAATGTTCAATCGAGAACGTGGTCAATCAGTGTCACTGATTGGATCAGGATTCTGTGCACCTGTGTAGTCAGCTTGGGAAGGTGCTGCAGTTTGGAGAATGGTATGCACACAGCATACCCTAGAGTCCATGGGAAGCCTGCAAAGAATCATTTTAGTTTGCCAGATGCTGGAGCCCTCCTATCAGAGGACCTGACAGACCCTCTACTGTACCTGCAGTGACACTGATTGACCACGTTCTCGATTGAACATTGGGAGCCCAACTTGTTAACCCCTTTTTGATGGACACGAACAACCTGCAAGAATGAGTGTGACACCCTAAAGATACCTTGATAAGTGTATCCCCCGTTATGCATATGTAAGCATACATGTGAGCGCATACTTCTACTGACTGCACGAGGTGTTCCTTAAATTTATTAAAGAAGACACCCGGGTTTATAGGAGGATCTCGTATATTCCCCAATTCCAGCTAGAATATATGTAACATTTCAAAGACTGAGACCACTTTTTTGAATCTTTTTTCATTTCATGGTCCTGATTCACTACATTTTGAATGAACATTGTGAGCCGGTGCTTTTCTGTGAACTGGAGACGGACTGCTCTGTAGCTATCATTTATACCACAGGAAGTGTCTCTGTTCTGTATATCAGTATATAGGATGCAGTCCCCAGTGTATATATCTCATTTATACCATAGGACGTGTCTCTGGTCTGTATATCAGTATATAGGACACAGTCCCCGGTGCACATATCCAATTTATACCATAGGACGTGTCTCTGGTCTGTATATCAGTATATAGGACGCAGTCCCCAGTGTATATATCTCATTTACATCCTGCTAACTAACCACCACTCCCTACCTTGCACCTCTTGTAATCTGTCTGTCTCCCCTTCCTACTAGATTGTAAACTCCTCTGAGCAGGGCCCTCTTCCCTCCTGTTGTCAAAGCCCACTTCTCTTCACATTTCACTCACAGCTCTCCTATACTCACTCAGTGACCATCTTCGTCTGCATACCCATCTCCATCATTGGCCTCAAGCCTCTAGTTGTATGTTGATTGAGTCCTCACTACTTAAGCTGTAATGTATATTGATCTGTGGCGCTATTTATTTGTACTGTATTTTTGTTATTTATTCAATGTTATGCCAAGCTTTGTCTCCCTGTATTGTTCCTTTGTACGGCGCTGCAAAACACTTGTGGCGCCTTATAAATAAAATTATAATAATAATATAATAATATATACCACAGGACGTGTCTATGGTCTGTATAGAAGTATATAGGACGCAGCCGCAGTGTATATATCTCATTTATACCACAGGACGTGTCTCTGGTCTGTATATCAGTATATAGGACGCAGCCCCAGTGTATATATCTCATTTATACCACAGGACGTGTCTCTGGTCTGTATCTCAGTATATAGGACGCAGTCCCAGTGTATATATCTCATTTATACCATAGGACGTGTCTCTGGTCTGTATATCAGTATATAGAACGCAGCCCGCAGTGTATATATCTCATTTATACCATAGGACGTGTCTCTGGTCTGTATATCAGTATATAGAACGCAGCCCGCAGTGTATATATCTCATTTATACCATAGGACGTGTCTCTGGTCTGTATATCAGTATATAGGACGCAGTCCCAGTGTATATATCTCATTTATACCACAGGACGTGTCTCTGGTCTGTATATCACTATATAGGATGCAGCCCCAGTGTATATATCTCATTTATACCACAGGACGTGTCTCTGGTCTGTATCTCAGTATATAGGACGCAGTCCCAGTGTATATATCTCATTTATACCACAGGACGTGTCTCTGGTCTGTATCTCAGTATATAGGACGCAGTCCCAGTGTATATATCTCATTTATACCATAGGACGTGTCTCTGGTCTGTATATCAGTATATAGAACGCAGCCCGCAGTGTATATATCTCATTTATACCATAGGACGTGTCTCTGGTCTGTATATCAGTATATAGAACGCAGCCCGCAGTGTATATATCTCATTTATACCATAGGACGTGTCTCTGGTCTGTATATCAGTATATAGAACGCAGCCCGCAGTGTATATATCTCATTTATACCATAGGACGTGTCTCTGGTCTGTATATCAGTATATAGGACGCAGTCCCAGTGTATATATCTCATTTATAGCACAGGAAGTGTCTCTGTTCTGTATATCAGTATATAGGACGCAGTCCCAGTGTATATATCTCATTTATACCACAGGAAGTGTCTCTGTTCTGTATATTAGTATATTGGACGCAGTCCCCGGTGTATATATCTCATTTATACCATAGGATGTGTCTCTGGTCTGTATATCAGCATATAGGAGGCAGCCCCCAGTGTAGATATCTCATTTATACCACAGGACGTGTCTCGGGTCTGTACCACAGTATATAGGATGCAGCCCCCAGTGTAGATATCTCATTTATACCACAGGACGTGTCTCGGGTCTGTACCACAGTATATAGGATGTTTGTGTATAGTAAATAAGGTTAAATACAAAGAACAAAGCCAGACTTTGTCCTGAACAGGGTAACTAGCTATGCCCATTGTGTGTCAGTGACAGGTGTATTACATGTATGTCTTCTTCCTGACAATTTGTCCCCATTTCCACAGCTGCAGAGCTTGTTATAGAAGGGATGACAACACTACTTGTGTCTGCTGTTCATTAGGTAATATTTTATTACCTTGGCTTCCTGCTCATTGAAGCTGTTGGTGTTGAACATTTGGGCCATTGATTCGAAGGCAGCAGTGAGAGGCATCATGAATTGAGAGAACTGTTCCTCGTCCTCTCCTAAAAGACACAAACAGATGGTGAATACAGCATCACAGGCAGACCCCACCCACAATGCAGAGTGCTTAATCCCATAGCAATACCTAAATCCACCATGAGGAGGCGCCCCAGCGCAGTGTAGAAGGTGGTTCGGCAGCGCATGTCTGACAAGTTGGACTGGCTGTTGATCCCCAGGAAAGAGAAGTGCTCGCTCTGTAACACAGGACACGGTCACGCTGCGGTCACGCTGCAGGACTGCATCACATACATGGCTACTGATCAATCAACCATTGAAGACAAAGGAGCACTGATATACAGTATGAGCGGATCTAGAATTTCTGGGCTCATCTCATCATGCACAACCTGCTGCAGGCCTTAGGAGGGTAATGTGTCATAGATAATACCAATGCTCAGGTCAACCCAGGATTGACTCTATGTAGCTCTATAAACCGAGAGATTTGTTACTGTAGACCAGGGTTGGCCAAACTGGTCCTTGGGATCTAACAGCAGCTCATGTTTTCTAACCCACCGGTGGATCTGTAGAATGTGCTGGTTAGGAATGAATGCAGCATGTTTGTAAATGTTAGGGTTAGTAATGACTTCACCTGTGCACAAGCTACTGTATGTGGTCTGGAAAACGTGAACAGTAGGTAGATTTGAGGACCGTTTTGGCCACCCCTACTGTAGACCAAACCTCAGAGAAGAGATCAGCACACTACACGACGGTCAGCAGAGTCCGTCTCTTCAGGTGTCACATTTACTTCTGCAAGGACATTTTAAAAACTGAAACGCATGAGGTGGGGCACATTTTTTCACTTTCGGAAATGACCTTTGTCACCCCTTGATGTTTTCAATTATTTCCTCAGGAACCAAGGTAAAACCGGTTTCACGTATTGTCATGTCTAGAGCGAAGGTGGAAAAGCTATTAACTCCTTAATGACCAACCTGCTACTTACAATTGGAAATTTTACTTCTGGCTTTAACACTCTGTAGGGTCAATCCAATGAAATGAGTTCATTCAGAGCGTGAGTAAGTGGCTACATGCTGCACTTACGGTACCACCAGTCTCCAGTGTGAGATCAGGCTGAGTGGAAATCCAACTAATCTAGTTCTGTGATAGCTGTGGGATTATAGCGTGCACTAACAGCATTGTGCCGGATTAAGTCGGAGGATGCAAGCCCCGTACACACGGGGGAGATATATTGCTCAGCAATACATTGCTGAGCAATATATTGCCCAGTGTCTCCTTTTCATCAGTGACCACAGATGGTCGCTAATGAAAAGGAACTTTCTGCCGGGGGAGCCGCAGAGGTAATCAGCTGGTCGCAGGAGCGATTAGAATGGGGCTGAAAACCGGAGCGCGCACCCAGTGATTTATCGCCGGGTCACACTTTCATCACTGGCAATATGGTCGCCAGCGACCATATTTCCAGCGATTTCAGCCCCTATCGCCCCCGTGTGTACACAGCTTTAGGTGCAGTAACAACGATCTCCGACTAAGTGCCGAACACGATGCTGTCAACAGACACTCAGTCCCGGCGCTATTCAACATCACACTGAATTGAATTCCCTCATGATAATGTAGCTCACATATTTGATGCATTACACTTTAAAAATAGCACTGTGGTACTTGTGAGTTATCCGGGCTGCCGATTTTTTCATCGCGCCCGAAATCGTGGGCATCGCGTCGGTCGTGGCCGTTATAAGGAGCCGCGACGCGATGACCACGATTTCCCATAGACAGTAATGTTAAAAGACACGATGGACCCGATTTAAGACGCGATGGACCCGATTTCCCATAGACAGCAATGTTAAAATAAAATGACCATGTGAAATTAGCCAATATGGCCATTTCACATTGGATATGTTTTAAAAAAAAAATGTTTCATGGCCCCCCACCACCGTTAACGCCACCCTGCTATTGACCCCAACCCGAAGCGCGGCGAGCGCAGCGAGCCCGCGAGGGGCGGCGGTACGCGTCCTCCGACCTTTTCATGCCCTACTATCCACTAGGGCGTGGAGTGAGAATAGAATAGTGTGGCGAGCGCAGCGAGCCACCGAGCCCGAAGCGTGGCGAGCCCCGCAAGGGGACACGGACACCTTCACAGGTATCCGCGTGCCCTTGCGGGCTTCACAGGTGTCCGCGTCCCCTCGCCACGCTTCGGGCACGGTGGCTCGCTGCGCTCGCCACACTATTCTATTCTCACTCCACGCCCTAGTGGATAGTAGGGCATGAAAAGGTCGGAGGACGCGTACCGCCGCCCCTCGCGGGCTCGCTGGGCTCGCCACGCTTCGGGTTGGCGTCAATAGCGGGGTGGCGTTAACGGAGGTGGGGGGCCATGAAACATTTTTTTTAAAAACATATTGGCCAATTTCACATGGTCATTTTATTTTAACATTGCTGTCTATGGGAAATCGGGTCCATCGCGTCTTTTAACATTACTGTCTATGGGAAATCGGGTCCATCGTGTCTTTTAACATTACTGTCTATGGGAAATCGTGGGCATCGCGTCGCGGCCCCTTATAACGGCCACGACCGACGCGATGCCCCCGATTTGGGGCTAAATCGCGGGCATCGCGTCGGTCGGGTGTCCTTAAGTTAACCAAACTTAAGGACAAAATCGGCAGCCCGGATAACTCACAAGTACCAGCACTGTTTCTATAATTCAGGAAAAAATAATTAAAGTACTGTGATCAAGAGAAAATAACTGAACATTGTGGTCGTTTCCACTCTTATTTGATAACAATAAACTAAATAAACACAGTTGAGGCCCCCATACACTACGGCGAGGGATTGCATGCAATATCCCGCCAACTACCTGACAGCTGAATTGCATAGGAGACATCATTTTGCCTATGATGTATCCTATGCGATGCTGTTGACTGCCACAGGATCCGTCAAATCCTTAAGGCGGCCATAGTGATCTCCAGATCTGATGCGCACAGGACTGCATATCGTAAACACATAAGACATGGTGCTTTTCACACGATGTGTGGGCCTATAGGTTGAAATAGTGTGAAAAAGGGCCATACTGTATAAGTGTATGGACACCATTAGCAAGAGATCACTAGGTAACTGGTATTTCATAGTAAGAAGCTCAGTTCCTGGAAATAAACGCGTTCCTGTAGTTTTCCCTTACCGTGTGGTTGTTCAGCATGAACTGGACCGCGCTGAGTTTCACCAGCTTCCTGACACTGCTGTATGTGCGAGGGGTTAAGGAGAAACACAGAAGACATCGCTGACCACATTATAGACAAACCCGTCAGATCTTTGGCCTTTATATAAAGCACAGGTCTTCAACCTGTGGCCCTCCACCTGTTGTGGAACTACATTTCCCAGCATGCCCTGACAGTTTTGGCATGCTCTTATAGGGAAAAAATGTGGCAATGCATGTTGGAACATGTAGTTTCATAACATCTGGAGGGCCATAGGTTGAAGACCCATGATATAAAGTATCAGCCTTATGGATTACTGCCAACTGTGACCTGCTTATGAGTCTATAAGCAGGTCACAGTTGGCAGTAATCCATAAGGCTGATACTGAGCCCGAAGCGCGGCGAGCCCCGCGAGGGGACGTGTATTAATTTACATGTATTCCGCGTCCGCTCACCACGCTTCGGGCTCTGTGGCTCGCTGCGATCTAAAATGAACTCCACACCGACGTGGATAGTGGGGGTATGAAAAAGTTGGAGGACGCGTACCGACTCCCCTCGCGGGCTCGCTGCATTCGCCACGCTTCGGGTTGGCGTTGATAGTGTGGGTGCTTTTAACATTGTAAGCACCCATTAGGCTGCTTATACAATTAATAATCTTATAGGGGGAGCATTTAACATTGAAAACACCCATTAGGGTACTTATACAATTTAAAATCGTATACCTTTGTATATGGCATACAATACGATGGTATACGATTTAAAATTGTATAACATCGGCTGCCATCACGTAACATGGCATCGCATCCCATCGTAAGGCTTATGGTATGCGATGCGATGGGTGCCGTGCTAGGAAACAAGTACCTATGTTTCATATTCCCCCTAACACCCTGATGCAGCCACACGTGGAGCACTTCTTCTGTTCTGTCCAGCCCACAAGGCAGCACAATTGCTCTCCTTACAGGGGAGTGGAGTCAGTCTCTACCAATCATTTTATAGAAGGACTCTACACTCTTTAGACCAGGCATGTCCAAACTATGGCCCTCCAGCTGTTGTGAAACTACAAGTCCCATCATGCCTTGCCACAATTTACGTGTAGAAACAAGCTGGGAAACTACAAACATTCCTCTGGAAGCCCTAATGACAGAACCGGGAGCGCAGAACAAGGTGGAGGGCATACGGTTATTAACAAAGGAAATTATAATGCCAAGAACGATAAAATAAAAAGAGTATAAGGGACTGTCTGATGCCCCCAATTTATTCAGAGAATAAAACCCCATTTTCTCTTCTATCCATCTGAGGAACACAGGAAAAGTCCCAAAAGTTCTCCCTGAGGAAGGTTACGCTCAGAGTTGTGCTGTGCCAAACCTTTACATTAAACAATGTCACATGTTTACACACATCCCCACTTTCCACTTTTAGAAACTTCAGTAAATGTACCCCATAATCTACTACCATCTATTGCAGTCTACACCCCTATATCACTGTGCCCCAAAGTGTTTAGGATATCCTATGGACAAGTCATTCAGCAGCTGCAGAGTCTTGGACGTGATGGGCTCACAGCGACCCCAGTACTTGAGATTCGTAATTCTGTAGGGAACAGAAAAGAACTGGTCAGTGCTGCTACTGAGAACACTGCATGGAGGGGAGCGCCGATGGTCTCACTCCAGTCTTACATTTTACCAATGAAGATACTCAGCACCATCGTTTCATCATTCAGACCCAGCACCTCGGAAAGGCGGCGGTAAAGCTGTAGCAAGAGACAAGCAGAGACAATGGACATGGCGTGTGAGAGGTCCCCTATCTTCCAATATAATTTCCTTTACGTAATACCCAGCACTCCCCCAACACAGCATAGTAACCACACTCCAGAGTCCCTTCATTGCAGTTATATACTGACACTGTAGCCCGTCCCCACCACACCTACCTTGGATGACTTCTGTACTTGATCCCCAATGTATATTTTCCTGAATTGCTCAAAGAAGCTCAGCATAGAGAGTTCCAGCTTCTCATTGCCAGCCTGTGCCAGCCGGGAGTCTGTGAGGTTCATCAGCTGCAGCACCCTACCAGGCACAAAGCCGTCAGGTTAACATTCACGTAATGCACTCTGGACGCTGACTTTGTGTTTCAGAATACAGTATCCTCCATCCAGTGGTGCAAACAAACATGAGCAATCTTATGCCCTACTGCGGCCACCAGGATTGTTGCAGGACCCAATAATGACTTACACAGTGTGCGAGGTGACTCTCACATACATAATTCACCCGCATAAAATCCAGTGAATCATGCCTCAATGTTCTGTAATTTGTTTTATACTTTTTTGATCCCTTCCATAATTTACCCCCCTATGGGTCCCTGTGGCTGGTATGAGCTATTGCCCTGGGAAAGTGATCATACTTGATTCGGTTCTTTCAACTTGAGTCCTCCCAAACTGTTCTATAATCCAATTTTTACGTACATTGGTGGATACTACGGTTCAGATATCCCTTATCATGATATCCAAAAACAGAAATACTCCAAAAACCGTAAGTTTTCCGAATATCCATTTTTTTGGGTGTTTTTCATACTCACCTGGTCCCCTGGCATCCATCTTCAGAGGCATTCCCGGTTCCCATGATGCATTGCTAGGGTGCACCGGTGACATCATGATGTCACCAGCGTACCCGCACAATGCATCACTGGGACCGGGGATGCCTCAAAAGATGGATGCAATGGTCCCAGGGGACACGTGAGGACCAGTACAGTGATATTCTGAAATCTGGAATAATTCCCTATCCGAAATGCCCCAGCTGCAGCCCATAGAAACCGGATTGGGCTGCATTAGAAGGCAGGGAGTGGCATCTTACAGGAAGCCAGCTCTCTGCTTATCACATACTGACCTGGCAGTCCCAGAGGGAGGGAACACTTCTGATGTAGTGTCTGTGACTGGCAGGTAGGACTTCCAATAGGAAGGAAGTCACTGCCAACATAGTGAAGCCATTGCAGTCTCATGGACTGCATCTGGCTTCACTGATACAAAGCTGGGTGGCGAATTTTACCTGGGGGGGACTGCAGTCCATAGGTAAAATCCATCATTGCTTATGTATTGCTTACTTGGTACAGTATTTATGTCTACTCTACTCATACTCAGTAAAACCTTTCATTGTAGCCAATGTGAAAACCCCATATTGAATCTGCTAATTATAGATGCTTTTAGACTAAGGAACCCTACGGACTACCCCCTTTAATTAAAACAATACTACTGGTACCTTTTAAATTGTACACATTGTAGCTACCAGGTCATACGTACCGACACACCAGTTCCCCGTCCATGGCATCCTGCTCATCAGTGCTGGCAAATGAGACCCGTCCGCCGATCACTGCGCCAATAATGTAAACCAGCCAAGTGAGTCGCCCTAAACAAAAAAAAAGTGAAATTTTGTACAGACTGGAACATAAGAATATACTGACACTATGCTAACAATAGTCACAGGAGAGACTGTAGATAGAAGGATAAAACTGAGCCCACAACTATTTTATAGAACCCATTTTTCCATCTTCTCCTAGTCCGATGTCACGAACTAGGAGAAGATGGAATAATGGATTCCTGCCAAATCAGTGACCTATCTGACCATCGTCCACTTTATACATGGGGACGGCAGACCGGCTCAGTGGGCGCATATAGAACCACAAAAGCCCCAAAATGTCTGATACATGAACACTGCAGGTTAATGTTTTGTACGGTGTTAAATTGGCTTTGTAACCTGCCACTCAAGTCCACTTAGACCTATATTCAATGCGGGTGGCGAGCTATAAGGCGAGCAGTGCCGATAGCTTGTCGTCAGAGTATTCCACAGCCTCCCCTTCACTCTCCGTTTCCACCTTGCCTATTCCCTGAAGCGAGGTAGAAATAGCGAGTGTGACCTTAAGAACAGCGGACTCGCTGCATCTGCGGCGAACCTCGCCGTTTGCAAAACATTGAATACGGCGAGGATGGCTTTTCCTTGCACAAAAAAAAGATATCCTCGCCGACAGCATTGAATATGCCTATTAAGCTCTGCACATATTGCCATAATGGATGTGTTCTAAAAAAGTCGAACAGTTACATGTCGACATTGACAGAATTTCCAGTCAGCACATTGACACAGCGACTTTGCATTCATTTTGAATGTAACTCTAACTACAGCCTCAAGCTAGGTACACATATATACAATCGTCGGGCCGTTCTTCCAATCTGGGGGAAAACGGACGTTCGATTGTATAGGTGTGTACGCTGTCCCAATTGCTGCTGTGCGATCGATAAACGGCCAAAAACGCTCTTGGCCGTCCACGGTCGGTCGGTCGAAGGTTCTTTGCTGCTTAATATTTCATCCGACAGGACGGCTCCATATCGGAACAAAAGTGAAGTGTGTACGCATGTTCGATCGATATGCTTGACAGTTTGACAAAGCACGGTGGTATGCTGCATTATGAGAGACCCTGTAACCCTTTGCCTGCTGTTTTAACTAATGTGTGTTTAATGCCTCACTGCCCAACACTTTAGAGGCATCACTTTAAGACATTAATCAATGTTGAAGTTTTAATAGAGTGTGCTGGAAGCTCTTTGCAGGGCACCATAACACACTATTAAAACTTCAACATTGATTAATGTCTTAAAGTGATGCCTCTAAAGTGTTGGGCAGTGAGGCATTAAACACACATTAGTTAAAACAGCAGGCAAAGGGTTACAGGGTCTCTCATATACTTCTTCTTGCGATTGTTTGGACGGGAGTACATCGGACGTCGCAAGTAAAATTGTACATATGTGTACGCGCAGAACGGTCGTATGTTTTGGACGGTCGAACGTGTATTCGGTCGAACGAACGGTCGCAAGAAAAATGAAATTGTACATATGTGTACCCAGCTTAACTCGAACATTGGCTTGTTAAATGTTGCCATTTAGTTAATATTAACATTCATGTCGACATTCTGAATGTCGACTTATTGACTGCACCCCCACCCCCCTCATAACCAGGGAGAAGTCCAATGCAAGTGGAATATCTGTAACAGCCCTTATGATTTGCTGTAACATTACTGGCCCAGGCTATGCATCCACATATACATTACTGCCAAGTCTCCCCGGTTGCCAGTCACCGTGTACTCTCTGTTTGCAGCAGGGAAATCACTTTCTATCGCCACAACTTACTGCTAGGAAGGGAGAGCACATGGTGGGCTTGCTCAATAAGGTGTAGATAATCAAATTATTTCATGTATATTCAACTCAATAATATGTAGGCTGCCCATACATATAACGTCTAAAGTTGGCCATACACTAGTGCGATATGACCCCTTTCACCCAATTCCGATGGATCGGGCCGAGGAATCGGGTAAAAAGTGACCAAATCACATGTGTCTGGCATACGATCCGCGGTCCCGTGCGCATTGGATCGGAGATCAGACCTGCTGAAGGTCCGAACTCTGACAGGCTCGCAGCAGCAGGGAATGGGATTGCATACTATACATCCAAAGCAAATGGACCACATACGATATATTGTATGTGATTCTCCCGGGTGGTTAACTGGGTATCACATGTGACTTCTCCACTCGAAAAGAGGACATGATAAGAATGAAAAAAATAAAAATGTAATGCATATGGCTCCTCACCTTCCTGAACAGTCAGCTCCATGCTGGGAGCGGACCCACTCTGCAGAAGCTCCTGATAGGTCTGCGCTGATTGGTCAAATAGCTGCACTAGGAGAGCACAGGTCTTGTCATACTCGCATCGCCCAATGGTGGACAGTTGATCCAGCTGTTGCTGCACCAGACCTGCATCTTCTAGGGGGTCTTCCAGGCCGTCCCTGCGGAAATGCAATCAGTTAGATGCTGGTACGGTGTTCAACCACCAAAGATAAACGTTATAGCAGCTCCACTAACTTGTGACTTATGTGCGGAATGAATCCCAAATGGAGCGACTAGAATCTAGGTACAGTGCTTTATGTAACCCCAATGCTAGTATGCATGCTCTATGGATAAATGCAATGCTGTTAAATGGAACAGTCCTCGAACCTGAGGATAATGTGCACAGACTCCAGGCGAGATGTAACGTAGGCTTTGGTCACCTCCGGTGTGTAGGTTTCCAGAAGATGAGGTTCCGTAGCCTTCACGTAGGGCACAGACGCCGCAAGACGCTGCCACAGGCTTAGGAGGTAGTGCACGGAATTGGGGGCAAATTCCCAGTGCTGGAAAATAAAACACAGCAGGAAGGAGTATTACTGATGTATAATACATATTATATATATCTGAGCTATAATGATCACATTACAGTTAGAAAGCTTTTCAGTGCCCGTTATATATGCCTTTATAATAAATATGTATTCTTCATAACTATATGGCGGTCCTTCTGCCAGGACAGGGAACCACAAGACACTGTACCCATCAGGATAATGCAGCAGTCAGGTATAGAGGTGCTGCAATAGTTGACCGATATTAATAACGGACATCGGAACCTGACAGGATCAGCTTCCTCCTCCCAGAGTGTAGGACAAGGGGAAGGCTTGTCATATCAGCATCTGGCATATCACCATTACTCCCAGCAACGGCCTTAGATGTCCATCTATTATTGTTGTTCACTTCCACCATAAACATTCTACCATGGATAACAAAGCATATGCGGGACTTTTAACGGATTGACTCCCTCAGAGAGATTGCAGATTGGTTTTACTTGTTCATATCTTCAGACTCACCAGGATGAGGATCAGTGAGCCCCTTGACCGTTTTCAGACTGCAAATGCCATGTCGCACCCGGGATTAGGACATGGTTCCCATCCCCAGAGCGACACGGCATGTGCGATCTGAAAGCTCCGACACCGACCCAGCTTATTGCCTCCTCCATACTGTGAACGGGACATAAGTCGCTAGACCCAGGCACCCGTTCACACTGCACTTGACAGGATTCAGAGCCGTGTTCAACCCTGGTCATTATCAGGGTTGAACTCCCGTGTTGCTCGACCCGAGGTGGCCTTTCAGACCACACCTCGACCCGTGTTGGGACTGCAAGGACACGGCAATAACCCGGGTCTAGTGTGCAGTCTGAAAGCGGTATTAGGGATTCCAGCACTTATCTAGATTGTAGGCCATCTACAGTAGCTAAAACAAGTGGTTCAGCAACTACAGGCCGTATGGGGCCTGGGTACAGGATTCAGCGTGTTCATCTTTCTTCTACAATACAAAAATCCAAGCCCCTTGTACAGCAGTCAGATTGTAGTTGCTTTTATAAACCCACAAGGGACACGTCTTAGAAAGAAGTCAACTTGGTATCAGATTTCCTACACTTCATATGGCCGGCCTAGGAAAAATAACAGATGGTTTACTCAGTAGAGGCCAGATCTATGCAGCGGAATGGGCATTATACAGTAGCAGCACTTTCCCAAATAGACCATGTTTTTTCCCAAAAAGATGGTTTTGCAAAACGAGGAAATAGGGGGTAACGAGGCGCCATGCCCGAAACATGGCGAGCGAAGCGAGATTATCTCAACAAATAGTTACAGTAGTTAAGGCTGAATAAATGCGTCCATCGAGTCTAACCTTGGTTAGCGTGTATGATCTATTATAGCTTCATCCCTTATTATACGTAGTGTATATATAAAGACAGATTATGATTATTGCTTGTACCCCTGGATGTCTTTACCCAATATATGTTTGTCCAACCTTATTTTAAACGTTAAATAGTGAATAGACCAGTGCTCTAGCTCTAATGATGTATCCCAGATAAGTTGCGGGAAGTGTTTCTCTAAAGGCCTTTTTTGAGTAAGGATGTGTATATGTGTTGCCACTGATTGGATGGACACACTGTTGTGGTGAATTAAAACGATTTATTTGATGCAAATTCAAATGGATGTATTAAACAGCATACATGCATAAGGGACTGGTGGGGTAATGGGGAATGTTGGGAGAATGGGGGATGGTGGAGAGAAGTCTGTGAGTCCAACCTTGCCGGACGGGTGCTAGGCACAGGTGAGTTTGGGAGCAAAACCCCAATACACCTCCAGCGGTGACTATGGTCTGTTTGCACAAGTGGGTGGAAAGGGCTGAGATAAGCCGCCGACACCACCTGTCCCAGAATAGAGTTCCACAATTTAACTGCCCCGACCGTAAAAAAAAAATTCCTTCTAAGGGAAGAAAATCTTCTTTCCTCTAATCTAAACTCATGCCCAAATGTCCTAGAGTCCTTCCTAAAAGAAAAAATGGCACCTTATATTGGTCCCTGATATATTTGTAAATGTTTAGCAAGTCCCCCCTTAAACATCTCTTCTCTAGTGTAAACAGTCCCAATTTGTTCAATCTGTCCTCGTAGCTTAAATTCTCCATTCCCTTTATTAGCTTTGTTGCTCTTCTTTAAGCTTTTTCAGTTCTATTACCGTATATACTCGAGTATAAGTCGACCTGAATATAAGCCGAGGCACCTAATTTTACAACAAAAAACTGGGAAAACGCATTGACTCAAGTGGGACTCTCACTCGAGTATAAGCCGAGGGGGGCTTTTTCAGCATAAAAAATGGTCTGAAAAAGTAGGCTTATACTCGAGTATATATGGTATGTCCTTTTTATACTGCGGGGCCCAGAATTGTACTCCATATTCTGGATGCAGTTTAACCAATGCTTTGTACAGTGGCATAATTACATTTGAGTCCCTAGTTTCCAATTGGAAAGTGCAACAGAATATGCTGCGCTATATAAGAAACTGTAAATAAATAAATAAATAAATAAATAATACATGCTAGTATCCTGTTGGCCTTATTTGTTGATATGACATTGAGCACTACACCCCAGATTGTTATCAATTTGGACTCCTAGATCCCTTTCCAGTCCTGAATTACCCAGTACCTCCCCGCTTAGGTTCTAACTAGCACATTGGTTAGGTCTCCCAAGATGCAGAACAGTGCACGTATCCTCATTGAACCTCATTTTCCACTTTTTTGCCCACTCATCTAATTTATTAAGATTGTTCTAAAGCCCGGAGACATCCTTGATTGTTCTAATTACTCTGTTCAGTTGTGTGTCATCAGCAAAGATGGGTACATTGCTGAGTATACCCACCCCAATATCTTTAATAAATGTATTGAATAATAGTGGCCCTAGCACCGACCCCTGTGGCACTCCCCTTAGTACTGGTGTCATACTTGAAACTGCACCATTAACAACCACTCTCTGTTCTCGATTCTATTCCTACCCATCTACAAATTTTTACCCCTAGTCCCAAATTCTCCATTTTATTGATCAACCTTTTATGTGGCACCGTATCAAAAGCCTTAGCAAAATCCAAGAAGACCACGACTACAGCATTTCCATTATCTAGGTTGCTGCTGACATCCTCATAAAAGTCTAATACATTTGTTTGGCACGATTAAACTATGGAGCTCTAAATATTTTTGGATACCATCCCTTAAAAATCCCTCAAATAATTTCCCCACTATTGATGTTACGCTCACAGGTCTATAAATTAGCTGCTTCATCATTTTTTGAATATTGGTACTACCTCTGCTATTCTCCAGTCTTTCGGCACCTTACCAGTTCTCAAAAATGTAATACAAAGGGTTTGCTAATTCCTCCCTCAATTCCATTAGTACTCTAGGATGAATCCCATCCGGACCTGGGGATTAGTTTGCTTTTGATTATGCTGAGCCTCAATTTTATCTCATCTGTCGAGAAAACAATATTAAGATCTAGCTGGCTCATTCCATTTGTGGTGCCTGTATGATCCACCGTCCGCTCTTCCCTAGTAAACACTGATGAGAAAAACGTATTTAACAGTTCTGCTATTCCCTTGGTAAAGCTATTACCGCTGATATTGGTTAATGGGCCAGATTGGTTCTGCTCCCCGTGGCTATGCGCTCTTCATTTTCCCTTTTAGCTACTTTGATTACCCATTTACAATCTGTGCTGTATAGACGACCCCTGTTTGGAAAGTCCGGCCAGTGCCCTAGGAACCTGAACCCCTCTTTCCTTCACCACCCCCTTAGCCATGCATTATTAAGCTCCTTAATTTCCCTCTGTCTCCCTAGACTAGCGCGCGGCTCAGGTAATATTTCTGAGAAAATTACCCTGGATGTTCTTGACTTTAACTTACGTCCTAGATCCCTGAAATCACTTTTTAGGATACCACACCGGCCACTAACTTGGTGCGCCATATGTGGCTTTTGGCGCGATCTATCGTCATTCACGTGCCTTGAGTGGCGGTGGCGCAGCAATACTATATTGCAACATTGGAACGCCATACAAACACGAGCAGCCGCGACACAGCAACGATAAGCATGGCTATAGCTTTTGGGCACAGACAAGGATCTAAAGAGTCAGTAATTACTATACAGTCCATGCACATAGGTTAATCCTCTGCTCCCGGCCGCATCTCCACCCCTATCATGCCCTTGTGTACCTGAAGACTGGTGACGGTAAAGTTAGCAATGAGTCTGATGACCTCGGGGTAGTTCTCCACCTTGACTAGCTCCCCTAGCTGATAATTACTCTTCAGTCGGGCCAGGAGGCGGCAAAATTCATGGTAATTATTGGGGTCAGACAGGCTCTGTAGGGAAATGTACAACAGTGAGATAATTAGTGGTTTGCATCAGACCCCTGGCAGCGAATGGTCACAGACTTGAGAACATTCCTGTACATGAGAGCAGTCTATTGTGTAGAGATACTACATACTCTGATGGAGATAATGAGGTGCAATAACTGCCTGGTATCCCAAGACTCACAATCCTTCACACACTTACTTGGGGATTTTCTAAAATTCTCTTCACTCCGTCCACCAAGTGAGAGAGGAACTTGGCTCTTTCTGCATTATTAAATAGGGAACGCCGCACAGATGCAATCTGTACCAGACACGAGAGGACCTGTGGGACAAATAAGATCTGCATTAGAGGACCTTATTAAGGGAGAAACATATTGAGACAAACATTAACAAGGACTCACCAGTGGGGAGAAGTTGGGAGGTATGGAATGATACAAGTCAAAAAAGAGCTGTAGTGTGGAGGAATCCAGGAACGCTGCAAATATAAAAGATCACATAAAAACGACGGCCCCTTAGTTTCCCTATATAAATCACTTCTTCCACCTCCCTTCTCATCAGTGACCCAGCTCCCTAGTCCTCACCTGAGCGCCAGCTTGTGGGGATCTGCACCGTGCAGAGGTCATCAGACGACTCATCGGTTGAGGTGCCGATAAAGTCGAAGTTCAGACAGTTGTGGGTGAGTTTGAGAAGCTGCATTAGCAGATCATGCTGAGACCCATCAGACAGGAGTAAAGACTTTCCTGATGCCTTGAAGTAAAAAAAATAAATGTCAGCAAATGTTGCACTGAAAGCAGACGTCCGTTACTGGGCGTCATATTTACAGCTGCAGAAGTGTCCTCCATCCTGATAATAAATACATTTATATAGCTAGATGTATGGCAAAACTGGTTTAAAGTCAGACACAAATACATAAAACACCCTGACTGGTAACATGAAGTAAAATAAATGCAGGTGTATAAAAGCCTATTGTACCTGTTTGAGGAGGTTGCAGGACAGTGTGAAAATATCAAACAAGGAAGAGTCTCGGAAGGACGAGGCGATTTTACGATGCTTGGTCAGAGGGTGTGTGGCATCAGCCTGCAAAACAAAATGGTCTCCAGTTGATCATGTGACTTATTTTACATTGTTCAGCACACCATAAACATGAACCCGATACACAGGTTCTCAAACTGCCGGAAAGCGTCAAGGGGTGCCCTTTTAATACAAATTAATGGAAAGCCACTGATTGGCTGAGTGCATCGGGTCGGGCGGGATGTCTACATGTGCAATTTGGACCGATTTCACGGCCCGATTCATACGAATTGGGTGAAATTGTGCCCAAATCGCATAGTGTATGGGGGCCTTTTATGTATTCTGCCCAGCTGTGGTTCTTTAGAATATTTCCATTAAGAACAATGATATCACAAAGTTTACAACCTGACCGCAATGACTCCCGTTGCCCCCTGGCTAGATATCCTCAATTAGCTCAGTTTGTGCCATGCCACTTTCTCTGAAAATATCTGTCTCAATGTGCTACTTTGGATAAAGGTTTGGGCATGAAAAAACACTAATCCTAAGTATTTAACAAACTAAAAGTAAATAAAAATACAATATTCAGAAAAAAAAAATCAACAAATCATTTCATGTAGTTTGTGTGTAGGCTCATCCGCTAATCTGGGATAAAAGGCTAAGGCTCTGATACGAGTGAACCACGCCATATCTTGCGTCATGCATAGGTGTGATTAATCTGTGATTTATGCCAATTATTTTGCAACAAAATGACGAAGTTGAAGGCACAAAGACACTATAAGCTAAACTAAGCTATGGGATTACCTAGCCATGGTGGAGCGCTGTTATGGTGTAAAAATGATAGGTGTATGAGGACACATCTATTGGTGACCTGGAAAATGTGGACTGTTAGGGGTCCTTGAGGACTGAGTTTGGCACCCGCTGCTATATATATTTTACATTACAGTTTCCATAACCTTTAAAAGACTCTGCATTTGTACAAAGGCTTATTTTACAACAAAAAAAATTTAACCAGCGGAGCGACAGGCGTATGATGTGTGTGATGCAGATGAGGCAGATAAATGCACAGCGTACTTGTCGTTAGCCCCCTGGAACCCAGAACACACTACAACAGCTCTGCAGCTTGTCCATTTGCCACGTATCAAAGTGTGCTGTGTGATCTCACGGCTAACGAACACAAAAGGACTGAAAGCAATCCCAGCACACACTGCAGTGCACGGCGTCGGGTCACACATGCACCGGAGACTTGCGCTGACATGGGGAATAATGATCCAGCGGACTGCTCTGTTATCATGTGCAGCATACATGAATTACGTGTGAACAGTAATGAACATGAATAAATAGGTCTATTACTGTCACTCTGCCATCAGGGATCCTCAGTGATAATGCCCTTTACCCCATGTCTGGCAAAGATCCAAGAAGGTGTCACTTACCTGGTTGATTTCATTGGTCAACTGTGACAAAATACTGACTCCAATGACGCAATAGTCCACGCTGTCCTGCGGAGTGTACATAAGTTGGTTATCACACTGCTAGCAACACGGAATAAAACACAACACAAGCTGCCATGTCCCATTATATTAATTCTCTTTTACTCAAGGTGTAAAACCCTGTGGAGAAATCCGAACCCACTGGGGCTGAGGCAGATGGGATTATTTGTTTACACCTGATAAGAAAAGACGGAAGATGTCTAACGCTGTATGCTATGTACTCTTATGGAGGTAGGCCACAGTGCCCTCCAACACACTGCTGTACATACAATAATAATAATAATAATAATAATAATAACACAATTACTGCTTCATCTTAAAATAATGGAGCAGATGTATTAAGCCTGGTAAAGTGGAAGGTGACAACACACCAGCCAATGAACTCCTGACATTTTTGAAACACAGCTGATTGGCTGGTGCTTTTTTACCTCCCACCTTATCATCTCTTTACCAGGCTTATTACATCTGGCCAATTATTTGTGGTGGCTAAAACCATTACATTTGTGCATGCCAACATTGCCTCTTATATATTATATATTGAGGGTGTCCAATTAGATTCTACCCGTTTTTAGGCGATATGGCGATTTATGAAGGTTATTAACATGGTATCCATAGTTAAACTGTTTTTATCAGGCAAAAAAAAGAATCTGGGATAAACCCCCGGGGAAGCACAGTCTGCCACCTGGGGCCCATTTACCTGCAATCTTCCCAATTGTTAAACAGTGTCTGGCTGGACCCATATGATAAACCCTTAAATAATGCCAGTCCACTGCCCTTCATCCAGAACTTTATACAGAATATGTATCCCAGCTACCGAATGCAACCTGCTCATGTCCACTATAATGGCTGTAGCTGTAGACACTGGCTCACACCCAGCAAGGGAATAGAAGTGGGAGGATGGTGAAAATAAAGCTCAGATTGGTTTTCCAAAGCATCCCTGCTCACAACATCATGTGCCATATGACTATGACTCCTTGCAGAATTATACATCAAATAGCAGCTTAAAGAAATAAACCAAGTAGAAATGTAAATCCTTTCATGGGATTGTAGCTTTAAGCATAGTTTTATACAAAACAAACACTGCCACCAACATAATATATCAGAAGCTTTAAACGACATTTACTTTTGTAAATTCCTTACTGCTTGAGAAACATCAGATGAAACATTAAAGTTTATATTTGCCTTGCGTAAGGTACACAGCTGAAATTAATCAGGATCAGAGGTTGTTCTGGGTCCATGCAGGCTGCAATTTATGGCTAATTCATTTTAGAAGTACAAATTCAAATTGGGAAATTGGGAACCATGTTTAGCTGCTAGTATTGCCAGTTTGTGCTCAGCCATACACATTTAGCTGGCTAAGAAAACGCTATCCGCCACTTGTAAGCACCAATTGTTTGCGAGAACAAATACAATTGTAGCAGCAACCTGTTCATTGAAGTTTAGACATAAATGGGGAAATGTAAATAGGATGAGAGATTCAGAAAGTGGGAGATTTGGTAAGAAATCTCCAGGTTTTTTAAAGCGGCAATCATTTACACTGCAAAACCAGTATATATATAGGGCAGCCCTATATATACCCTGACCAGAGGCCAGTCTAGCTATGGTGTTATGTGTGGAGGGATAATCTGCCATCTAGGTTCATAGATGGCAAGTTAATGATTACATCCCACTTGCAGCCCTGACATGGTAGCGGTGATTACAGCTGATTAATATATGTATTGTGGTATCTTCGAACCACAATAACAGTCGGCAGTGGTGTCCAAAGACTTGGCGGGCCACGGTCTCACCCAACAGAGCCACTTACTTGTGTTTCCACATTGATTGTGGATATTGGAACGCATACTACAGGCCTGCACTCTGAGAATCACTGTATACATGTGTGGGCTTGTTCCTGGGGTACAGCGACTCCCTTTTACCGTCATTAATCACCTGTTGACTCCTAAACTGGCACCTGGAACTGCTTTTTCCACCCGGCTCCTACATGGACACTGCTTACATCAGGATTAGTGTGGTCATTATTCTGCCGCAAATCCTGCTTAATGTCGGCTCATTCCCCACTGACAGCTTCCTACGTACCCAAGCTGAGGTTAGTGAGCAAAGTGCTTGCAATCACTAGGGTTCAACTTCTGGCCAGCTGTAGAATGGATAAGTGTCCACTTTGCCAATGGCGGCGGCGGCATCCTGAAAACCTTCAGAAGACTGCGCTGGACATCTTATGTAACGGGCTAGCTCTACAGAGCGGTGACTTTCCACAACCAGCCAGGAGACAGATTCGTGCCCATGCTAGTTCCTCACACTAATGAGTGGAGTCTACTGAATCAATGCAAGATGATGTGGACAGAAAACCGATGAACCACGATTTAGTTATCAGCACTTTGCCTATTGACCACTAACCTGCAGGAATCGCGTGACATCCACAATGACGCTACGGAACACGTAGTCCTCCTTCTGGCAGTCAAACCAGCCCAGCTTGGTGATGCGGGCATACAGCTGTATCAGTGCCTGGGTAACGAATGCAGCAAGCTTGGGGCGGGTGGCCAGGTAAGTCAGCACATAGTTCCCTGCAATGGAAGGGACCATATTAGTATTCTGCACCCACCACACAGCTGAGCGATGGGAAACGGTTACCTTGTAAACACAGTGCCTTGTATTCAGCCCCAACACATTTATTACGTTTTGTTGTTGTAGATCCTGAATTTGCAATAGATTGAAGTGGGAGGTTTTTGGTACTGACCCACAAAGTACTCAGGGGCAGATTTATTAAGCTCGGTGAAGTGATAAAGTGTCTGGTCTTTATCACCGTCCAATCAGCTCCTACCTGTCATTTTTCAAACCAAGCCTGTAACTTCACAGTTAGGATCTGATTGGCTGGTGATAAAGTACCAGCCACATTATCACTTCACCGAGTTTAATAAATCTGCCCCTCAGCGCTGTGCCAAATCAAAATACTCATTGCTAAACTATTCCTTCAGTGTCAATCACGAGAATTTTCCGGGCTCTGACTCAGTGCCCAGTCTGGCAAGCCTGGAAAATTCTTGGGATTGCCATTGTTTAGAGCCGGGCAGCGCTGCTGAGTTCAATCACTGAACTCAGGCAGCTTCAGCGCTGCATGGCTCCCACCCCTCTGCCACGCCTCCTCCTCTTCCCCCCTCCCCTCCAGCTTTTCTATTGAAGTCCCCAGCGCCGGCTTATGACAAGCCGGCTGCTGGGGACAGGGACGGGGTGCATGGGCACTGGTCTGGGCAGTGGCTGACTGACAGTTCAGCGTCACTGCCCGAACCCAGGGAGGCAGTGGTGTTTTTTTTTTTTAAGGGAGCGCTCCCCATAAAAAACTCACCCAGTGGGGAGCGCTCCCCCCCCCCCACCCCCAAAAAAAAAACCCACTGAAGGGGTTAAATGTAAAGAATAAGTGTATCAGCAGTAATTACAGGCTTACATCGCCACAGGTGCTATATATTATTATTATTTTTATTATTAACTCAAAAGACACTCGGCCAAACCTTCAGCGCCAATGGAGTTCGGCGGCCAATGGCGATCCTGGCCAAACTCGGGATGTTTCTTTAAAGGGGCAGTCATTTACAAGGCAAACCCATGCCTTGGAAATGATTGCCCCCTTTAAAAAAAATTGCACACCCGCCGATCTCTGAAGCGATTACAATTGGCCGACTGTGTTAGCTGTCTCCTATCTGTGTAAGTACAGAGTGCATCCAAGGTCAATTATTTTGTTAAAATAAATAACTCTTGACCTGTGAGGCCTGCCCAACCTGTGGCTCTCTATTTATTGTAAAACTACAAGTCCCAGTATACTTTGCCCTAATTTTGCCAATACGGAATTCTAAAACTGTCACAGTGTGTGCTGGGACTTGTAGTTTCATAACAGCTGGAGAGCCATAGGCTGGCCATGTCCGTTCTATAGCATAGAAGGAGTAAATATCTGGGGCTAAAGAGATACTGGACATCCCCCTAAAACAAGTGAAAGAAATCTGAAGCTGCAGCCACAATGCGTAGCGTTGGGGTTGGCGGTTAGCTACGCGCTCAGTTTGGTGGGCTAGCGGTTACTATTGTTCCTACAAGCGTGAGAGGAAATACTTCCTGGTATTCATGGTTACACTTGGTGACCGTTAGAACATGGGTCTTCCTGCGCATCCATGTGGGACAGTAGTTTGCATTCAGTGATATAATTTAGTGACCGCAATATGGTATATCTATTTGCACATCAAACTACTCTAGAACTCTGTTCTTTTAATAAAAAAAAAGACTTAGCTAATTTAGTCAGTAAACATTTTTTTATTGAAAGGCACATATAAACATGCTATAATACATTAGCAAAGAATAAGTAAATTCCTATCTACAAGATAAAGGAGAACGGTGTCAGAAAGTCTTGTGGGCTGGTTGAGACTATGGTGGAACCTCATGGGATGAACGTGGTCAGTAAGGAGCAAATTAAATACTGCTCCCCACCATGACCTATAGGAAGGTATCAGCAGGTTATGGGAAAGTATCCAGTGGTAAGATCAGGGGAAGATGAACTGTGCACATGTCCTGGACAAATCGGCCACAGCTGCTAAGCAGTTCAAACAGGTTGGGTCATTTATCATTGAGTAGGGCAGCAAGCTATGCACACAGCAAGGGCGACGCCCATCACACATCTGCGGGCAGGCTCCGCCTCCCCAACCATCCCACCAATGGCACACTTCTACAAAGAGGATGTTTCAGAAGATGAATATGTAACTCTCAAACACAAATTCCTGCACTAACTAATACATATTGCAGACAGACTTAAGTGTGAAGACAGGATGGGGGCTGAATAGTATTTCCAGGCACTGTACATGGCAAGCGGTAAGGTTTATATTATATAAAGACTAGGAGCTGTAATCCATAACAAGTTATACAAATTAAAGTAAACCTGTGACTGAATGCATATTATGCCATAATCATAAGGTGTTACAGTGCGTACACATCTGTAAGCATTACACTTTCCATCCATCTGTACGTCTACCAAGAGCCCTTATTCATCTGTACCCCTTGTGTCTGTATGTAAGCACCACACATTCCCTTATTGTGGTTCTCACACAGGCAAATGGAGTATTCATAATGCTAAATCTCACCCACGCTGATATAGGAGGAGAAGGGGCAGAGTCGCTGCTTCCCCTATGACACACAGGAGAGAACACACTGAGATCACACTGTGGTGGCACGGTGCTCTTGTGTGACTGGGGAGACACGTTCTGCTCTCGCTATACAGTCAGACAGCCAGAGACCTGCCAGGGCTTATTATTATTATACATTTTATTCAGAAGGCGCCACAAGTGATTCACTGCGCCGTACATATGGCTTAACACAGCCGGCGCACACTTCACATTCAGGATGGATATGCCGCAGTCACACACACACACACACCTACAGTTCAGCTTTTCAGAATTAATACACACAAGACCATAACACAACAGACAAAGTAATCATTATCACTGACTCCCTTATACAGCAGACCTAGCCTTATACAAGGTACCTATAAATGAAATAGGCACAGCCAACGTTTTCTATACACCAAAGTATTATTGATATAGTTAACATGGATATGTAGTATAAATACATGGGTATAGTATACTAGGTGATTCATCGCGCCCTACGGGCGCCCCCTTAATTTTTGAACGTTTGTATTGTGAGAAATATGGTTAGAATTGTATGAAAGATGCCTGTATTGCAACTTGAGTTATAGGTGAAATGTGTTAAATAGAGAGCATATGATGTGGATGGGGGTGTGTATTGTTTTGTTTTGTTTAATTAAAAAGCGGTTACAGAGTAAGATGTACATTGATAGTGTGGATGGTACAGTGACATTTGTGGGTGAGGGGTGTGTGTGTGGGACACACTGTGCAGCTTCTGCCAGTGGGTGAGGGTCCAGCGTGGCAGCACAGGAGTACAGGACGGTGGCCCTGAGTCAGTGTCTCTTCCTACTGGGTGGGAGTTAGGGTGCATGAGAGCAGGAGGCTGGGCTATGAGGCGTGATAGGGGTATGTGGACAACACAGCGTCAGCGACTCCCCAGTGGTGGAAGTTACGGTTCAGGAGAGCAGGAAGTTGGGTAGTGATAGGGGTGTGTGGGCATACGGGGGACTAAAGAGGAGGGTGGGGGACACTGTGCAGCTTCTGCCAGTGTGTGAGGGTCCAGCGTGGCAGCACAGGAGTACAGGACGGTGGCCCGAGTCAATGTCTCCTCCTACTGGGTGGGAGTTAGGGTGCATGAGAGCAGGAGGCTGGGTGGTAAAGCATGATAGGGGAATGTGGGCAACACAGGGTGAGCGGGTTCCCACTGGCGGAAGTTACGGGGCAGGAGAACAGGAGGCAGGGCAGTGATAGAGGTGTGTGGGCATGAGGAGTAGTAAAGGTTTTTGCCTGTTGCAGAGTAGGGATGGGCATTGGTGCAGACGCCATCGATGGTTGGCATTGTTGGCGATTTTGCACCCTGCCATCGATAGTAGTAAAATATTACTTGGATAACCATCAATTGTTGTAGCTATTGATGGTCATCCATTATATCTGACTGAATAGGCCGTGGGACAATCAGAACCCAGTGGCGGGACTGTCGGGTGTGGGTGGGCGGAGCTATGCTCCGTGACCCGGCGCCATAAAAAAATGTGAATCACGAGAGGGGGGGGGGTTGTTGCAGGTGTCCGAGGTGGGGTGCTGGCAGAGGGGGGAGGGTGCGGGCAGACCTTCCGCTCACCTGGTGGCTGTGGAATAGCAGTGTCTTTGCCTGGCAGCATGGGGAGGCAGAGGGTGTCTGGCACTGTGGGCTGGTTCTCTGTCACTATGTGAGTGTGTGAGAGTCAGAGGCTCTGATAGGCTATTAGCCTATGACTCCACCCAGCGTTATAGACACACTCACACATTGAGTAAAAGATGTAGCCAAATATATAAGAGAGGTCACAGCTAAGAACGCCTAAACTTTCAGGAAGTGGGGACACAGCATAGACAGTGTCCTGTAAGTGTAAATGATCTGAATTGACACATTACAGCAGCTGATGCGAGTGACGAGAACATGCTCAGGTGCGTTTGGAACTGGATTATCGTATTATCGATTGTATCATAAAAGGCTCACATCGGACATTTGTAACGTAGTCATAGAAACTTACAGACATATAATACATATCCACGTAAGTATTCTGACTAGAAGAATAACACTTTGGTTTATATACAACATTGAAAGTGTCTATTTCTTTTACAGTAACCCTGTGAGTACTAGAGCTCGTGCACATGTACAATGTATGATTCTAGGTGCAGAGTTATATTCCCATCCAACTACTGAGACAGACTGAGCCTTAGGTAAAATAGGCATTACTTCTCCTGCTTCTAGAGTGTAAGCTCCTTGGCGAAGGGCCCTCTTCTCTTGCAGCTCTCTCCTACTCATCAACCCGCCTATACCCGCATCTCTTGTCTATCATAATTGTATCAATCTTCATACTACAGCCTGCTCCTACTTGTACTCAATTGTAATGCTAATTGTTACCTTTTCAGTGATGGTAATGTTTAGTATTGTGTACCCTGTATTGTTCTGATGTATGGTGCTACAAACTAAATGACTTATAAATAAAATGGAACAACAATAACAGAATCCTTTTTCATCAGCTCCATCCTCTCGAGAAAGCGAAGGCATCATAGATATAGCTTATAAATGTACATGGCAGTCTCCCCTTACACAGTTTCCCCGCAGACCAGTGCTTGTATAGTGAAACGTGTGCGATGTACTCACGTATATCGATTCTCTGCTCCAGTGGCAGTGGGTTACTGGTCCGGGACACAAGTTTGGTGAGGCAGGTGGCAGCAAGCAGCTGGGAATAGGAGGACTGCGGACAAAGAGAAAAAGAAAGAGCACACATTACTGTACATTATCTCTCATCTCCAGCTCTCGCTTTCATCCTGCCTAAGTGCCTATGCCCACCTTGTGCATGAGTATCCCCAGTACTTACACTCCCTCGTTCCAACAGCAGCTGGCACTTGCTCAGACACTCGGGGCTGTTGGTGAATTCCACTAGGGCTTTCTCAGCTTGCAGCCGGGTACTGGTGTCTGTAGTCTCATAAAGCTGCTTGCACAGGATCTCTAGCTGGGCTAGACTCTGGTGAGGAGAGAAATGGGACGCACATTATAGAATGCCGAAATACAGGTACAGATAAAGCCATCCTCATCTAGACCTTTAATAGGATTAAGTGACCCAGAGCTGTCGGACTTAATCCGGTGCTAATCCCCTACTATTGTTCTATGTATTGTATTGCAGCTGAGAACAATTATTATTATAATTTTATTTATAAGGCGCCACAAGTGTTTCGCAGCGCCGTACAAAGGAACAGTACAGGGAGACAAAACAGTATTACATTGAATAAATAACAAAAATAGAGTACAGGTAAAGAGCTCCACAGTTCAATACACATTACAGCTTAAATATAAGTAGTGAGGACTTCAATGTACTACTAGAGGCTCGTGGCCAGTGATGGAGATGAGTATGCGGACGAAGATGGAGTATAGGAGAGCTGTAAGTAAAATGTGAAGAGAAGTGGGCTTTGACAACAGGAGCGAAGAGGGCCCTGCTCTGAGGAGCTTACAATCTAGTAGGAAGGGGGAACAGACAGATTACATGAGGTGCAAGCAAGTGGGCGGTGGCTTGATGGCAGGATGTAGGCAGGCAGGGGGTCGGAGAACCAGCTTCAGGGATAGTTTATGCAGTGGAAGGGTACACTTTGATGAATAGGTGAGTTTTCAGTGCCTGTTTTGGCTCACCATGGCTCTACAGAGGCTAGTTGAGATGTCAAATCCTCTACCTGGAATTTCTTTTTCCAAATGTATATATTTATATTTATATGAGAATGAAGCCTATTTTTGCCGACACCACTAGATTTCTCTGAATGTTGTACTTGAGCTCCAAGGACACTGTGCCTGTCACAACCATGCATGATCGCTGGCTGAGAATTGCTACAACAAAATATGGAGCAGGTACAGCCAATGCGATGTCAAGGTGCGAGGGTGTCTGATCCCAGTGGGAAGATTATTACACTGGACACTGTTCGGTGTAATATACAATACATTACTCTAGTATGGCATTCATATATATATGTCATTCCAATATCCACAAACACCAAACAAAGTTACTGATGGCAACATTTCAGAGATGTGCTCAGAGAATGTTTACTCAAGAGTTGGCATCTACCCCTAATACACCATTTACCATGAACTAATACACCAATCGTTTAATGCCTCAGTGACGTCACCATCCCTGACGCAGGGGGGGTTCCAGTTGCCCAGATTATGTTCAGCCCACATTATAATGTGTACATGTTAATAATTACAACATCAACTTTGTTCTCTCATTCTATCTTTGTATTGATAATAACATTTCTGTGGGACGCAGCAAGCTGGCAGTCCCAAATATTCCTCCATGGTTCCTTCTGCGCCCTCATGTGGGGTAGCTCCTTAAGTATTTCCATATCGTGCTTTTCTAGTCAGCGGTTCAAATTCACCTCTCAGACGATTCCCTCCACCAGGGCTCGACAAAACCCGGGGGCCAGGTCGCCACGGCGACCAGATTCTGCTTCCTGGCGACCAGATTTGTTTTGCAGGGAGGGTGGAAGCAGAATCTGGTCAGATCAGCGGCAGCCCGACCCCCGTCTCCCCCTCCTGTCACATCAGCGCCCGCAGTGCCGGACCCCCGCCTCCCCCTCCTTTCAGAGCAGTGGCAGCGCGGTAGCTGATCCCCGCCTCCCCCTCCTGTCACACTAGCGGCGGCTGGGCACAGTCTCCTCCGCTACTCACACCAGCCGCCTGCAGTTCCTGTCCCCCGCCTCCCCCTCCTTTCAGAGCAGTGGCAGCGCGGTAGCTGATCTCCGCCTCCCCCTCCTGTCACACTAGCGGCGGGAGCGCGGCTGGGCACAGTCTCCTCGGCTACTCACACCAGCCGCCTGCAGTTCCTGTCCCCCGCCTCCCCCTCCTTTCAAAGCAGTGGCAGCGCGGTAGCTGATCCCCGCCTCCCCCTCCTGTCACACTAGCGGCGGCAGCGCGACTGGGCACAGTCTCCTCCGCTACTCACACCAGCCGCCTGCAGTTCCTGTCCCCCGCCTCCCCCTCCTTTCAGAGCAGCGGCAGCGTGGTGGCCGATCCCCGCCTCCCCCTCCTGTCACACTAGCGGTGGCAGGCACAGTCTCCTCCGCCTGTGACACCAGCCGCCTGCAATTTCTGACCCCCCGACTCACCCTCCTGCCAGAGCAGCGGCAGCCGATCCCCGCCTCCCCCTCCTGTCACACTAGCGCTGGCAGTGCAGCTGTCCGGCGGCTCTGTGTCCGCAGGGACAGATCGGACAGACTTGATTCTGCAGATGCAGCATTCAGCACCTTGGTTGCTGAACAGGAATGTCAGAACAGAAGAGGGCAGCGGAGGTGCAGGGTGTGTTAGTGTAAGATCTGGGCAGGGCACTGCACCCTGCAAAGGAAGCTTAAAGGGAACACTGGGGTGGCTGGTGCGACAGGAGGGGGGAGAAGGATCAGGCAATAGTGGCTACCTACTTCTCATGCAGGGGCTTAGCCCCCTCCACCACCTGCCAAAAGTCCCCCATTGGATGCAGGTCTTTCCCCCGGCCCTGCAGCCGCACCTCCACTTGTCCGGGGCACCGTTGAGCCCCACCAGTGCCACCACTTCTTGCTGCTGGACTAGTGGGGCTGCATGGCTTCCAGCATGCAACCCCTGACAAAGAGCATGTTACCCCTGGCATCAAGCATCAAAACCCATAGCAATGAGCATGTAGGTGAGCTCCACTTATGTGTGATAATATGTAAAAAACATTACTGCGTGTGGTATTATATGTAATCGGCATTCCAGTGTTTGGTAGAACGCGTAATGGGCACTATGGCACGTGCAAATTTTGGGGGCGGGCACTCTCCCTCTTATTATTTTATCTGGCTCCTAAATTTTCATCCTAGCTCCTAGATTTTAAATAAATTTGTCAAGCCCTGCCCTCCACACTACCCAGAAGCCAAAGGATTTGTGTTTCTTCTTTATAAATGTCCATTAGTGCAGGAGAGTGGGAAGGTCAGAACAAAGAAATCCCAATAGGATTCAGATCTTGGAGACGATGGATGAGGACTTAACTGGATATTTGGGAGGTACTTTCAAAGTCCTCTAAAAATGTCTGTATTAAATAGACTGCCAGTAAGTCATATTCTAGAGCAGGGCTGGGCAACACCGGCCCTCCAGATGTTAGTGAACTACACATCCCAGGATGCTTTGCATTAGTTTTGCTGTGTGGCCATGCTGAAACTGATGCAAGGCATGCTGGGATGTGTAGTTCATAAACATCTGGAGGGCCGGTGTTGCCCAGCCCTGTTCTAGAGGGTGCTTCGTCCCAATAGAACAATGTTACACATCCCCTGGTACAATGGACCTATCCGAGAGGTATTGTGGTCACAGGGAACCTCTGCTGTTCATCTGCTAGAATTGTGACCTTTGGAAACTGGAGGGTGTGAAGCCTCTGACCTCCAACTACAAACTCCACCTCAGCTAGGAAACTGGAGGGTGTGAAGCCTCTGACCTCCAATTACAAACTCCACCTCAGCTAGGATACATGGTGCCACATAAAGTGTCCAAAGCAGGGTCTTGTGACCACTGGTGCCATATTCCAGGACTTTCATTGGATAAATGGTGGAAAGACACCTGCAACATATTTAATTGTTTATATCTTGGTCCATGAAGAGCCGCCGAAAATATGGTGCAAGGGCAGAAGATACCAAATGCTCTGCCATCAGGCACTGGTGCCAAATTTCCAAAGATATCTTGGGGGTATTAAGGGAGCAGTTTGCTCTGAATCTCTTATATATTTAGCCAGATCTGTCAGTCAAGCAGTGTGGCAAACGGTGGGCGGGGTTTCAAGGGTGATTGACAGGCCCATCCACCGTCAGCCACACTGCAAAAGTAAGGCACCTCCGTCCTACTGTTCTCCACAAGCACACACCCCTCCTCGCACACCACTCCCCATGCCTGTCCACTAACTCCATCCACGCCTACTCACCACCCACAACCCCTCCCCTAACACACTCATTCCCTGCCAGCCCATAAGGCATCTACACTCCGCGCGCCCAGCCCCCCCCCCCCCCCTCATATACAAGCGCCGTCCCACCGCCCCACCGGACATTTCACCTGCCCCCCTTCAACATTAACACGCCCCCCCCTTCTGCCACAGCGGTCCAAGCCTAACACCGACCCCCGACACGCTGCTCTGGGTCGGGCGACGGCTGGACCACGCCTGCGGCACAACGCATCATTATCCCACGGCCCCGCCGAACATTTCGCCCGCACCCATGCTGCCTCACACATGCCGCCACAAAAACCGGTCCCCGCCTAACCCCGCCCCCCGACACGCTGATCTAACCCCGCCCCCCGACACGCTGATCTGGGGCGCTGCGCTGCCACAGCGCTCCCCGGCAGCGACATTACCAGGCCCCCCCTTCAGCCAAACCGGTCCCCGCCTAACCCCGCACCCCCAACACGATGATCTGGGGCGCTGCGGCACATTACCTGCCACAGCGCTCCCCAACAAAGCCACCCCCGCCCCCCCGACACGCTGATCTAACCCCGCCCCCCGACACGCTGATCTGGGGCGCTGCGCTACCACAGCGCTCCCCGGCAGCGACATTACCAGGCCCCCCCTTCAGCCAAACCGGTCCCCGCCTAACCCCGCACCCCCAACATGATGATCTGGGGCGCTGCGGCACATTACCTGCCACAGCGCTCCCCAACAAAGCCACCCCCGCCCCCCCGACACGCTGATCTAACCCCGCCCCCCGACACGCTGATCTGGGGCGCTGCGCTGCCACAGCGCTCCCCGGCAGCGACATTACCAGGCCCCCCCTTCAGCCAAACCGGTCCCCGCCTAACCCGCACCCCCAACACGATGATCTGGGGCGCTGCGGCACATTACCTGCCACAGCGCTCCCCAACAAAGCCACCCCCGCCCCCCCGACACGCTGATCTGGGGCGCTGCGCTACCACAGCGCTCCCCGGCAGCGACATTACCAGGCCCCCCCTTCAGCAAAAACGGTCCTTGCCTAACCCCGCCCCCCGACACGATGATCTGGGGTGCTGCGCTGCCACATCGCTCCCCGGCAGCGACAGAACACAACTCTAACCCACCCATCGGTAAGTACTACCTAACACCACATACCACTACACCTCAAAGTTATCGACAAACACAGCTAACTTCCATTTCAGCCCAGTTCCTGCTGCGTGCCACCCTGCACCCCATACTCACAACACACACATCCATAGCTATAATACTCACACCTACACACACATATACACACACATAAACACACACCCATCCATGCCTACAATACTCACAACAACCCCTATTTGTGTCTTCTAATAATTGCTTTGACTTCAAGGTTCCTTCAACAACTTCAACAACCTGCTGCTACAAAACCACACCCTGTACAACCTGCTGCCGCCTCCTGCCAAATTCAACTGACGCCTGCCGCAAAACACAACTGTACCACACCCATCTGTAAGTACTATCTAACACCCCATACCACTACACTAACAACTAATCTACAAACACAGCTACCTTCCATTTCAGGCCAGTAGCTGCTTCGTGGCACCCAGCACACCATACTCACAACACACCCATCCATACCTCCATTACTAGCAACAAAACACACATACACACCTCCATGCCTGTAATACTCACAAATAAACACACACAAACATCCAAGTACACACAACCACACACCCATCCCAGCATCCAAGACTCACAACCACACACACACATACACCCATCCATGCCTCCAATACTACCAAGTACACACACACACCCATCCATGCCGCCAATACTCACATCTACTTTTGCATTAAAGGTCACTTCTAAACACACACTGTGTCACACAGCACCCTTTACTACGTTTGCCCACTAATACACCACTGTGATTGTCACAAACACTCACAGCTATGACTCCACACACACACATCCATGCCTACAATACTCACAAGTCCACACTCATACACCCATCCATGACTACCATATTCACAACCACCCCATACCACTGCACTAACAACATCTCTTCTAAACAAACTGTACTCCCTTAAACAGTTCATAACTCACAAACTTTCACACACTTCAATTTATGTGTTCAAATATTTCCATTTCCTTACATAACCCTTACAAACTCACACTTTACAACGTCGGAAGACTTACACACCAACTACATCGTCAACCACACACTCACATCCGTGCATGCAATACTAACAAGTACAAACACACCCATCCATACCTCCAATCACCAGAAAAAAACACACATATACACACACACAAATACACAACCATCCATGCCTCGAATACTCACAACTACACACACACACCCATCCATGCCTCCAATTCTCACTACTACCCCATACCACTACACTACCAAGGCCTCTTCTTACACAACATTCCTTCCTTCAACATTTCAACACCCACAATATTGTCACACCTCTTTGGACACCAATACCTGCGGCGTGACACCCTACACCCCAAACTCCAAACACACCCATCCATACCTTCAATACTCACACCTACACACACATATACACAAACACACACCCATCCATGCCTCTAATACTACCAACCACACACCCACCCATCCATGCCGCCAATACTCACAACTACTTTTCCATTTCAGCTCCCTTCAAAACACACACTATAACACACCACACTTTACGACCTTTGGACACTGATGCACCAACATCATTGTCAAAATCACATCTATGCCTTCACACACACCCATCCATGCATCCAATACTACAAAATGCACACACACACACACACACACACACACACAAACACACCCATCCATAACTTCAATACTCACCAATCTATTGAAACACTTCTATGTACAGTATTCAAGGTGCCTTCAAAACTCTGTATTACACACTACTCTTTAGTAGCTTTCACCAATATCACAACAACATGCTTTTTACACACACACACACACATTCATCCCTACATTACTCACAATTACACACACCCATCCATGCCTCCAATACTCACAACTACACACACACACATCCATGCTTCCAATACTGACATCTACACCCACCCACAAACCCATCCGGAAATCCAATACTACCTACCACACACACCCATCCATACCTACAATACTCACAACTACACTCTCTCTCTCTCTCTCACACACACACACACACACACACATCCATGCCTACAATACTCACTTCTACTACTACTACTACTACACACACGCACACACGCACACACGCATCCATCCAATAATCACAACTACACACACCCACCCATGCCTCCAATACTCACAACTACACACACACACACACACCCAGCCATGCCTCTATTACTGAAAAATACAGACCCCCATCCATGCCTCCAATACCCACACACAACCATCCATAACTCCACTACTCACACTCCCATCTATGCCTCCATTACTCACAACCACACACACACACTCACACCCATCCAGCCCTCCAATACTCGCAACTACACACATACAAACACCCATCCAGCCCTGTAATACTCAATACTAAAAACAGCCATTCATGCCTCCAATACTCACTACTACACACACACACACACACACACACACACACACACACACACAGCCATGCCTACCACACTCACAACTACACACACTCAACAATTCATGCATACAATACTCACAATTACACACACACACTCACACACAACCATCCATGCATCCAATACTAACAACTACTCACACACCCATCCATGCCTACAATACTCACTACACACACATCCATCCAATACTCACAACTACACAAACACCCATCCATCCCTCCAATACTCACAACTACACACACACATACATCCATGCCTCGAATACTCACAACTACACACACACACACCCATCCATGCCTCCACTTCTCACAACTACCCCATACCACTACACTACAAAGGCCTCTTCTTACCCAACATTCCTCCCTTCAACATTTCAACACCCACTATATTGTCACACCTCTTTGGACAACACTACCTGCGGCGTGACACCCTGCACCCCAAACTCCAAACACACCCATCCATAGCTTCAATACTCACACCTACACACCCATATACACAAACACACACCCATCCATGCCTTTAATACTACCAACCACACACCCACCCACCCATCCATGGCGCCAATACTCACAACTACTTTTCCATTTCAGCTCCCTTCAAAACACACACTATAACACACCACACTTTACGACCTTTGGACACTGATGCACCAACGTCATTGTCAAAATCACATCTATGCCTTCACACACACCCATCCATGCATCCAATACTACAAAATGCACACACACACACACACACACACACAAACACACCCATCCATACCTTCAATACTCACAAATCTATCAAAACACTTCTATGTACAGTATTCAAGATGCCTTCAAAACTCTGTATTACACACTACTCTTTACTAGCTTTCAACAATAACACAACAACATGCTTTTTACACACACACACACACACATCCATCCCTACATTACTCACAATTACACACACCCATCCATGCCTCCAATACTCACAACTACACACACACACATCCATGCTTCCAATACTGACATCTACACCCACCCACAAACCCATCTGGAAATCCAATACTACCATACACACACACCCATCCATACCTACAATACTCACAACTACACTCTCTCTCACACACACACACACACATCCATGCCTACAATACTCACTACTACTACTACTACTACTACTACTACTACACACACACACATCCATCCCTCCAATAATCACAACTACACACACCCATCCATGCCTCCAATACTCACAACTACACACACACACACACACACATCCATGCTTCCAATACTCAAATCTACACCGACCCACAAACCCTTCCATCCCTCAAATACTAACAACCACACACACCCATCCATGCCTACAATACTCACAACCACACACACACCCATCCATGCCTCCTATACTCACAACTACATATCCAACCATATCCAACCCTGCAATACTCACAACTACCATGACACACACACACACACACACCCAGCCATGCCTCTATTATTCAAAAATACAGAGCCCCATCCATGCCTCCAATACCCACACACACCCATCCATAACTCCACTACTCACACTCCCATCTATGCCTCCATTACTCACAACCACACACACACACTCACACCCATCCAGCCCTCCAATACTCGCAACTACACACATACAAACACCCGTCCAGCCCTGTAATACTCAATACCAAAAACAGCCATTCATGACTCCAATACTCACTACTACACACACACACACACACACACACACACACACAGCCATGCCTACCACACTCACAACTACACACACCCAACAATTCATGCATACAATACTCACAATTACACACACACTCACACACAACCATCCATGCATCCAATACTAAAAACTACTCACACTCCCATCCATGCCTACAATACTCACTACACACACATCCATCCAATACTCACAACTACACAAACACCCATCCATCCCTCCAATACTCACAACTACACACACATACATCCATGCCTACAATACACACTACTACACACACACACATCCATCCAATACTTACAACTACACACATACACACACACATCCCTCCAATAATCACAACTTAACACACACCCATCCATGCCTCCAATACTCACAACTACACACACACACACACACACATCCATTACTCCAATACTCACAACTACACACACACATCCATCCATGCCTACAATACTCACTACTACACACACACCCATCCATGCCTCCTATACTCACAACTACACACACCCATCCATGCCTTCAATACTCACTACTACACCCACACATCCATACCTCCAATACTCACAACTACACACACATCCATCCATGCCTACAATACTCAATACTACACACACACACACACACACACACACAAACACACATTCATCCAATACTCACAACTACACACACCCATCCAAACCTCCTATATTCACAACTACACACACCCATCCATGCCTCCCATACTCACAACTACACACACACACAAACGCACACACATCCATACCTACAATACTCACAAATACACACACACAGACATGCCAACTACACACACCCACCTATGCTTGCCTACAATACTCACAATTACACACACACACACACACACATGCCAAACACACTCACAACTACACACACACACACACACCTATGCATGCCTACAATACTCACAATTACACACACACACACACACACACACCCATCCCTCCAATACTCACAATTACACTCACATCCATGCCTCCAATACTCAGTACTACACACACACACTCACACACACACACACACACACACACCCATTCATGCCTCCAATACACACACACACACACACACACACACACACACACACCCATTCATGACTCCAATACTCACAACTACACCCACCCACCTCTGCATGGCTACAATACTCACAATTACACACACATCCATCCATGTGTACAATACTCAACACTACACACACATAAACACACACCCATCCATGCCTCCAAAACTACACAATACACACCCACCCATCCATGCCACCAATACTTACAACTACACCCACCCACCTATGCATGCCTACAATACTCACACATCTATACCTCCAATACTCACAACTACACACACACCCATCCATGCCTCCTCTACTCACAACTACACACACACCCATCCATGCCTTCAATACTCACAAATACGCACACACACATCCATGGCTGCTATACTCACAAATATACCCACACACACACACCCATCCATAACTCCAATACTCACAACTACACACACATCCATTCATCCAATACTCACAACTACACACACCCACCTATGCATGCATGCCTACAATACCCTGAATTCATCACACACATCCATGCTTCCAATACTCACATCTACATCCACCCACACAAACAACCATCCCTACAATATTCACTACTTATCACACACCCATCCATGCCTCCAATACTCACAACTACACACACACACACACACACACACACACACACATACATGCCTGTAATCTCTTATATATTTAGCCAGATCTGTCACTCATCCCCTGTGTAGCTAACGTTCCCGCCCAGTGGCATACACAAACCCGCCTGCTCCAGGGAAAAGACCAGTGTTTTATGTGTATAACGTTTTCATGTGTATAACGTTCCACCCCCTTGACATCACCACCCGCCACCCAGCCAGGGTTACAGTACACGCCCACCATCCACCATTATTCCACAGCCACCATCCACCATTACTCCTGTAGCCCCCCCTCTGCCAGCACCCCCCCTTCCCCCGCGCGATTCCCGGGACCCCCGTGACCCCCCCCCTCCAGCGATTCCCGGGACCCACGCGACCCCCCCTCCCGCAATTCGCGGGACCCCCGTGACGCCCCCCGCGTGATTTGTGACCCCCCTCCTGCCATTTCGTCCCCCGTATGCCCACACACCCCTATCACTACCAGCTTCCTGCTTTCCTGAACCGTAACTTCCACCACTGGGGAGTCGCTGAAGCGGTGTTGCCCACATACCCCTATCATGCCTTATAGCCCAGCCTCCTGCTCTCATGCACCCTAACTCCCATCCAGTAGGAAGAGACACTGACTCAGGGCCACCGTCCTGTACTCCTGTGCTGCCACGCTGGACCCTCACCCACTGGCAGAAGCTGCACAGTGTCCCCCACCCTCCTCTTTAGTCCCCCTTATGCCCACACACCCCTATCACTACCCAGCCTCCTGTTTTCCTGTGTCGTGACCTCCGCCAGTGGGGAGCCGCTGACTCAAAAACACCCTACTATACTATGGCCCACACACACACACACGGACACACCCCACCCCCACACCCACAAATGTCACTGTACCCTCCACACTATCAATGTATATTCTTATTCTGTAACCCCTTTTTAATGAAACAAAACAATACACACCCCCTTCCAAATTATATGCTCTCTATTTAACACATTTCACCTATAACTCAAGTTGCAATACAGGGCATCTTTCATACAATTCTAAGCATATTTCTCACAATACAAACGTTCACAAATTAAGGGGGCGCAGCCCCTTACGCCGGTGTGAAGAGCGCCCGAAGGGCGCGATGAATCACCTAGTGTTTCTATAAGAAGCTCTGTAAACATGGTGCTGGCCAATGCTGCAGTCCTGTCTATCTTCTGTACAGGTGCCAGCGTCAGATTTCTTGGTGGGAAGGAGCTTATGCAAATATCTTGCACACAAATGCCGCATTTCTTAATATGCCCCTGGGGAATACATTACAGATATTTTATGTTCCCTTTCCTAATTTCATAGTTTGTACTGTTTCAATCAGGCCTTGGTTTAAGTTTAAGCTTTAGGGAATGCTAAAACTATGGCAAGGCATGCTGGGATGTGTAGTTTCACAACAGCTCGAAGGCCAATTAATCAGGTCAGTCTCGAGAGGCAGACTGTCACCAAGTGCACAAAGAAAGGCTGTCTGCAGGAATAGTGTATGAGGACACATCCATCCTATGACAGGAGTGTTGGTGTCCTCTTTTCTCATTGTTCTATAGAACTTGATTGCTCTAATATAATCTACTTAGAAAAAAAAAACACATATTAAGAATTTTGCTCTTGAAGCACACAAAGCAGCATGAGAGCCACATGATTAACCTTCTCCTATGTGTTATTCATTCTTCATACAGTCTAATTTTTTATATCCATAATAAAAAAGTATATACAGTACACAGACACACACGCAGTGTTCCCTCCCCTCAGCAGAGTGCCCTCTGTACACCCCAGGTCACACAGTGTGTTTTCCTGTGATACAAAGTCATGTGAAAGAGAAAGTGCATGGTCTTTCAAATCTGTGTTTTTTTACATAGTACGTAATTATCACAGGGTTGCTTACCTGACCCTCTCCTTCAGGGAGAAAATGCTCTGCTCCTGGACTTCCCTGGTAATGTATGATTGCCATCACCTGTGGTGAAACACCTTTCTTATCAATTACCTAGCTCCCCACAGGTGATGGCAATCATACATTACCAGGGAAGTCCAGGAGCAGAGCATTTTCTCCCTGAAGGAGAGGGTCAGGTAGGCAACCCTGAATTATTCCCTGGTTCTAGCCAAATCCTATAATTCTATAATTTACCCTCATGTTACAATTAATCCATAGCAGAATTTACTTGATTGTTTAATAAAAAAACAAAAAAAACACTTTATCAATGGATCTACCTGGCTCATCTTATTATCACCACTAGACAAGTATGGCTCCGCTCCAAAAAATAATCCAATGGTCCATTTTAGAACAGTTTCTGATGGCATCTGACTGAAACACAAAGCTTCTGGAAAATATACCCAGGTAAAGAGGAGGTATCACCACAAGAAAACTCAAGGAGGGTAGGGGGGAGGAGTTAGAATTTAGGACCAGGGTCCCACGGGGGACCGATTTTATTCACGTCTGTGCAGTGATGCACATGTACAGATGCTTGGTGCGAGCAGGCATGGGCTGTTCCCCCCCACTGCTGCTACATGCCACCGTGCGGGCGGGGGCATGGGGCGGAAGCGGAGGGAAAAGCCCATGGGAATGCCCAGCATTTCATGGGCGTTAGCATGGTAATGACCAGGTGACGTCGGTGCGGACAGCTGAGGTCAGCTGCCTGCCCACTAAATAGGTGGGAATTGTCATTTTCTCTGTAGAGTCGCATTGCAACTTAAGTTTGCAATCCAATTAGATACTTGATTTGATCAGAGTGATGGTGCCCAAAGACGGTCCGTTCCCGGACCGTCCGTTCTGTACTATGAGATGCGCGCTCCCGCGCATCTCATCGTACGGTACAAAAAGTATGTGCTGCACATACTTTTTGTACTAGGTACACATCACATCGGATCACAGTGCATGCACACTGCATGCACTAGGGATGCGATCCGATGCGATGCGTGCTAATTAAGTGCCGAACGGATCCGTTAAACGGATCGTGTATGGGCACCTTGAAACTTGCATTTCTCCATTCGTATCTCACTGAGTGTAAAGCCCCGTACACATGGTGAGATATTGGCTAATGGCCCGTTTTTACTAAGCAATTTTGGGAGAGATTTTGGCTAGATCTGATCTCATTATCTATACAGTGTTAAAACTTCTGCTGGCAAGCACAAATAATGTGTCAAGTCCTTAATTATCTGTCTCGGCAGGAGGAGGAGTAATATTGGACATTCTTCACCAACTTACCAAGCACAGCACTCAGAGTGGATTTTATTGTGAGCGTATAACAATTCACTGGTGAGAGTTTAGAATTGAATTTACCCTTGCTTTTGGAATACTGTATCTGACTTAGGGGCCCATTTATTATTAAACATTTGGTCTGATTCCACAAAAACAGACCAAATATTAAGTATCCATTGAATGTAAATAGAAGGGACCGTAGCAGGTATCGGAAAATTGGAATCCCACTACTACTGTTTGACTGTGGACTCCATTGTAGTTCAGCATGGTAGTTAAGGCCCATACACACTGGGCGATGTTGAGCTGAAAGCCACGGAAAACACCAAGTTTGAGTGACTTTCAGCTTAAAGCCACCTAGTGTGTATGCACTGAGCGGCATTCCCCCAGCGATGCCAGCGGTCATCGCTGTGCATACACGCTGGCTATAATCGCCTAGTGTGTACGGACCTTTAGTATCAATTGTTTTATTCATTATGGATCCCTCCAGTCCCGTATGCTACCATAGGTTTCCATGGGGGATGCAATGCTGACAGATTTAGCAATATCTGGAATGCAATGCAGAGGGTTCCCCATCCCCAGAAGTGGCTGCTGCGCGGCATATTCAGTGCTGACCGCACATGCGCAGACCCCCCCCCCCCCCCCCGGCAGAGCAGATCGCTGGGTGATCCATAATAAATTAAATGAGTTCTTCTCATCAGTATTTACTAAGGGAGAGCAGACTGTGGAACGAACATTTACCACAAACGGGACAAATAAGCCAGATCTCATTGTGGATTTCACGCCGAAGGAAATAATACTGAGGCTAAGCAAACTCAAAACAAATAAATCACCAGGGCTAGATGGGATTCATCCGAGGGTATTAATGGAATTAAGGGATGAACTAGCTACCCCCCTACATTATATCTTTAGCAAGTCACTATCGTCAGGTATAGTACCAAAAGATTGGAGAATAGCAGAGGTAGTGCCAATATTCAAAAAAGGAAAAAAGGAGGATCCCGCTAATTACAGACCCTTTAGTTTAACATCAATTGTGGGTAAACTATTTGGTACTTGTATACCTTCACGGCTCCCATCGCATGCCAAATGTAGTGGCATGCGATTTTTCCAGGTTTTTATGCATTTGTTATAAAAATCGCATGCCATGCGATTTTGATCAAAAATGCATCCATATGCATTTAAAATTAGTAGCAAACATGTTACATGCACCCCAAATGTAATTTTTCACACTGTACCACCCCCACTATGAACGCCAACCTGAAGCGTGGCGAGCGCAGCGAGCCTGCGAGGGGCGGTGGTACGCGTCCTACGACCTTTTCATACCCCCACTATCCACGTCGGCCTGGAGTTGAGAATAGAAAGTGTGGCGAGCGCAGCGAGGGGAAGCGGATACCTTCGCAGCTATCCGTGTCCCCTCGCCACACTTTCTATTCTCAACTCCACGCCGACGTGGTTAGTGGGGGTATGAAAAGGTCGTAGGGCGCGTACCGCCGCCCCTCGCGGCCTCCCTGCGCTTGCCACGCTTCGGGTTGGCGTTCATAGTGGGGGTGGTACAATAACAAATGCCCTTTGGGGTGCATTTAACATGATTTTAACAAATGTCAATGATTTCTGTGAAAAATGGCATCGCATCACATCGCATGTGATTTTTTCCTATACAATGCCCATTGTGGGAGCCGTGATACTACACATGTACCAACTATTTGAAGGATTTTTAAGGGATGGTATCCAGGAATATTTAGACCATCACCGTCTACTCGGTACTAACCAACATGCGTTCGTGAAAAATCGTTCATGCCAAACTAATCTACTAGGTTAGCAAAAACCTCGATGATGGAAATGCTGTAGATGTGATTTTCTAAGATTTCGCTAAAGCATTTGATACTGTCCCACACAAGAGATTGATTAATAAAATGGAGAACCTAGGATTGGGTGAAAATATCTGCAGATGGGTAGGGAATTGGCTATGTAATAGAGAACAAAGAGTGGTTGTGAATGGTGCCATATCAGATATGATACCGGTACTAAGTGGAGTGCCCCAGGGTTCGGTTTTGGGGCCCATTTTGTTTAACATTTTTATTAACGATATTGGGATAGGGTTACTCAGCAATGTATCCATCTTTGCAGACGATACAAAACTTAGCAAAGTCATCAAATCATCAGAAGATGTCACCATGCTTCAAAATGATCTTGAAATTCTAGATGAGTGGGCAAAAAAATGGAAGATGAGGTTCAATGTAGATAAATGTAAGGTTATGCACCTTGGGAGACACAACCAGTGTGCAAGTTACAACCTTAGCGGAGAGGAACTGGGTAATTCCATACTTGAAAAGGATCTAGGAGTCCAAATAGACAGCAAACTGGGATGTAGTGCCCATTGTAATGTAGCTACAAAAAAGGCCAACAAAATTCTGGCATGTATTAAGAGGGGAATGGAAACTAGGGACTCAAGGGTAATTATGCCACTGTATAAAGCAATGGTGAGACCTCACCTCAAGTATGGAGTGCAGTTCTGGGACCCACACTATAAAAAGGACATCATAGAATTAGAAAAAGTCCAAAGGCGGGCAACAAAGCTTATTAGGGGAATGGAGAATTTAAGCTACGGGGAGAGATTAAGCAATTTGGGACTATTTACATTAGAAAAGAGACGTTTAAGGGGGGACATGCTCAACATGTACAAGTATATCAAGGGCCAATATAAGGAACTGTCACACACCCTCTTTTCTACTAGAAAGGAATCTAGGACATGAGGGCATGAGTACAGATTAGAAGAAAAAAGATTTCATTCAGCTAGTAGAAAGAATTTCTTTACGGTAAGAACAGTCAAACTCTGGAACTCTCTTCCCAGAGAGGTGGTAACGGCTGGTTCATTAAATGCGTTCAAGGCAAAGTTGGACAAACATTTACTGGAGAAAAACATCCATGGGTACAAATAAGAAATATAATTTGTCTGTAAAATATCAGAACCTACCAAATGAGCAATGGATATCTATACCAGGTTGAACTAGATGGACGCAAGTCTTTTTTCAGCCTTACCTACTATGTAACTATGTAAATGGGCCTCTTGGAGAATAGTTGTTTAATTGCAACATTACAGTGTAGGACCTAGTCCCACAGGGCTGACCTGGACTTTTATGCTGCTTTCCCACTGCAGACCAGTTTAAAGTACTGGTAATCTTAAATGGTATTTAAAACGGTATTAGCATTCCCACTGCAGCAGATTACCGTTTTAAATACCATTTAAGTACCATTCCCATTGCAGTGAACCGTGTAAAATGTAGAGTGCCTAACCCCCGTACCTGCCCTGTGCCCCCACCTCCCCTCCCCTTGTACTTACCTGCATGGGGATGCAGGGCAGTGGGGAGGCAGCGGGGGTCCATGCAGGGTACAGGCAGTTCCAGTGCCTGATGAGAACTAGTAGTGCGCATATGTAATGAGCGGCTCTTTATTATGCACGTGCACTCATTACACATGCACAAAGTGAGAACTACTAGGTCTCATCAGGCACTGGGACTGCCTGGACGCTAAATAACGTTTAAGAGGCATTCCCACTGCCTCTTAAAAGTTATTTTAACGTGTAGGACTCTGCTTTAAAAACGGGTTGAAATACCATTTAGCTTTAAACGGTATTTCAACTCTGGCACTTTCCCACTGCAGCCTTAAAATGGTAAATTGCGCTGAAAATCGGCAATTTACCTTTTTTAGCTGCAGTGGGAAAGGGGCATGAAAAACATCTGCTGCTAAGTTTATTGCTGTTTGTAATACATTGATTCAGTGTTATATATTTTGTTGACCCCAGACGTCTGTAACCCTTTTTATTTATTAGTAAAAATATTTGGAATACACTGTTGTGGTCTATGTGTAGCAGTCCTGCTTTCTTTCCTTCTTCCATTGTATTTTTGGAGAGAGTTTTGCCAATCCCCACTGCTAGCTGCTGTGCTGTAATTACTACATTCTGCGATGCAGCCCACATCCCCCATTTGAGACACTGGGGCTGCCAGCAGACCTGTCAGCAAGGCTGCAATATTTGCAGATGGACAAAACCCGGTGTGCTGCAGGTGGGGAGGATGTAACATGTACAGAGAGAGTAAGATTCGGGTGGGGTGTGTTCAAATGGAAAGGGGCACACACATACACAAAGCAATTTCAGTTTCTGACTAGATCGCTTAGAAAAGGATCGCGGATCGCTCAGTGTATGTATGCCCTGCAATGATGGGTCAGTCCCGCAAGTTGGTATTGCCAGCTGGGAAAGCCAGTGCTTGCAGTGGCGTTCCCTTGATTGTGCGGCTTTGCAGTGCGCGTCATGCATTTGTTTGGAAATAAAAGCAAGGATCGTTCCGTGTGTATGGCCCCCGGCGATGCCAATGCGTAATTCCACACGTTGCTATATCCTGACTAGATGTATACTGCATGCAGTATACATCTAGTCATTGCCAATGTTCTCTCAATTAAGAGCACTGGCTGTGAGAGATCGCTCAGCACACAGCGCTGGTGCATTACTGTGTGCCGAGCGATCTGAGCTTAACTAGTTCGCTTAGCACAAAGGCTGACTCACCCTGTGTGTATGGGGCATAACTCTCTGTACAGGTTACATCTGCCCCACCTGCAGTGGGGATATGGTCACTAGGTCTACAGCATATAAGTCAACAGGGTTGTTCGGTCAACACAAGCATTAGGTCGACATGGAGTTAAAAAAAAAAATTGTGCTGACAGGTGTTATTTCATGCCCTACCATCCACTAGGGCGTGGTGGGAGAATAAAAGTGTCCCGAGCGCAGCGATGCACCGCGCCCGAAGCACGAGCAGACACGGTGCTACGTTTGAGTTCCATGTTTTCTGTTTAGAAATTCGGGACAGTAAAAATGTGAAAAACCCCATGTCGACCTTCCCCATGTCGACCTAATGGTGTCTACCCAATGATCCATACCCCTGCAGTGCCCATGGATTTGTCCATTTGCAAACAAAATGTGCCCTTCAATCAGATAGGCCCTTGGTGAGGAATAAACTGTTATTGATGAAGTCCCGATAGTGTAAGAACACCGATTTGAATGAAATGTACTTTCTAATTCCCTGGATCGTATACTAGAGGAAGAGGCAAAATAAGTGAGCTGGGAAGTGCAGAGGGCGTGTTACAGAGTGATAAGGAGATGGGAGGGGTGTAAGTACATATAAGAGGGTAATCTGCCTACCCGAGATAACGTGGACCTGTGACACCGTGACACAGCACTGGGCAGACCTCTGACTTCATAGGCAAAATGCAAATTAGCTACTTTGTTGCCTTCTGGTAATGATCACAACATAGGATCAACCCTCCACAAGCCAGGCTGCAGAACCTGCTTATTAAACAGACCATCTGCAAACTACTTCCGTCAAGAATACTACAGTATGTTTTTGTGTGTAGAGTAGTTTATGATAGACTCTCCTGTAGAGAAATACAGGTGTGAACAACGCTCACAGTGCAGATGACCACCCGTACACCTGCTGCGGGAGCCTGCAGCGACTGACAGCTCAACTGGGCTGAAATGCCCCATGAACGATGCCGGCAGTGGTTCCACTTTGAACTGTCGTGCAAACGATATTGAGAGTACACATTGGGCCTGGTACAGCTTTAGTTGTAGTTTTGCAATTTCCGCAATACCACAACAGCCAGTGGTCGCTGGCAGGGGGGCATTCACACAGGGTCAGATGGGATGTCTAAACATGCGATTTGGGACGATTTCATGGCACGATTCATCCGAATCTGGTGAAAGTGTGCCCAAATCGCATAGTGTATGGGGGCCTTAAGTCGCAAACATATATACAAGTGTCGCATATCACATTATGCAGAACAGTCTCCTGGTGCATCCTAGTTACATCATGCTGTGACCAAGACGCATTTCCTGCAAAAAAGATGGCAGACACTAACAGTGTCTGATGGGCTGCAGCAATGATGTATAAGGACACCTCTGTACTAAGTGGTCAAATCAGTTTGATAACGGCAGGACAAACATTTAAGATAAGCAGTGATTTGGATGGAAAGGCCCAGGTCACTAACTACAGCATCCAGGCCCATGTCACTAACTACAGCAGTCAGGGCAAGCCAGGCGCAAGTCACTAACTACAGCATCCAGGGCTAGCCAGGCCCAGGTCACTAACTACAGCACACAGGATTTCTCACCAACCTTTCCAGCAACCACCCACACCAACAGGAGATCCTGGGAATACCAACCCGCTCATTTTCCATCCGGACCCCCGTCCAATTTGGATACAATTACCCAGCAAAAAGGTAGAGGTCGAGGATACCAGCCCGCTATATTCCATCTAGCAGAGGGAGTCGGTTATTCGAGCCAACTTGGGCCGCTCCTGGACACTACACTACATCTGGTCCTCCCTCCCTATTGCCCAATTGGGGACACCATCTCAGTTCCGTTTAGACTTGTGGAAAAATCCAGGTTATTCAAAACTCCTTGGTTGGTTGGTGAGATACGAACACATTTTATCCATGTCTTTTTAAAATATTCATGTATTCTGGCTACATGTTATTTCCTAGGTACTTGTGTATTTTGGCGGCGCCCCCGATGTCCGTCGTACGACGAACATATCGCATCGCATCGCATGCCATGCACCCGATGGCATGCGATGCGATGCGACGCGATTTTGACCCCCTATATGACCAAAAATCGTATAAGCACCCTAAAGGGTGCTTTTGAGCACCCAAATGGATGCTTACAATGTTAAATGCACCCCCACGCCACCCCCCACTATAAACGTGAACCCGAAGCGTGGCGAGCGCAGCGAGCCCGCGAGGGGCGGCGGTACGCGTCCTACGACCTTTTCATACCCCCACTATCCACGTCGGCGTGGAGTTGAGAATAGAATAGTGTGGCGAGCGCAGCGAGCCCGAAGCGTGGCGAGCCCCGCGAGGGGACGCGGATACCTTCACAGTTATACGCGTCCCCTCGCGGGCTTCACAGGTGTCCGTGGCGACGCGGACACCTGTGAAGCCCGCGAGGGGACGCGTTTACCTGTGAAGGTATCCGCGTCCCCTCGCCACGCTTCGGGCTCGGTGGCTCGCTGCGCTCGCCACACTATTCTATTCTCAACTCCACGCCGACGTGGATAGTGGGGGTATGAAAAGGTCGTAGGACGCGTACCGCCGCCCCTCGCGGGCTCGCTGCGCTCGCCACGCTTCGGGTTCACGTTTATAGTGGGGGGTGGCGTGGGGGTGCATTTAACATTGTAAGCACCCATTTGGGTGCTTAACATAGTATAAGCACCCATTAGGGTGCTTATACAATGTTTAATCGCATCGCATCGTATGGCATCGTATGCCATGTACAATGGCATACAATTTCAAAATTGTATGCCATCGTGCTCTATCGTACGATATCGCGTCGCATCGCATACCATCGTATGTGTTATGGTATGCGATGCGATGGGCGCCGCCAAAATACACAAGTACCATTTCCTATTTTAGAGTAATACATTTTTGTACTAGATCTAACCAATCTTCACTCATATATTTTTTTACTACAGTAACCACTTTATTTTTACTGCACATAGCGCTGCTCAAAAACCCCGTTTTCTCTTTCTTGAGCACACAGTGCTAGCCTGGGCCAAGTAACTACTACAGCACTCAGGGTAAGCCAGGCAAACAACTACAGCACTGAAGGCAAGCCCAGGCCAGGCAACCACTAAAGGCCCCCACACACTAGAACTATTTTATGGCCGATTGCCCGATTTCCGACCGATCGTCCGATATATTTCGGCCGATTTTAACGATAATCGACAATAATCGGCCGATTATTGGTAAAAATCGGCCGATATATCGGACGATCAGTCGGAAATCGAACAATCGGCCATAAATTAATTCTAGTGTGTGGGGGCCTTATAGTAGACAGGGCAGGTGATTAAACTAAAGCACTCAGGAAAAGCTCGAGCCAAGTAACTACTACAGTACTCGGTGCAAGCCTGAACCAAGAAACTACTACAGCCATTGGGGCAAGCTCAGGCCAAGTAACTATGACAGCACTCAGAGCAAGTAAGGGTCAGGTTACCACTACAGCACTCAGAGCAAGTAAGGGCCAGGTTACCACTACAGCACTCAAGGCAAGGGCCAGGTTACCACTACAGCACTCAGAGCAAGGGCCAGGTTACCACTACAGCACTCGAGGCAAGGCCAAGCCAGGTTACCACTACAGCACTCGAGGCAAGGCCAAGCCAGGTTACCACTACAGCACTCGAGACAAGGCCAAGCCAGGTTACCACTACAGCACTCGAGGCAAGGCCAAGCCAGTTTACCACTACAGCACTCGAGACAAGGCCAAGCCAGGTTACCACTACAGCACTCGAGGCAAGGCCAAGCCAGGGAACTTCTACTGCACTCAGCAATGTATTATATTTTAGACATTTTAAACTTTATCTTTCGATTTGCCACAGAAGTCATCAGGATCCGTGCATTGTTTTGAAGGCATGTTCTTCTTGCACCCTATGGAGGTGCCAACAGAAGATGCCTGCTGTAAGGAGCAGAAACTGCTGTCGTCAGCCTGTGGCTAATTGAATCTGGCCCAAACACTGGCTGGGCAAAGAGGTAAGTTCATCCTTACTACTTCAGTCAGTTTGCGCCATAGATTTGGGCATCATAGATCTGCGGCATCATCAAAATCATACAATTATCTTTAGTTCTTGGTAACTTACAATGATCCTTTGTACAACAATCACAAACATAACAGAAGACCGTTCAATAGTGGCCCCTCCTTCATTATCATAATATTGTACCTATGCTTTACACCAGGTCACAGACACAACACCACCCCCCTTCCCACAATCATACTGTATGCACCATTCAGAGGCCAATCCCCAGCCCGGTTAAAAATAAATAAAACATGGTGTAACAAACCCTGGATGAGGAAACGGTAAATTGTGTGGTACTTGTTTCCTAGCCCGGCATACCATACTTAGTGGTGTGCAATGCGATATTCATGTTAAATTAACAGGAGTGCTTCTACAATGACATATCGCATAGCATTGCATGCCAGCAAATGGCTTGCGATGCGATTTTTAATTGTACAAGCACCCTGATGGGTGCTAACAATGTTAAATACACCCCCACTGTCAACGCCAACCCGAAGCGTGGCGAGAGCAGCGAGCCCGCAAGGGCCGGCGATACGAGTCCTCCGACCTTTTCATACCCCCACTATCTACGTCGGCGTGGAGTTGATTTTAGATAGTGTGGCGAGTGCAGCAAGCCACCGAGCCTGAAGCGTGGCGAGCAAAGTGAGCCCAGCGAGGGGACGTGGAATACATGTAACGTATTCCGTGTGCGCTCGCCACACTATCTAAAATCAACTCCACGCCGACGTGGATAGTGGGGGTATGAAAAGGTCAGAGGACGCGTACCGCTGACGCTTGCCACGCTTCAGGTTGGCATTGATAGTGGGGGTGGCGTTGCCAATGGGGGTGCATTTAACATGGAAAGCACCCATTGGGGTGCTTGTACAATTAAAAATCGGATTGCATTGCATGCCGCTATATTGCATGCGATGCGACTGTATAAGATGTAATACAATCAAAATCGGGGGCGCCGTGCTAGGAAACAAGTACAATTGTGTTTATATATTAGATAATGTACTCCCCGCTGTAAGTTAAATATACATGTCAGATAGGACTATATAGAAGAAGGTCAGACTTTGTAGAGGTAAATTATTCCTTATGATACAGACGTTATCCTGAAAAACAGGTGACATCAGACTGTTACTACAGACATTATTTATAGGAGATTATACAGACTTGCATATTATGAAGCAGTGATAAGGGAGGAGAAGTGGTTTGCATAATATAAAATTATACAGAGCAGCTGATTGGTTGCCATGGGCCACTTCTCCAAACATCTACCCCTACATTCCAACTTAATGTCACATGTGCAGATGAATATTCAAATTCTGTTGGTGAAATCATGTATAAATACAGAGACTGCATCTTACGACAATGTAATAACCCTCTTATACAAATGAATACCATCCGCAGTGACAATGAAGTTGTGTATTCTTCATTTACTAAACACATATTTTAATGTGAAAGATTAAACACCAATTTCTGGAGACTCTCACAGTGCCTGACGGCACACATTATCAGCCAGTGACAGCACTACACACACTGCAAGTTGTCCCATGTACCTCTATGGTGTGTGAGGCAAAACATACCTTAAGGGTGGACTCAATGACACTGTGATGAACTGAAGCACCCCAATTATAAGGTATAGAGGACAAGACGTACTAAGTGATAAAGGAGAGAGATAAACCAACCAGCTGCTAAGTTAAATTTTTCAAACCCACTCCGTAACATGGCAGTTAGGAGCTGTTTGGCTGCTGCATTATCACTCTCCACTTTTCAAGCTTAGTACATCTGGCCCACAGTAATCACTTAATGGAAGAGGTGCTAGATGAATAATAGAATCGAGATAGATATATATATATATCACTTGCAGATCCCGACACTCCTACTGTATATTACAAATGCAACTTGCAGAGGCGCTATCCCAGGGCAGAGAGATGCTCCCCCCAATGATACAGAATACACACAAGCAGCATTCTGCAGACTTTGTCCAAATTAGTTTATGGTGCAAAAATGGAAAAGTGTCACCTTTCCATTTTTGCACCATAAACTAATTTGGACAAAGTCTACAGAATGCCGCCTGTCTGTATTCTATGTATACATACATACATACGTACACACTAGTAAGCCCGTTTGAAGCTAGACTGCTACCTTGTGATTGCCTCTTTGTTTGTGCATATGTGATAGAGAAAGATATAGGAGGTTATTCTGGTTGGTGCGTACATTTCCGAAATCTTTCGGAGCGGCCTGCACGCCACGCTGTGCGGACATCGTCCGAAGAAACGCCCACCGGACCTCCGCATACGGACGGACTCACAGTAGAACAGGGCGTGTTTACGGACGACATCCAAACCTTGCGTGTGCGGTGGACACACACATATTCTGCGGTTTTACAGCGTTTGCACGGTCTTACCGCATCAGAACAGACGGGAACCTGCCCGTACGCACCGATGCGGTGTATTTTCGCAAAAATCACCACTCTTATCTGAACTCCGAAATCGGTCACATGACACACTTAAGCAATTAGGTAACCTCATTAAAAAGTGTTTGTTTGGAATTGGAATAAATTAAATCCTAATACATACTTAAACATATTACTACCACATCCATTACACACATTAACTCTTACATCATGTGAAGTGATATTTTAATCATTGTCACCCCTTTATGTAGCTTTTATGTATGCATATGATATCAGAATTGCACGTCAAATGCAATATTCTACAATGTGCTAATTATTAGTAACACTGTTCAGCTGACATTGGTTCAGGTGCGCCCGTACTTATTGGGCGTTCCGAATGCCTAGCGCATGACCGAGTGGTGTCCGCAAAGCAATATTTGCGTATGAAGACTGCATGTTTCCTGCCTTTTTGTTCGTGTGCATTCGGTGTGCTGTCCGAATGTACGCGTACCAGAATTAGTGCACTCCCTCGTGTACGCCCATGTTTATGCCCAGTTTGAAACTACGCCCCTGTGTATTTCCGAATGACGCCCATATCTCCCGAGTGAATGCGGTGCACATTTCTGTACGGTATTAGTGCGAACAAGTACGGAGACCTTGCATGGCACATGCGCATAGTGTTGCCCACGCATGCGCAGACGGCTAAAAAACGCCATCCGAAAGAGTTCGGGAAAGTACGCACAGACCAGAATAAGGCCCATTTCAGAGACAGACACCTATATTTATATACATTGTTCAAGTCACCAAGAAACTTTGGCCCATGATCCCAGCGGATCCTGACCTCAAAATGTTCTCTCGTGTACTATACTTCCCGGCTTTAAGAGACCTCGCAATTGGAACGACTGGCTAGTCCACAATGCTATTTCCAATGTGGCCCCCTCATCTGGTATGAATTTCAGTAGAAAACCAGGATGCTACAAATGCATTCACTGCACTACGTGCAGCTTCCTGAAGACAGGGGATTGCTTCTTGCACCCCTAATACAGGAGCCAGAATTCCCATTCGGCATGTATTGACCTGCAGTACGACTCATGTCGTATATATCATACGCTGTCCATGTCGTCTTCTCTATGTAGGGAAGACCACACGGCAGTTTAAAGAGCGGATGGCAGGACATAGGTCCCATATCAGGCAAGCCCTAGAGGGCAAAGTCAATCCATATGAGCAACCCGTCCCTAGGCATTTTAGGCAACATAAACATGGTTTATCCACCCTCAGGTACAAGATCATTGATCACATTCCCAAGAGCCTGAGGGCGGGTGATCGTGATCGGCTGTTGCTGCAATGTGAGGCACGGTGGATACACCGCCTCAACACAGTAGCACCGCACGGTCTCAATGAAGCTCGTAGTTTATTGAGTTTCCTATAAATCCTTATATGACCCTATACCTTAGGATTTTCTGGCCAATGGGTATTTACCTTGTTCACTTGTTATCAGCGTATACTCTTATTGATATCATAGCGGGCTGCCGGCATTAGCAGTATAGTGCGTGTTTATTATTAATTTATTTAACCAGTCTTCAGCTTGCAATTAGACTATGTATTTGCTTTGAGATACGTACCGCTGAGTTTTAATCATGTATGTTGCACATTTGTTTTTGTTACAGTCGCCTAGCAACCCGGCCTGCAATTCCGGCATGCGTCGCAGGACTGTGACATCATGGAAACCGGCGGCTGACGACTCGGGCGCGGTGATGGTAGGTGATATAAGCAAGTTATTTGTATTGCTTGTTTGAGCTTGAAAAAGGTTAATAAACCGAAACGTTGCTCGTAACCCCAAGTCCTGCGAGTGCCGCCATTCATCCTTGTCTACACATTGCTTTTCTGCAAATCAGGGAAGGCACCGAGGCACATATTGGATATCACACTGGAAGTGCCAACCTTCCCCTACTATATCTATATATGATATAATTCCGAAAATGATTGTCACTCTGGGACTCCATTATGGTGCAAAACAGCTGTATTTAATAGTGTCTATGGCACTATGACAAGGGTTGTTGGTCCTGAAGATGGGCACAAAACACTAATAAATACAGCCGTTTTGAACCATAGTTGAGTCCCAGAGTGACACTCATTTTTGGATTATTGTTGATGACTGATCCCTTGCTGAAGTTTGGCACCCGGGCAAGTACTAATACGGCTTATGTAATGATGCTACATGTGTACAGACATTACTGTATACAGGTCAGACATTAGATGTATATAGAGTAGCTGTAGGCAGGACACGTGTAATGTAATGATGCTGCATGTGTACAGAGAAGCTGCAGACAGGGTACACGTAATGTAATGTTGCTGGATGGGTACAGACATTACTCTATACAGGTCAGACACTAGATTATATATAGAGTAGCTGCAGGCAGGACACATACAGTGTTATGGTGCTGGATATGTACAGACATTACTCTATACAGGTCAGACACTAGATTATATATAGAGTAGCTGCAGGCAGGACACATACAGTGTTATGGTGCTGGATATGTACAGACATTACTATATACAGGTCAGACACTAGATGTATATATAGAGTAGCTGCAGACAGGATACATGTAATGTAATGATGCTGGATGTGTACATACATTACTATATACAGGTCAGAGCAGAGATGTATATATGCAGAGTAGCTGTAGGCAGGACACATGTAATGTGATGATGCTGGATGTGTACAAACATTACTATATACAGGTCAGACACTTGATGTATATATAGAGTAGCTACAGGCAGGACACATGTAATGTAATGATGCTGGATGTGTACATACATTACTATATACAGGTCAGAGTCTAGATGTATATATACAGAGTAGCTGTAGGCAGGACACATCTAATGTAATGATGCTGGATGGGTACAGACATTACTATATACAGGTCAGACACTAGATATATAGAGAGTAGCTGCAGGCAGGACACATACAGTGTTATGGTGCTTGATGTGTACAGACATTAGTAGGGAGAGAGCCCCCTGCAGCATGGGGCACACATGCACAGTGATACACACACAGCATCAGACACACACTGTGTACACACAGACACATCACAGGCCTCAGGCTCCTGTCACACTGAGCTGAAAGCCTGCAGCCCTGGCTGCTTTCGCACAGGGCATGGTGAGCGTCCGCCGGGCTCCCGGCGCTGCCCATCTGATGCACCCTCTCCCCCTCCATCCCTGCGGGTCACAGCACATCCTCAGGGTCCCCCTCACCTGCACAGGATCCGCCATCTTGCTCCATTCATGCTCCTCTGTCCCCCCCGAGGAACGAACTACGCACGCGCAGGGCCTCGCACACCGGACTGCGCATGCGCGCTCAGGGATCCCCGCAACCATAGACAACAGAGGAGGGGCTGAGCGCGCGGCGCCGCCATGTTGGTTACGGGTGAAGCTTTTCGTCGGACATATTGGGGAAGGCGCGAGGCTGGCAGCGGGCCGACATCTTTGTTAAGGGCAGCAGATCGGCGTTTAGCCCACAGAGATCAGACTCCGAGGTAGGGATGTGCATCGGTGTGCCCACTATTGATGGTTGCCATCGATGACGAAATAGTTAGTGGTGACCGACCATAACCAGCGATGTGAAGCCAGCGATCGTTTGCCCTGTGAATGTCCAGCGACATTCACACCATGGGGGCGTGGCTTCGCGGGTGTCAGAGGCGGAGCCCTATTCAGAAAAATAAACAAAGTAAAAACACAACTGCTTATTCTGAGCGATCATGGAGGGAAACCATCTGGTTCTCTTCATTAGATGAAAAAAGCATTAAAAATCGGTTCCTTTATTACTGAAGTGGCCAAAACCAGTACCTCTGCCATGTTGTAGGAAGAAATGCATAAGAAGAACCATCTTGGAAGTGGCTGCAATCTTGGCACCTGAGTGTAACTTGTGCTCCACCTGCATCCTGCCTCGGTACATATTGACTGGCACAGGCCTTTTAAGAGCAGAGATCTGCCCACTAGCTGCAAGGCGCCCATGCTGTGTATCGCTATCACAGCTGCCGCCAGCATAGCTGCCTACCCTCCTGCATTCTGCAGGAGGCTCCCTGAAATAACAGCAATCTCCCTCTCTCCCTCGTTAGTCTACCAATCTCCCTCATTTCTCCTTGCCCACATTATTTAGCTGTTAAATTTACATTGAATCATCAGTACCATTTCCCAGCACTTTACCAAGTATAGTATCTCTTACTAACTGCTTTGGGGCTCATCTACATTTGGATATAAGTAATTTAAAAAGATTCCTCTCAGCTGTAGCAGTACACACCCACGCTTCTAGGTGCCACATTCACAATCTATTTTCACAACCTCTCCATATATGGATCTAGACACGCCTTTTGGGAGGAGCATGACACACCCCCTCAATGGGGCACTGTGCAAAATTCTACTTCCAACTATAATCTCCCTGAAACTAGTTTTCAAAAGTAGGCAAGTATGGCCGCCAGTGTTTAGTATTGGTGGGAAGATGGGAACAATAATCACCTAGCGGAAATGCTTGCTGCAAGGGCACCTGCCTTCTGGTTCCACTAATCAGGATAGACCCACCCAAATCGGGAGTGTTGGGTAGCCTAGGGTAATACTTACCTACCTTTGAAAACTAGTTTCAGGGAGATTATAGTTGGTAGCAGAATTTGAGAGGGCTTGCCATGCTCCTCCCAAAGGGCGTGTCTAGTTCCATATATGGAGAGATTGTGAAAAGAGATTGTGAACGTGGCAGCTAGAAGCGTGGGTGTGTACTGCTACATCTGAGAGGAATCTTTTAAAATGACATATCCACATGTAGATGAACCCCAAAGCAGTTAGTAAAGGTGCGTACACACTGGGGCGAATTTGTGTAATATCGCGGGCAATATGGTCGCTAAGCGATCATATTGCCCACGATGGGAGTGTGCACCGGCGATATTACCCCTGTAGTGATCGCTGGTCGCAGGAACATCCTCCTGCGACCAGCTGATTTCCACTGCCGGGCTACCCCCGGCAGTTCATCAGTGACCATCTCTGGTCGCTGATGAAAACGAGAAACTGAGCAATATATTGCTCAGCCACAAGTCACAACACACCTGTGCAGAGCACGGAGGAAGTAATTCTGGTTGATTCACAAAGCTGAGGAGGTAAATCTGGTTGAATCCCCCCCCCCCTCTCATGCCAAATTTTTCCGCAAGCATGTGAATGGATGTTTGCATAAACGGGTGTGGTATATGGTCCCGACAGTCGCATACCGCCCAACTTTTAGCTTCCCCAAGGAGGGACCCGAAATTAGAGGGCGTGGCTTGCTGCGGGAGGGGGTTGTGGCCTATATTCGCACCGTGCCGCGAGGCCACGCCCCATTTTACACTGTGGGGGCATGGCCCTGAGGCTCTGTGAGCCTCTAGCCAAGCCCCCAGCCCCTCTGGATGCGGGGGATAGACGCTGTGCGCATGCGGGGGACTTCCAACTGCCCCCCGCCGCAGGACACTGCCGGTGGCGGGAGGGACGCGGGAACTTCCCCGAAAACCGTGACGTTCCCGCAATTATCGGGACGGTTGGGAGGTATGCAGTCGAGATACCGACAGTCATTAGCCCGACATTGGGTGCCCGACTGGCCGGACTCAGACAGCAGGGCAAGCGCAACAAAGCCCCTTGCGGGCTCGTTGTGCTCACCATGCTGCGGCACGGTGCTTCGCTACGCTCCCCACCTATTGTATTCTCATGAGGGAGAATAGTCGGTGGCCCTCGGGACCCCGAGTGTTGGGGTTTTGACTGTCGGGATCTCGATTGTCGGTAAACTGCCTGGCACCCGCATAAACATCCATTCGTAGCTTGCGTGCGGGGACAAAATCATTCCATTGGTCGTCGACCATCCAATGATTTCTAAGCTGCTTGCAAATCTAAGACACTCTCAGGTGTCTAAGATTTGTGGCTACCTTGTACGGGAAGAGGGCGGGCAGCTGACATCTGGTGATGCCCACCCCCCGCACCCACTTCACGACCGCATCACCATGGGAATGGCCAGCGTTTTCATGAAACGCTGGGCATTCCCATGGGGCGACACATGCCAGCTGCCCCACGCCTCCCGCCCCCACTGCTCCATGCTGGCGAATAATCAATTTGCTGTGCCCGCTCGCAAACGGAGCCTGCACATGGCGCATAAATGCTTATGTGCATGCACAGTCCAAAACCATCAGTTCCCTGTCGATCAGAATGAGGACCCAAATCTAGAACACAGAGGCATACCTGCCGACGTTTAAAAACTCCTCTCCGGGAGAAGCGTGGCGGGACGTGGCTAAGTTTCAGGTCGGGGCGAGGCTGACGTCACCAAGCCCCGCCCCCACGACAGGCAGCCACATTAATTTGCAGGTCTGTGGATGGGGGAGGGGCTAAAATGACGCAAAATGATGCAATTTGCATAATTTTAGCCTCGCCCCCTCCCCGCAAAATTTGGCATTTTATACCGCGGGGAAGGGGGGAGCAGGGGCTGTGGCAATAATGCAGGAGAGTTCCCCACCTTCCCAGGGGGGCGGGATGGGGACCCGATTTGTGGGATGCCCCTGGCCATTCCGGGCGGGTAGGCAAATATGCACAGAGGGGAGGCAACTATGAGTATCAGCGCAGCGCTCCCCCTCTGTGTCTTATGGGCACCATACATCAGCAACTAACTGTGACAATCCTCCACTCTGGAGATGATTGTCACAATTAATCTTTAATGTGTGGGCTCCCCCTTTTGGCGATCCCAATCAAAAATTAATAGGGATCGCCAATTGATTGCTGAATCAGATTTTTAAACATGTTTAAAAATCTGGTTTTATTGGAGTTTCATTTTTGTATGTGTGGGCATTCTAACAGGAAAACTCTGCCGATCACTGAAACAAATCTGTAATGTGTGGGCAAGTCAAATAGATTGAAGAAACCATTTATCTGCGGAAAAAGATCACTGGATCTGAGACGCAATTAATTGTGATTTCTGATGTATGGGGGCCATTAGTTATGGCCCTTTGTGCATTTCTGCACAAAGTATGGGGGAAGCCTGTTTCTGATGGATCTTTTGCACGTACTATGGGGCAGCTGACAGATACATACCTCCCAACTTCTGTTCCCGAAAAGGGGGCACAGCATCTATTCTTGGCAGGCTGGGGGGGCTCCCAACTGTCCCCCCCACTGCGGGACAATGGCGGCCCCGGGCGGGACGCGGGAACGTCCCCGAATATCGGGACGTTCCCGCGGTAAGCGGGACAGTTGGGAGGTATGCAGATACGATATTAATTATGATGTATGCAATGACTGGTGTAAAATCATAGGTTCCTACTTACACACACACACACATGCCTGCATTAGCCCTATAGACCTACAGATTGCTATATTAGCATAAGGTAATAAAACAGGCTTCCATTTCTGCCTGCACTACAGTCACTTTTCATATGACTCAGAATCAGATCTCTAAGAGTAAATTTACTAAGATGGGAGTTCTGTTATATATGGGATATTGCTATCAAATTCTATTATCTTCTAAAAGGTGCTAAATTAATAAGTAGAATTTGATTGGTTGCCATCTTCAGTCGAACTCCCATCTTTAACCTGGGTTTTTGTCCTCACCAGACAGATTGGACAGATAAAGGTGTGTATCCAGCTCTTGTAAATTTACCCCCTAGAGCCAGATTCTCTAAGCTTCAAAAGTGATAAAATAGAGAGTGAAAAACAGCCAGCCAATTGGCTCCTACCTGCCATGTCATAGACTGTGTTTGAAAAATGTCAGGCAGGAGCTGATTGGCTGGCTGTTTAACACTCTCTATTTTATCACTCTTGAAGCTTAGAGAATCTGGCCCCTAGTCTTTAGTTTTACCAAACATTATTGTAACCCATATGTAATGCTAATGAATGTGGGTTACATGGAGGTTGTTGAAAAGTAATTGGATAAATAATCTCCCTTCCACACTGTAGTACTCAGCTGTCAGTGGAATAGCTGAAATATTTGTTCTGATGTTTCAGGACAACAAAATACACTATAATGTAGTATAATAGCTTAGGGTGAATGGATTAGCTGCCAATTGAATTTCTCTGTACTACATAGTAAATCTATAGCGCCCTCTGTTGGTTTACCACCACAAATAATGAAATGATTTTCATCCTTGTCTGTATACATGTAAACAAAGATAAGAGAACATAAGAGAAAACAACTCTTGGGGGCCCATTTATTAAGTATTGCATATATAATGTGATCTTTGAAGAATATTACAGCCCAGGATCGCATTGTAATATGCGATCCTATTGCGGTGATGTATGATCCCTCGCACGCAGGGGCAGAGGGCCGAAAGCATACCTCCCAACAGCATACCTCCCAACAGTCCCGATTTTATCGGGACAGTCCCGATTGTCAGGGCCTGTCCCGCTGTCCCACCCGCGGTCGGCAGTGTCCCGCGGTGTGGGGGGGCTGTTGGGAGTCCCCCCTGTCAGCTGCTAAGCAGCGGGGAATAAACGCTGTGCGCATGCGCATAGCGTCTATTCCCGCAGCCAGGGGGCTGGGGGCATGGCTAGAGGCTCGCAGAGCCTCTGGGTCATGCCCCCATAGCGGCAGAATGGGGGCGTGGCCTCGCAGTAGAGCCACGAGTATAGGCCACGCCCCCAAATTAGGCCACACCCTGAAAATTTTGATGCGCCTCCGGCGCGCGGCAAAAGTGTCCCGACGGCTGAACTTCAAAAAGTTGGGAGGTATGCAACAGTCCCGATTACAGCGGGACAGTCCCGATTATCAGGGCCTGTCCCGCTGTCCCTCCCACGGCCGGCAGTGTCCCGCGGTGAGGGGGGGCTGTTGGGAGTCCACCTTGTCGGCTGCTAAGCAGCGGGGAATAAACGCTGTGCGCATGCGCACAGCGTCTATTCCCGCAGTCAGGGGGCTGGGGGCATGGCTAGAGGCTCACAGAGCCTCTGGGTCATGCCCCCGTAGAGGCAAAATGGGGGCGTGGCCTCGCGGGAGAGCCATGAGTATAGGCCATGCCCCCGAAATTAGGCCACGCCCCTCGGTGCGCACAGCTACGTCCCGACTCCAGGTCAGGAAAAGTTGGGAGGTATGCGAAAGGAGCCCGCCTCTGCGATGCGCTCAGCCGGGTGACGGGAGTTCTGCACATGTGCGATCAGCACTGAAACCCCCCCCCCCCGGCCACTCCGGCAGCAGTGCGGTCAGTAGCCCAAGGACCCGAAGCGATGCTACCCGATATTGATACATCGCAGCCGCCCCACGCCCCCTGTCCGCACTGGTGGGTGCAAAAGGGATGGCGAACTAGCAGTTTGCCATGCACATGCACAGAAATGTGCATGCACATTAGCAGAACATCGGTCTGAATAAATCAGAATAACCCCATAATGTGCAGCACAACTCACTCTGTCAAAAACTTACCTGGTGATTTTTTTCACACAACACAGTATGTGCAGTAAAAAAAATTTCACACAACACAGTAAATAATAAATATAGACACAATTCAATAAAAAATGTACTTTGGAATAAAAACAATTGTGCTCCTCACAGTATCCAAACTCTGGGCACAGCACATAGAATGTTGTAGCCTTAACCACTAGGCCATTACAGCTAGTGTACCACTGGGTGCCGGACGGCTCCCCGACAGTCATTACTCCGACGTCGGAATCCCGACTGCTCCCTCGTGGGGGTCCACGACCCCATAGCGTGGCGAGCGCAGCGAGCACGCAAGAGGTTTCATTGCACTCCCCCCGCTGTGCAGTCGGGATTCCGACATCTGAGTAATGACTGTTGGAATCCCGACTGTCGGTGTATCATACCACACCTGTACCACTTGCTCCTGATCTCATGCACACCTGATGCAGGAACCCTGAAGTACAGTGGCGTAACTACTAGATTTGTTCGCCGTGGACGCACGCACCCAACGCATGCACAAAGCGAAAACATTGGCCCCGTGCGAACACGCTCTGCCGTACGAATGGACCTGAATAAGATTCAGTATGCATACCTCGCAACTGTCCTGATTTTAGCGGGACTGTCCCGATTTTCTGGGACGGCCCTTTGTCCTGCCCCAGGCTGGCAGTGTCCCGCGGTGGGGTGGAGGGCAGTTGTGAGACCCCAGAGTGGGCAGTAGACACTGTGAATAGATCACAGTGTACTACATCACAAATTGTCCATTCCAATAACAATCCACTTATTATTAATTAGAAAATAAACCTCTACTGTAATCATTTGTCTGGAACATTCGGCATGAACTTGTCTTAAGGTCCTCTACTGCAGGCATGTCCAAACTGTGGCCCTCCAGCTGTTGTGAAACTACACATCCCAGCATGCCTTGCCATAGTTTTAGCATTCCCTAATAGCAAAATTGTGGCAAGGCATGCTGGGACTAGTAGTTTCACAACAGCTGGAGGCAGGGCCGGCGCTACCCACTCAGCAGCTCCTGCAAAGCAGGGAGGCGCCATGCTGCAAAGGCGCTGTCTCCTTCCCTGCTCTGCTAAAGCTGCCTCAGCCCTCACTGTCACTGCCTCCTGCACGCCGCCCGCAGAGCCTGTCTGACAGCGGGCGGGCGGCAGTATAAAGAGCTGCTCCCTGCACCGCGAGTGCACACAGCCTGCCGCCTGCAGTACATGTCTGACAGCGGGCGGCAGTATGGAGAGGCTAAGCAGCTCCCTGCACTGCGCACACACTGTCCTCCTCCTGCGACCTGCCCCCTCTTCCTCACCTACACTTGCGCTGAGGCATGTAGCGCTGTCTGTGAATGCCTGGATGACATGTCATGTCCGGATCCGCCCCCTACCCATTGCTCCCTGCGCCTGTCAGCTGTCAATCAAATGATGAACAGGAAGCAGCACCGCCTCCCCTTCCTTCCCTCTTCTCAGTGTGCTGTGCCAGTGCCACTGCTAGTCCTCAACACTCCGCCCCCTCTATCTCCTCCCCTCTTCTTCCATCTCCTCCTTCTCTCCCCTCCTTTCCCCCTCAGTCACGAGAGGGGTGTAATGGCATCCTCAGCGTCCTGCCTACGCAGATAGAAGAGGAGGGACTGCACAAGGGTTTAACAGCAAAAGAACAGTGAGTCTTTTATTATAAATGTTTATAACAAAATTTTTAATAATTGTAGATTTTTTTATATTCATTTAGACCAGACATGTCCAACCTGAGGCCCTCCAGCTGTTGTGAAACTACACATCCCAGCATGCCTTGCCATAGTTTTAGCATTCCCTAATATCAAAACTATGGCAAGGCCTTCTGGGATGTGTAGTTTCACAAAAGCTGGAGGGCAACAGGTTGGACATGCCTGATTTTGACACTTTTTAAATAATGGGCTGGGTTATGTTCCATAAAGGTTGCCATACATGCTGCAATAGCAGTGTGCGATGCGATGTGCGCTCCTGCGGGCATCGTATCGCACAGTGCAAAAAGTATGTGCTGCACATTTTTTTGTACTGCTTTCGGATCGCATCGCACACACATTGCATGCATGCCGTGCAATGCTATCTAGCCCAAAACATATGCAATTCTCGCAGCGTGTATGGGCACCTTTAGTGCCTGCAACATTTTGCAGACACAGCACTGAGGTGGTGTATGCATACATGTACATGCACGGAGATCCTCCATAGGATCGCATGTTGCATACGCTCTCACAATCGGGCTGCAGCTTGTTGCAAAGGCAATGTGAAAGGGCGCAAAATTTATGGTTTGCAGGAGGGCGCCGGACACTATAGCACCGGCCCTGGCTGGAGGGCCATGGTTTGTCCATGCCTGCTTTACTGCAGGGTTGCCGACTTTAAAAAAATCCTCTCCGGGAGAAGCCCGGAGAGGAATCTTGCGTTACGCGTTTTGGGGGTGGGGCTTAACTGTGACGTCATTAAGCCCCGCCCCCATTACGACAAATAGCCAAAATAACTGTTGTCCATGGAGGGGGCAGGGCTAAAACGTCACGATTGTGCCGTTTTAGCTCCGCCCCCTCCCCTGAGACCCGCGGATTGCGGCATATAAATGCCGCGATAGGGGGGCTCAGTGGGGGTCCCCCTGATTCCGGGAGGGTTGCCCACCCTTCCGGGGGCCGGGAGGAAGGACCTGATTTTCGGGAGACTCCCGCAAATTCCGGGAGGGTCGGCAACCCTGCTTTACTGGTTATTATTACACCAGAATAGAGTAAGAGACATTTCATAGATTATATCAAGGGTTCCCAAACTTTTTAGATTACCGGCACCCTATAGTTTCAGAATTTTATCCACGGCACCCTTAAGCCAAAAGTTTGATGGTGAAAAATTAAATAAATTGTGTGTATATATCAACTTAAGGTTTAATTATTTGTTTCTATTCTGTAAATATATTTTACTAGGTGATTCATCGCGCCCTACGGGCGCTCTTCACACCGTCGTAAGGGGCTGCGCCCCCTTAATTTGTGAACGTTTGTATATGAGAAATATGGTTAGAATTGTATGAAAGATGCCCTGTATTGCAACTTAGGTGTCCGCGAATCGCGGGAGGGGGGGTCGCGGAGGGTGCCGCGAATTGCAGGAGGGGGGGTCGCGGGGGGTGCCGCGAATTGCAGGAGGGGGGGGGTTGTGGGGGGTGGATGCTGCGAATCGCGGGAGGGATTGCAGAGAATCGCGGGAGGGGGGTCGCGGGGTGGGTTGCCGCAAATCGCGGGAGGGGGGTTACGGGGGCGGGGTTGCGGCGAATCATGGTAAGGGGGGTCGCGGGGGGTGTGCCGTGAATCACGGGAGGGGGGGTCACGGGGTGGGGTGCCGAGAATCGCGGGGGTGTGTGTGTGTGCCGTGAATCGCGGGAGTGGGGGTTGCGGGGGGGGGTGGGGGGGTGTGACGCGAATCGCCACAAGAAAAAATCAACACAGAAAGGTCAACACATGTAAATGTTGACATAAGTGTGGCACTTCATTGGTGTCCATGTCGACACATGAGAATGAATATGAAAACATTCAAAAAATGAAAAAAAAAACTTCAAAAACTCATGTCAACCTTTTTCATTGTCGACCATAGCCATGTCAGTGTTTTCCATGTGCAATTTAATTCTGGAGCTGCCGCGAATCGCGGGGGGGTGCCGCGGGGTGGGGTGCCACGAATCGCGGGAGGGCGGGGTTCACAGGGGTTCCGGTGGGGGGTTGCCGCGAATTGCGGGAGGTGGGGGATCACGGGGGGTGCCGCGAATCGCGGGAGGGGGGGTTGCGGGGGGGTGTGACGCGAATCGCCACAAGAAAAAATCAACACAGAAAGGTCAACACATGTAAATGTTGACATAAGTGTGCCACTTCATTGGTGTCCATGTTGACACATGACGATGAATATGAAAACATTCAAAAAATGAAATAAATCTTCAAAAACTCATGTCAACCTTTTTCATTGTCGACCATAGCCGTGCCAGTGTTTTGCATGTGCCATTTAATCCTGGGGCTGCCGCGAATCGCGGGGGATGCTGCGATTTGCGGGAGGGGGGGGGGTTGCGGGGGGTGGGTGCCGCGAATCGCGGCAGAGCGGGGTTCATGGGGGTTGCCGCGAATTGCGGGAGGGGGGGGTCGCGTGGGGGGTGCCGGAAATCGCCGGAGGGGGGGGTTGCGGGGGGTGTGACGTGAATCGCCACAAGAAAAAAATCAACACAGAAAGGTGAACACATGTAAATGTTGACATAAGTGTGGCACTTCATTGGTGTCCATGTCGACACATGAGAATGAATATGAAAATATTCAAAAAATGACAAAAAAATGACAAACTCATGTCAACCTTTTTCATTGTCGACCATAGCCATGTCAGTGTTTTCCATGTGCAATTTTAATCTGGAGCTGCCGCGAATCACGGGGGGGGGGGGGGGGTGCCGCGAATTGCGGGAGGGGGGGTCGCGGGGGTGGGTGCCGCGAATCGCGGGAGGGCGGGGTTCACAGGGGTTCCGGTGGGGGGTTGCCGCGAATTGCGGGAGGTGGGGGGTCACGGGGGGTGCCGCGAATCGCAGGAGGGGGGGTTGCGGGGGGGTGTGACGCGAATCGCCACAAGAAAAAATCAACACAGAAAGGTCAACACATGTAAATGTTGACATAAGTGTGCCACTTCATTGGTGTCCATGTCGACACATGACAATGAATATGAAAAAATTAAAAATAAATCTTCAAAAACTCATGTCAACCTTTTTCATTGTCGACCATAGCCATGTCAGTGTTTTGCATGTGCCATTTAATCCTGGGGCTGCTGCGAATTGCGGGGGGGGGTGCCGCGAATCGCGGGAGGGGGGTCGCAGGGGGGGTGCCGCCAATCGTGCAAGGGGGGGTCGCGGGGGGGTTCTTTTTGCCGCGAATCGCGGGAGGGAGGTCGCGGGGGGGTGTTTTTTCCGCGAATCGGGGGGGGGGGGTCACGGGGGAGGGTTTGCCGCGATTCGCGGGAGGGGGGGGGTCGCGGGGTGGTGGTTATGCCGCGAATTGCGGGAGGGGTCGTGGGGGGGTTCTTTTTGCAGCGAATCGCGGGAGGGGGGGTCGCGGGGGTGTTTTTGCTGCGAATCGCGGTAGGGGGGTCGCGGGGGAGCGGGTGTTTTTGCCGCGAATCGCGGGAGGGGGGGGGGGGGGCGCGGGACAGGGAGGTTTTGCCGCAAATCGCGGGAGGGGGGCGCTCACCTGGTGGCTGTGGAGTAGCAGTGCTGGGCAACATGGGAAGGCAGTGGGTGTCTGGCACTGTCTGTGGGCTCACTGGGCTGGTTCTCTGTCACATACCTCCCAACATGACCCTCTCCAGGAGGGACACAATGCTCTTGTTTCTAGACTTCCCCTTAATGTATGATTGCCATCACCTGTTTTAAACAGGTTAATTTCTCAGAAAGGTGTTCAGCACAGATGAAGGCAATCACACATTAAGAGGAAAGTCCAGGAACAGAGCGTTATAGACACAGACACCCACTTTGAGTGACAGATGTAGCCAAATATATAGGAGATGACTGGCAGCCACAAGCATTGGTTTTGCCTATTACGTTGATTGTAATTAATTTGAATTGGTCCTGGACCACCAACCCAAGGCACCCCTGTAAGGGTCTCAAGGCACCCTAGGGTGCCACGGCACACAGTTTGGATTATATAATAATAGTTTTAAAGACATTTCTTCTCTTACAATTATAAAACAAATTCAAGTGTAAACATGTATACAATTTACACTTGCATTGCATAATTAAAAAGCACAGTAATGTCATAGCTATACCAGCCTGACTTTTTCATTGCTGCTGAACTGCTGTAAGCATTTAACCCATTACTGTAACTGCTCCTCGGAAAAGTTTTTTATTTTTCAATTTACTGAAATTCCGATTATTTTTTAAGTTTCTTGCTAACCTGAAATCTCCTGTTTTCAAACCACTGGCAGTCTATCACTTCCAACACGAGGCCAGGGAATGTAATAGGATTTACAACTTCATTTCTCAAGGTCCAATCTTGACATTTAAAAATGGCTGCTTGTTAATGAGAAGCCAGAATAGGTCTCTTAATTATATTATGGTTTCTTATTCACTGCAATAATCAGCACTGTACATATTTTGATTTCCCTGTAGAGTGTGTTAAGCCGTAGGTAGTAATTTTCCCAAACCCATCTGGGAAATTGCAGTATGGACCAACCATGTTGGTCAACATTAAATATTCAGCACAAAGTAATTAGCCTTAGACCTCCTTTATTAACACTAAAATTGCCAATGGGAGATTTTTGAAAATAAGGGTGAGCGATTCAGACCTGCTTGGTGCGGGTCGAATCCGTTACCCTGTTCGACTGTTGGGGTTTGCGTATGTGCAAAATATGCGCTTGTGCAAACCCCAGGAGTGAATGCCTTCGACGAGCTTCACAGTCACCGCTGCGTTCCGTCCAGTGGATTGGTATGAAATCCCGGCGGTCGGAATACCGGCAGTCAAAATCCCGACGCCGGAATCCAGACCGCCAAAATCCTGACAAGGGAGATACTTGGATCACCCCCCCTTGCGGGCTCGCTGCGCTCGGCGCACTAATTTATTCTCCCTTTATGGGTATCGTGGATAGAGGGACAAAGTGCCGGGATTCCGGCGTTGGGATTTCGACCGCCGGGATTCTGACCACTGGGATACTAACTGCATCCCCCCTCCAGGATGGGCTGGCAGGGAGCGGACAGGGGGGCGGGTAGCAGTGGACCACCCAGTGTTTCATAGGTGTGGCCTATCCCTATTTCCAATTGTAAAGCACAAGTTCAGTTGCGCTTTACAATTGGAAATAGGGATAAAACAGAAAATCATAGTGGTAGGAGAGCCCTGCTCGCAAGCTAACAGTCTATAGGGAAATAGGCATAGATACACAAGGATCTTTGTTATCTATTGCATGTTGGTCTTTACACATTGTTAGTGGTCATCACTTTTGTCATTTACTTGCAGGCCCATACCTAAGCAAAGGAAGAAACATTACTTGTGACCTCACTTGCCTAGCACAACATCTGAGAGCAAACTGAGAAACCTTGCTTGGCATCAACAAAGTTCTGAGGGTAGTACCAGAGTGCATGAAGAAAGCCCAAAAGAAGCTCTACAAGACTGTGGCTTTCAAAAACAATGATACGACTATTATAGTGTATCAGGGAAAGTCAGGTAAGAGCGTAATAGCTTGGAGTACTTTGCATACAGAGGTACAAATTGACACTTGACATGTTACAATGAAATGAAGTACTGGTTGATGTTAACCAGATGGCCTGAAAGCTGGTGGAAGATGGTGGGCTGTCCTTAGCTTTTACAGTGTTCCAGACTTGGCAGGTATCAATGCATGGGTTAATCAGAGCAGTAAAGAGCCTGGCTGGGCCCAGGTACTTTTTAAGGGGCCTAGTCATAGAAGGTCATAGCACTTTACGCACCTCCCTGGCCATGCATCAGCCCAGCACATAGCAGAATATGCTGGGTTGAGAAGAGATGTTGCTGCTGCCAGGTAACAGGGGCCCCACTGGGCCCCTCCATCCAGGACCTGATTAAGCAATAGGGGCATGGAAGCTAAGGTTGAAACTGTAATTATGACACTCTACAAGGCACTAGTTAGGCCTCATCTGGAGTTTGGGGTGCAATTCTGGGCTCTACGAAAGCCCAGACATTGCAGAACTAGAAAAAGTTCAGTGAAAGGCAACCAAGCTCATAAAAGGTTTAAAGACATGTATAAATATATTAGGGGACAGTACAAGGAACTATAAGGCACCTTTTTTACATTGAGGTCAGTGACCAGGACACAGGAGCATCCCCTTTGATTATAGCAGAGTAGGTTTAGGTCCCTCCAAAGGAAGGGTTTCTTTACGGTTAGGGCAGTGAAGTTGTGGAACTTCTGCCAGAGGAGGTGGTGTTGGCAGACACAATAACACATTTAACATAAGGTTGGACAAGTATTTATTGGATAAGAACATTCATAGGTATAACCATCAAAATACAGTTTTGTAGTGGGAACATGGGGCACATTAATGTCTGCACAATTCACTAGTTATACCCCTTTTACACCGCCGAAAAATCCGGGTCAGCGGCGGGTCAGACCCGGATCAGCGGCGGTGTAAATGGGGTCAACCCGTGCCCATTTACACAGGACCTCCAGGGGCAAACACAGGATTTTCAGAAGGGGGTTTCCAGAGGGGCGAAGCAAAGCACGGAGATGGACACTTAGGTGACCCAGTATATGCCGGGTCAGTAAAATTATTATAGATAGACCAAATACATATATATACACATATATATATATATATATATATATATATATATATATATACATACATACAGGGGCGTCAACAGCAGTGCAGACCCCTGGGCATAGCAATGTATTGGGGCCCCTACCGATCCTCCAGCAGTAGGGGTGGGGGGTGCTTTGAGCAGAAGCTTTGATGTCCCGCGGGTGGTAGGGGGTATTATATCAACCGCTCAGCATGTAGGGCCTGGATCAGTAATTTCCACTAATTACCCCTTTACTGCACAGATGGTGGGAGATGGGGTGGGAGAAGGGGGCATTGGGCTGAATGAAGGGGCCCTGATACATAACTTCCAGGGTGGTAGAGGATGTTTAATATGCAGAGGAGGGGTGTATAGTGGAGTGGGCCTATTATTCATAATTTTCTGGTGGGAGGACAGCTTGCTTGATTGCAGATATCTCCAGTTCCCGGAAATAAATTTCTTAGATTTTAATGGAATTAAAAACTAGAGAATCCCACCTACCAAATGGTATTGGGGACTAGGGGATCAGAGTTCAGGAGGCAGTGCAATCTGCCAACGAGTTTATAAAACTACATACCAGGTGTGTGGAGTTGGAGCAGTAACCAGATGCTCGAAGGCTAATATCTCTGGTTCTGGGCACAGTAGAGACAAGCTTCTAGTGTCCATCAAAGGGGGAGAGTCCCAGCTTTTGGAATATACCCTCAGAAAAACTCTAAGTCAGACAGAACCTGAAATATCTGACTGGGAAGAGCAATTAACATTCTTGGATGGGGACCACTGCTTTGAAGTCAGATATCTCCGGTTCCCAAGGGCCAATTTTTAAAATTCTTGTACCCTTGGAAAGAGGGGACCCTCAGCTTTCAGCCTAGGACCCTTTCTGGGTACTCAGAAACCCCCCCTGCGTGCGCTACTGACCTCTACCCAGGTCCTGACCTGGGTTGAACACGGCTAGGACCCGTGTAGAGGCCGGTGTAAATGGTCCCAGCACAGGTTGGACCATCCGAGCAGGACGGAGTGGGCAGGGGGCTGCAGCCCAGTAGCCGCTGCCCAAACAGGGGGATGGGGGAGGCACTGGCAACAGTGACAGGCAGACGTGACATCAGAGGCGGGAGAAAGCGTGGTCCCTGGTGGAGGCTGGCGGCAGCACAGAGCAGGGAGACAGCGCCTGGCACTTAACACAGCCAGCTCCAGCCGTGTGTAGGGAGTAGGGCACAGGTTCTTTGAGTCTTAGCCTCAAGTGGCTGAGCCCTAACAGCGTTTCATCGCAGGGGGTGGGGGAGGAGTAGGGGAGCGTGGGAACAATGATGCAGAGGCAGCCAGAGTTCTACAGCTGGGGGACAGAACAGCAATTTGCAGGCAAGATCAGGATGGGTGCCAGCTACCAAGTGCAAGCTCCCGCAGCACCCCCCCCCCCCCCCAGGTCGAAGTGCTGTGTAAATGGGGTATGAAGCTAGGTCCGACCCTGGATACTCTGGTGTTCGAAGACCAGGGTCCGACCAGGGATTCTGGTGTAAAAGGGGAATTAATTAGCCTAAAAGTAGAGAGAGAGAAAAAAAATGAAAACTCGATGGACTTATGTCTTTATTCCACCTTACTTACTATGTTTTTATGTTACTTTCCCCAAAACACCTATTTTCGGGAGTTATGCGGCCTACACAAGTAGCGATTTCAGGCCATGTTCTGAGCGAAATTACTAACGGTGTGAAGGAACCATCGCAATAGCGATGTGTGGCCATGTGCTTCACTATCGCCTGGCGATTAATATCCAGCATGCTGGATAGATCGATAATCGCCGGTGTTCTCACCTGCACATCACTATGCATCGCTGTGTGCTGAGAGATGCTGAGCGTTCTGAGTGATCTAGCATTACATCAGCAGCACATCTCCCCGTGTAGGCCCCATTAGCCACAAGTATTAAGTATCCCCCAAATGCCACCTGCCACTGCAACCGTAAAGCAGCCCCTGCAGCTACCGCAGTCTTCATCTCTGTTTTAGTATATTTTTTACTTACCTCTAGTTTGTTTTACTTTGTGGTGAAAACTTCTGGATTGCGCTTGATTGCAGTCATAAAAAAGTCATAATTCTTCAAGATGATCAGGCTCCCTAAATAAGATGTTTTATACAAGACATTAAGTAAAGGTTGCATTTATGTCTTGTTACATGAAAATATTTAAAACTAACTTTCTGAGATGACAATGCTTGATGTTTAAAATAAAATGTATATTATTTGATATATTACATGTTCGATTTTCAGACGAGATTTTCAGGTGCAAATTTTTACACAAAGTCACTTGTGTAAAAATAGATTTTTTTATGGAATGTGCAATTTTTATTGCAGGGACTTGGAGAAACACAAGTCCCAGCATGCAGGGCATAAAAGGGTCTGCTGGGACTTGTAGTCCCACTGCATAACTAATGTTACAATAAATACACACTGACATCCATACACCCACACGCAAACATACAAACGCACCTCCCCACACGCGAGTCTATCCTCTTCTCCAGTATGAAAAAACCCGGTACTCTTTACCTAGCACGGCGCCCACGATTTTGATCGTGGGCATCGCAGGTAAAAAAATCGCAGCCATCGCGGGCATTGAATGCACTAAAAATCGGGTGCGATGCGACCGACGCGATGCCCGCGATTTCCCATAGGGAACAATGTTAAATGTCTCAATTGACCCGATTTTCATGTTCAATGCCTCAATTGACCCGATTTTCCATAGGAAACAATGTTAAATGGCCCACAGAGGCCAAATAGGCACCCTGAAGTGTGAAATGGCCCCCACAATTCTTAACGCCACCCCACGATCAACGTGAACCCAAAGCGCAGCGAGCCCGCGAGGGGCGGCGGTACGCGTCCTACGACCTTTTCATACCCCCACTATCCACGTCGGCGTGGAGTTTAGAATAGAATAGTGTGGCGAGCGCAGCAAGCCACCGAGCCCGAAGCGTGGCGAGCGCGGCGAGCACACTTCAGGGTGCCTATTTGGCCTCTGTGGGCCATTTAACATTGTTTCCTATGGAAAAATTGGGTCAATTGAGGCATTGAACAGGAAAATCAGGTCAATTGAGACATTTAACATTGTTCCCTATGGGAAATCGCGGGCATCGCGTCGGTCGCATCGCACCCGATTTTTTAGTGCATTCAATGGCCGCGATGGGCGCCCTTCTAGGTAAAGAGTACCAAAAACCCTAACCCCCAAACTGGAGAAGCCGCTTGACTGACTGATTGATTTTATATAATTGACATTCTGTTGGCATTTGTGAAAGATTGTTCCAGAAAATGGGAGCATTGGTCTAGTTTCTGGGTGATTTCCTCCATGGAGGTTGGTCTTTGTAGTCCCACAGGTGAGACAGCGATGCTCTGGGGTCATTGGGTCAACCGATATTATGTCGATATGCACTGGGTCGACCACTGAATGTCGACAGGGCTTAGGTTGACACATGAAATAGGTTGACATGGTTGGGAAGTCGACACATGCATTAGGTCGACAATGGGAAGGTCGACAGTCAAACAATCGGCATGAGTTTTTCATGTTTTTTTTTGTCCCGAATGGCGACATAGTTGACATGGACACCGTCAAAGTGTACCGGGTCCCCTCGGATGGCTTGCTGTGTTTTTTAAACTCGTGTCGATCATTTGACTGTCAGCCTTCCCATTGCCTACCTAATGCTTGCATCGACCTTCCAACCCTGTTGACCTCAGCCCTGTCGACCTTCAGTGGTCAACCCAATGCATGTGGACCTAAATAGTGTTGACCTACTGACCGTATCCGGCTGTGGACCGCACAACGACAGCACAGAAGACAACCGTAGTTATGTGCTGTCCTTCCCATGCAAGGTGACATGTGTTGGGCGTTGGGAATTATATCAATAAACATTTCTCGTTTAGATCTGTGTATCCATCATTTGTATGTACATGTCTGTTACCGAGTGTTCTCTCTCTCTCTCCTCAGCCTATTTATAGCTTGTGTACATATACAGTATATGTGTAACGGAAATAAGTTCTCAGCTAGATAATGTGGAAGTCGTCTCCCCCTCCCTCCCCCCGGCTGCCCTACATGTGACAATGTACATGTGACTATGTCAGCTGCCCGCTCTGTCCTTGCACAGGGTGCACACAAAGCTAAGGCACCTGAGAGTGTCATAGATTTGCATGCGTGTTCCACATCATTCGATGGTCGGCTGCAAATGGATGTTTATGCAAAACATTCATTTGCAGCCGTGAGGGTGAATTTGATGTGCAAGGGTGGCGCAGGCGGCATTGGGAACGGTGGGCTTAAAATCACATGCAGCGCTGCAAAAGTTCACAGCGCCGCGTGTGAACCAGAATAAGGTCCTGCATAAATGGATAATTTGAGGCATGGCACTTGTGTAATGATGTGTAAATGCTTCTGTCCTATAAACAGATACAATGTAGAATGCCACTATTTGTAGTGTTGATTGAATAGTTGCATTGTGCTGCTTTATGACAATGTTTGGTCAAGTTGGCCATAGAATACCCACCTCCTAAAGGCACGGTGATACCAACACAATTGCACCACTTGATTCATTTGACGTTTTTCATTTAAATTGAATTTCCCCTAACATAGGACAAGGGATGTGCAACAGAAATCTGTCCTGGACACTGACACATGCTGCAATGCCTGTATCTGGGTAAATGACTCTACAAGGGGAACTGTGCCAGAAATACACTTCTCTAGTACAGGTAACGTCCACTGTGCAATGGGGATAATTCAGTACCGCTCGCTGAACTCGCAAAATCATTTGCTGCTTAGCGAGCAGCCTACCGCTGCCCGGCCGAACCAAAGCCACGTCAAAGTACCCCATGCTACGCACCAGTCAAGGTGCCCCATTCTAGGCACCAGCCAAGCCAAGTCGCCCCATGCTAAGCACCAGCCATGGAGCCCCATGCTACCAGCCATGCCAAGGCACCCCGTGCTACACACCAGCCATGCCAAGGCACCCCATGCTACACACCACTGTGTGAATCAGTCAATGAGACACTTTAGCTTACCGAACATGATGTCACAAATTCTATTCAAATGTCAAATCAAATTTTGCATAGGTTTTATTTTAGGAGAAATGTTGATACTTTAATAAAGGTTAGGGGTTGGGGTTTGGACTTTAGGTGACATTGTGGGCCTGATTCAAACCTGAATGCATGGCTGCACAGGGGCTGATTAGCAATACACCACGCATGCGTACAGTACATACGCAAGGCCGGCAACCTTTTCTATATGCACACGGTTTGCAAGGTGATTGACATGAAGTAGGTGTGCTGGGGTGGAAACCGGACGATTAGTAGGAGTGTTAAGAAAAACACAGGTGTGTCTCGAAAAAAAAATAGCTGGGAGTGTCTCAGTGTTTTAGGCCGTATTTGTCTTTTTCCTTCGCACTGCCGAGTAAGTCTTGGGTTGCGCAGCGTCTGCGATGAGTTGGCCAGTGTACAAATCATTTGATGGTGAGCCTGTTACGATGGAATGTGAACATTTTTGTATGGCTGTGAATGGATGTGTAGCTGTACACAGCTGCGTAACAATGGCAGGAACAGTGTTATTGGGGTGCATGGTCTGCGGATCCCAATGGATTTGGAAGACTGTATGGGATCTGCTGAAAATGTCCCTCCAAAAATGTCCCTGGAGTAGACAGATTCTAAAGGTACACGTGGATAGATGCTAGAGGTCCTACTGGGTAGTGTATATTACCACCCAGAAGTTACAGATTCTCGGTAGCGATATATGTAGACATTGGTGTCTGAAAAGAGATGTGGTTTTCTGCTTGCATTCAGATGGATCTATGTAGCTCCTATACATCTGCTTGGGAGAGAAGCTGTTGCTGCTATCAGCATGCATTTGCAACAGCCCTATCATGTCTGCTATAGATCCATCTGAAATCACAGATATATGCGCAGGGGCGGGCTGGGGCAGGCCCTCTGCACTGAGGACATGTCCTCAGTGCAGGAGGCCGTCGGCCATTTTCCTGTAGCCGCAGCCGTGTTCTGGAAGCCGCGGCCAGCGCAGGAGGGCTGCCTGGAGGAGGTGGATAGTGATCCAGTGCGGCCCGCAACCAGTGACCGGCTAAGCAGCCCGGGGGAGCAGGAGGGCTATCGGACCCCACCGGACCCCCCCGCCGAGCAGCAGCAGCAGATGGGGCATATGTGTTTCTGGCACTGTGGGGGCATTTCTGGCACTGCGGGGATATATGTGTATTTGGCACTGTGGGGGAATATCTGGCATTGTGGGGGCATATGTGTCTCTGGCACTGTGGGAGCATATCTGGCACTGTGGGGGCATATGTGTCTCTGGCACTGTGGGGGCATATCTGGCACTGTGGGGGCATATGTGTATTTGGCACTGTGGGGGAATATCTGGCACTGTGGGGGCATATGTGTCTTTGGCACTGTGAGGGCATATGTGTCTCTGGCACTGTGGGGCATATCTGGCACTGTGGGGGCATATGTGTATTTGGCACTGTGGCGGAATATCTGGCACTGTGGGGGCAAATCTGGCACTGTGGACATCACATTGTGTGGTGTAATGGGCATCATGGTATGGGGCGTAATGGGCATTACGATGTGGGGAGCATTGGGTAATTGCCATCACAGTATGGGGTGCAATGGGCATCAAGGTGTGCGGCATAATGTGTAATTAGCATCACAATGTGCAATCTGCAGGTACACAATACAATCAAGGTACAGGCCACGTCCCCTTATGATAGACCACACGCCTAATTTTTCAGCGCGCCTCGGCGCGCACAAGCATTCAGGCTTCCAGAGATAGGGGGTATGGGCCAGTGCTCTGGACTTGCCCCCTAGGCTAAAAGTTGCCAGCCAGCCCCTGTATATGCGCACTCTAAATAGGCCGCAACAAGCAGTCTGGTCCCTGGTATCCACAGACAGATTCCAAGAACCTCAATTTATTGCTCTATATGAGATAGCAGAGCTTAATATTATAGAGTGTGCATCAGGCACCACATGTCTTTGTAGAACTACAAGTCCCAGCATGATGGCACCTCATGATACATGTATATTATTAATGTGTGCATTTCAAGATTCCCCCCCCCCCATGATCTCTGAGAGAACAAGAGCGCTGCTGCCAACATGTGTCCACCATCAATGAGGACCACGTCGCTGCCATGCAGACCATAATCAAGGTGGATGTCAGGGTGACCATGGTCCACTTAGAGAAGAAGATAGGCATCTCATCAAGATCCATCCACTTGATACTCCATGAAAAGCTTGGCCTGAGCAAGGTTTCTATGCACTAGGGCCCATTAACTGACCAGGAGGAGGCTTGGGTGATGGTGCCGCAACATGCTGGCAAGGTTTGATGGTGGTTGCTTGAACTCTGTCTGGGAGATCATCAGTGGTGATAGTGGATTTAGTTTTCACCCTGAGACCAAACAATTGTCGGAGGAGGATGCCCGACATGAGTGCAGCATGCAGCAAAAGCAGATGGCCGCTGTTTTTGTGACCAAGACTGTTACATAGCTAGAATAGCTACGTAGTTACCATAGCTACCACAAATGCTACTGTAGCATTTGTGCAGCAGCCCACTGACACTGGTTACTAGTAAGCCAACCAGTGCCCGCTGTAAGTGCAGAAAGCCATTTCCAGATGCCACCCAATATATCATGTTTGTGGTGCCCTTCTCTATCATGACAATAAATCTACCCACAAGTCCAGGAAAGTGGTAGATTTTCTGGCCCAATTACCCATCCAGGAGCTTGTTCATCTACTGTCCAGTCCATACCTGACCCCATGCGACTACTTAGTGTTCCCACACATGAAGTGCAAGATGTGCGGGCTTCATTTTGAGTCACCAGAACCTGCAGTGGAAACTTCCCTCCAGCATGTAGAAGACATAACTGCTTTGGACTGGTCTAGCTTCTTCACCAAATGGTGTGAGCACCTTCAGCTTTGCATAAACTCATCTGGCAAATATTTTTTTTTAAAAAGTAGTTGCACACCCCTCATAGGTCTACCTCAGATGTGTCTGCTGTGCCTTCCACTGTAACCCAAACCCCTCTGTGGAAGATTTGCATCTTTATGTGCGCCAAGACACTTGTTTGAGGAGTCTTTAAGTCTGTTAGTAAAGCACAAGAATGCACTTTAATGACAAATGGCTTCACCAAGTGGGTGCTAAGGTGCAGAATAGTTGCATTTGCTAAGGTGCAGAATGGTTGCATTTGCTAAGGTGCAGAATGGTTGCATTTGCTAAGGTGCAGAATGGTTGTATTTGCAATGCATGATCAATTACAGGCAGAGGCGGCTTTAAGGTGGCCATACACACGCAGATTTATCTGTGTGGTTGGAACAAAAACATGGTTATGGATGAGAGCAAATGACAGTTGACCATTTGCTTGGAAATGCTGGAAAACTGACAAACTGTCCCTCATCCATAACCATGTTTTTGTTCCAAACAGCCAGATCTGAAGATAAATCTTACTAGTGTATGGGCACCTTTAGAGTTCATTGGTCCTTAGGCAAGAAACTAGTTTGGGGCCCCCCACTCTATCTATAGCACTATTTTTTGCTGCCAGCATCGATAGAGTACCTTGGCGTGTGCACAGTCTACTGATAAATGCTCAGCTGCGTGACCATCGGCATTGAACAAATTTGAATTTGGCTCTAGGCTCTATACCTGTAAAGGAAACTGACTGCCCCTTTACCTTACAAACCTTTTTTATCCTACGGAAGGACATCAAAGGGAGTGTGGGCAGGTCTATGTGATGTCATTATGTCATGCTGTAGTCATACAATGCTACTCTGGGAACATTTTGAATGGCAGGATATCTTTATGGGGCCCCTTGGGACCTGCTGGGCCCTAGGCGGGTGCCTAGGTTGCATGTGAAAAATTTACCTCTGAGTACAGGTCATAAAGCCGTCCATTGTTGGCATAAAACAAATACGATGGCATGCCTAACAAACAGGCCTGCTCAAAAACTAAATAGACTAACTTGTTGCAAGTAGACAGATGTTTATATATAGACTTACAAAGATACACACTTATGACAGGGTAGATTTCACAGCGGAAGCGTGTACAAGGGAGGGAGGAACTGAGAGAAAGAGAGAAGCAACCTGCTGAAGAAAAAAAACTACAAGGAAGAAGAAGATAACGGGAGAGAGGGTTCAAAAAGAGACTGCAAGAGCAAGACTGCTGAGAGACAAATGAGAGAGAGAGAGCGAAACAAAGAGACAGACACCTCAAGGATAAAATAGGGCAAAAAGTTTTATAAAACAAAACGAGAAAAAATAAATCCTCCGTGAGATCCAGGAACTGTGAGATAGATGCTCCCTTGGCACAGTACATGCAGAAGTGGTGAGGGAGAGAGGTGCTGTGGTGATTACGAGTGTGGCGAAATCTGCAAGAGGACAGTAATGATGAGCAGGGGCAGTTTTAGTGGAAGAGGGATATTAAAATATAATTTTGTGAGAGAGAATTAAGAGGTCAGAGACCATTCTGGACAGTGCCGGACGTGGGGAGACAGTTACTGTGCAGTAAAAGTTGAGAGCGTCGGGAGATACTGTGGGTGGGGAGGTCACAGTGTTATTAGGTGAGACAGTAGATAGGAGCACAGGTGATGGAGGTGGGACTAGTGAAGCAGGGACCTCTGTACTTGCAACATCAGCAGCGATTTGGAAAGGTGAGTGTTACACAAAGCTTTTATATGACTACTACAACCCATTGTAGTTGGACATGCCCTTGTTGTGTTGTCATGTGACTGATTTTGCGTCTGTTGTATAACTAAATGCGGCTTTCTGGGGCACTTGGGCACCTTTATCGGGTGGTATGATGATTTGTCTGCTGGAACTGGAGGAATAATATGTGGATTGCTGTGTAACAGTGGCGTAAGTTCATCCAAGTTGCCCGGAGGCAAGATAAGTATTGGTGCCCCCCCAAATAGCTCAATCAGTAAGGTGTCTGTCTCCAGTAAGGTCATGGGATCTAATACAGGGTATGATACTTGCAAAAATTATGTTAGAAGGAGGAGTCAGCCACATTAGCAATATCAATTGCTTTCAATTAGCTGATTCAAACTTGATGGGGAGGAGAGGTGCCCCCTTGGGAGCAGGAGCCCGGCGGCAGATGACTCCATTGCCTCCCGGAGTTCTGCCTCTGCTGTGTAAAATATTAAAGTGATCTCTAAAGGGTGAGGGTACTGGAATTATTCCCTAATATTCTTAGGCAATGCAGCACTAATGTGATAAATATATATGACGTTTATGTGCACCCTAATTACAAACACTGCTTCTTACGTCTAGGACATAGATTGTTACTTCCCTTGTTCAGAGTTTTGTAATAATATATATTTTTTTAATTAAATATAATAATAATAATAATAATAATAATAATAATAATAATAATAATAATAAAAACTGACACAAACTGGCATCTATTTATCCACAAACATTTCTGGAAGTGAGAGTATTTAATATTCATTGAATATATTATTGCTGAATATTGGGACTATTTTATTTTGGGTTGTATTTATCATTTCTATGTGCCATGTTTTCACAGCACATGTACAGTATAACTGGTTGGGCACCTGGAGCCAGGATGTGACCCCAGAGCAGAGCGCTTGAGCCATTGTGCAGGGCATTGTGCACCATGCAGTGCATTGTATACAGGGTGGGTACTGTATGACTGTCCCTCGCATGATACAGATCTACTGGATCTAGGAAACCTAGATCAGCATAAACAAATTCCAATGTACCTGATTGTTGCAGCTCAGGGCCCCATTCAGATTCATTCGGCCAGGTCCAAATTCGGACGATGGACGATGGTTTCTCTACTGCGCATGCACATTGGATGCAATGCCCATGCACGAGGCCCGGTTGCAAGCAGCTTCAGGAACCGTAGCCTGCAGTGAATTGCCAGGACTCCAGCTCAGCCTTTGTGACCAAGGCCAGTGGGTCAGAATCAGACTCACAAGATTCAGCCATCTGCCAGAATAAGCAATTATTTTGCTTGGAGCCCAAGGTAGAGGCCATTGCTGTAGTGAAGGGGCGATGATACAAATGCATGTATGACTTTAGGCAGATCTTCTGAGGGAATTAAGTGCTTGAATCTGGCTACTTTCCTTAGATGATTAAATGAGGATTGAATTGTGGTACTATCACATTGGCATCCCTTGAATCCACTCCCCTTTTAATACATGCCAGTGTCCGATTTGCTTTTGCTGCTGCACTTGAGCAGTGTGCACTATTACCCAATTTTACATCTATGATGACCCTCAAGTCCTTCTTTACAGCAGAATTCCCTATTATAACTCCATTTAGCCTATGGCCCTTATTCAGATCTGATTGCAGTACAAAGTTGTTTGGAATATGGGCCAAACCATGTGCACTGCAGGTGAGGTAGATGTAACATGTGCAGAAAGAGTTAAATTTGGATGGAGTGTGTTGAAACTGAAATCTAAATTGTAGTGTAAAAATAATGCAGCCAGTATTTACCCTGTACAGAAACAAAATAAATCACACAAATCTATCTCTCTCTATACATCTTACATCTGCCCCACCTGTAGTGCACATAGTTTTGCCCATTTTCCAAACAAATTTGTACTGCGATCAGATCTGAATAAAGGCCTATAAGTAGCTTGTTCATTGCTGTGCTCATAATTAATTACTTTACATGTATCAACGTTAAATTGCATTTTCCACCTTTCTGCCCACATCCTCTCCTGAGTTAATTTCCTTACTCAATTTTGTGTTGTCCGCAAATATTGCAACTTTACTCACTATGTCACTTCCTATATCATTAATGAATATATTAAACAAAGTTGGTCCCAATATTGAACCTTGTGGGACTCCACTTTGGAATGTATGCCATTTACCACCACTCTCTGTCCCCGATTGTGCAACCAGTTTTTAATCCAATTACAAATTTTATCTCCTAACCCTAAATTACCTAGTTTTATTAATAACCTTTTATGAGGCACCTTGTCAAAAGTCCATGTTGACCTCGCGACCTGTCGACCGAAAGTCATATTGACTTTTTCACCTGTACATTCTATATGTCGGTATTTTGACCTTGTCTGCATTTTAAATGTTGGGATTTTGTCCTTGTCGGGATTTTAAATGTTGGGATTTTGTCCTTGTCGGTATTTTGACCCATTCGGGATTTTGACCCTGACGGGATTTTGACCATCGGGATTTCATACCGAATCTGATCACTGTTCCCCAATGTTTCCCTTATGATTATGCTAGTAAGAATGTACCATTGTTGCTTAGGGTAAGTTAGTGTTCTGCGCAGAAGGCAGATGTGGGTCAGTTGTGCAATTACTACTTCCTGAGCACCGTTATCTTACTCTCCGGCAGCTACAGGCCATTGCTGCTCTTTTGTTTCTGCGCACACACACACACACACACACACACACACACACCCTCAGCAGCTGCAGCTGAACTCCCCAAAACTTAATTTTCAAGAATGATTTGCATGTAACACATCTGGGGACATGACTGCAGTACAGTTATTAAGCAGTGTAAATATTGTATGAATGCAATATAGGAGTAGGCACTGAGGGGTGCATCCAGCCAGTAAGTGCCATACAATGTACACTGAGAGCTGAAAGCAGAAGAGGATAAATGAAGACTAGAGTGAGAATTCAGAATTACTTGCAATATAAGACAGCCAAAACAGGAGATATGTTACTCTGCAGTCTGAGTATTGCATATAGCATGTGGAACAAGAGAAGTGGGACTCAGATCCCTGATTCTAAACAAGATGCAAAATTGCTGCATTTGCGCTATCCTGTATGTGCGACATCGTAGCATGAAAATCTTCCTACATGCCTGCAATAGATGAGTAGTGAGCCAAGAATGGAAATACCAAGTATAGGGTGGTGCACAGATGATGGTGATGGGTAGGGAGCCAAGGGTAGGAATACATAGTATAGGTGGTGCACTGATGTTGATGATGGTGTTGATATATAGGGAGCCAAGGGTAGGAATACCTAGTATAGGGTGGTGCACTGATGATGGTGATGAGTAGAGAGCCAAGGGTAGGAATACCTAGTACCGGGTCGTGCACTGATGATGGTGATGATGATGGTAATGATGATAAACAGGGAGCCAAGGGTAGGAATACCTAGTATAGGGTGGTGGACTGATGATGATGGTGATGAGTCGAGAGACATGGGTAGAAATACCTAGTACTGGGTGGTGCACTGATGATGATGATGATGATGGTGATGATGATGATAAATAGGGAGCCAAGCGTAGGAATACCTAGTATAGGGTGGTGCACAGATGATGGTGATGAGTAGGGAGCCAAGGGTAGGAATACCTAGTATAGGGTGGTGGACTGATGATGGTGATGAGTAGGGAGCCAAGGGTAGGAATACCTAGTATAGGGTGGTGCACAGATGATGGTGATGAGTAGGGAGCCAAGGGTAGGAATACTTAGTATAGGGTGGTGGACTGATGATGGTGATGAGTAGGGAGCCAAGGGTAGGAATACCTAGTACTGGGTGGTGCACTGATGATGATGATGGTGATGATGATGAATAGGGAGCCACGGGTAGGAATACCTAGTATAGGGTGGTGCACAGATGATGGTGATGAGTAGGGAGCCAAGGGTAGGAATACTTAGTATAGGGTGGTGGACTGATGATAATGATGAGTAGAATATAAGGGGGGGTGCACAGAATGCTGCAGACAACTCTGCATACAGGCAAATCCTGTGTATGCATTTCCCCATCACTCTGCACCATGCCCAGTAACTGCATGCAATTTCTGATTTCTCCAATATGTCAGAGTCCTGAGTAATTGCAGATCTGTTGCTACTCGTCCTTACCATGCTCACACACTGTAACATACATTACTACACTGCTAACGGAGTAACCTACAAAGAGCTCCCTAGCCCCTTGTTACCATATAATATTGTATAACTATGAGAGATGCTTCTGTGCGCAATAACTATACATTCTCTGTATAGTGTGACATCATGTATAATGGATATATTGTATCTCAGAAACATCAATGATAGTATGAATACACAAAGGATTTTATTTTAGATGTGTCTTATATGACCGCGGTTATCATGCATAAAGGAGGAAACGGCTTCCTGGTGGATGGTGGCGTTAAGTCCTGGACCCGCCAGATCAGTCGTGGCAATGGGTCACTGACCTTGCAGGCATATTGGAAGTGGATTTCACAAAGGTCTCCTCCAAATTCTAAACTATCTTGGTATTGTCATGATGTTTTACTCAATTAAAGTAAATAAATGAATATTCTGAGATGTAGCTAACGACTCATCCAAATAATAATAAATCTGTTGGTTGAGTTTTTCAGCGTTACATACTGCAATATGCATCTCAATGGAAACGGCAGGAAGTCCACAATGTTTGCAAAATCAGAGGTTACCGCTTCCCTCTGTAAGCCGTAGGCTGTTCTGTTGGTTTCATTTGGATGTGTTGGTTGTGCACAGTGTATAATGCACAGAATGTATATAATTGAGCTTCTTCTAGAAGCCAAATCTCCTCGCGGCCAGTCCGGCACAGAGGAGACCAGTCATTTGCAGCTGCCTCCTTACACATTAAATGTTTCTCCCTTTTGTTCCCTGCAGCTAATGTAATGACCAGTTCACTGCCACTTTGTGTAGCAGCTGTGTGGCTGATTGTAGAGAATAACCTTGTTTCCCATTACACAAGTCATAATACTACAGAATACCCAGAGCACTAACTGCTTCACATCATAGGGACTGCACACCAGGCCCAGAGGCCTTTCCTAGACCCAACCAACAGCAGCCAACCGGGGCGGTGGGCACCGGGCTCATAAATTAATAAAATATTAGATAAAACTATTGTGTAATGTTGTGGAACTACAAGTCCCAGCAAGCCTACACCACATGCAGGGACTTGGAGAACCACAAATTCCAGCATGCGGGGCATTAAAGGGCCCACTGGGTCTTGTAGTTCCACAACATGACAAATAGTGAAATAAAATACACACACACGATCAGCATAACTTTATTACATACTACATTCATTGTAATAAATGCCGGTGATCTCCCCAGGCAAGGGGACAAAATTCGGTACCTAAAACTTGGAAATGTATAGCAATATTCTTAAACTTCAGAAGTGTATTATTTATTTATTACCAGTTATTTATATAGCACACACATATTCCGCAGCGCTTTACAGAGAATAATTGCACATCAGTCCCTGCCCCAGTGGAGCTTACAATCTATATTCCCTACCACATGTAGACGCACACACAGACATTCTAGGGTAATTTTGTTGGGAGCCAATTAGCCTACCAGTATATTTTTGGATTTTGGGAGGAAACCAGAGTACCTGGAGTAAACCCATGCAAGTACGGGAAGAATATACTAACTCCGTACAGATAGAGCCATGGTGGGAATTGAACCCATGACCTCAGTGCTGTGAGGCCCTACACAACATATTACCTCACGGTGTATTGCTATTAGACACAGTGGTGCTGTTTTTTTATAGAATACTCAAGGTCTGGAGCAGAGTATGATAGTAGTCACATAAATGAAACAGTATAACAGTGTATGATTCATTGATATACACTGTATATATATTTCTGCTACATAGTTGCAATCAGGGGATACTTCATATGTACGTTCAGAGATAGCCCTTGATGGATTATTTTGCATTGAATCCTTGGTTATACAGGGCTAACCCACTGCACTAGGATACATTGATGTACAACCTTCAGACCCAGACTACCGAGTAACATTATATAAATCGCCAATTTTGGCACAATTATCATTTATAAGTGTATGTTTGTATGTTGTTGTCTCTATTTTTAAATGTGTGTATGTGTGTGTCATTCATTTTAATTGACCTTAATAAAAGTTAGGTTTTAAATTATTCATAACCAAGGGACTCAGTCCCACGTGTTCTTTGCCTAGAAACAGTGAATGACCATAGACTACACCACCATATTGGATACACACAGGAGTGTATTTGTTACCTATATCATACCATAACTCAGGGGCGGATTGGGAACTAAAAGTGGCCCTGGAAAATTTCTGAAAGTGGCCTCATGTGGGCGGCAACAAATCAATAAGGGGTGGAGCCAACATTACATCAGGCGGGATTATTACATCACTATACTTAGATAAATTGTTGACAGGCAAAACGAATGCCACACCTCGTAATGCACATTACACATCATGTCAGGGCTTTACTCATTTTTGTAAAGCAGGGACAACTGGGATAGTGTGCGCCGCAGGCACTCCCCAAAAAAATCATACCATAATGCCTATGACACGTCACACACCCATTACATAGTATACCACATGCAACAATGGCCTGCCAGGCTTGCTGGTGCCAGGCCCCCAGACCCCCCAACTAACAACTACACTACGGCATTATGGCTAGTGCCGTACAAGAACCGTTGTTAGTGTTACCGATGATTTTCATGCTAGTCCACAAAGCAACTTACTGCAGACTTTTTTTTAACCGTAATCCTGTATTAAAACATACATCGCTCTCATACATACTCCGCCACTCTTGACCATACATACATACATCGCCACTCTCATACACACACCAATTTCATACATAAACCGCTGTCTTACATACAACACCGCAACTCTCATACATACATACACCGTTCTAATACATACACTGCAACTCTCATACACACACCAATCTCATACATACACCGATGTCTTACATACAACACCGCAACTCTCATACATACATACACCGTTCTAATACATACACTGCAACTCTCATACACACACCAATCTCATACATAAACCGCTGTCTTACATACAACACCGCAACTCTCATACATACATACATACATACATGCATGCATACACTGCCACTCTCATACACACACCAATCTCATACATAAACTGATGTCTTACATACAACACCGCAACTCTCATACATACATACATACATACATACATGCATACACTGCCACTCTCATACACACACCAATCTCATACATACACCGCTGTCTTACATACAACACCGCAACTCTCATACATACATACATACACCGTTCTAATACATACACTGCCACTCTCATACACACACCAATCTCATACATACACCGCTGTCTTACATACAACACCGCAACTCTCATACATACATACACCGTTCTAATACATACACTGCCACTCTCATACACACACCAATCTCATACATACACCGCAGTCTTACATACAACACCGCAACTCTCCTACATACATACATACAGGCATGCATACACTGCCACTCTCATACACACACACCAATCTCATACATAAACTGATGTCTTACATACAACACCGCAACTCTCATACATACATACATACATACATGCATACACTGCCACTCTCATACACACACCAATCTCATACATACACCGCTGTCTTACATACAACACCGCAACTCTCATACATACATACACCGTTCTAATACATACACTGCCACTCTCATACACACACCAATCTCATACATACACCGCTGTCTTACATACAACACCGCAACTCTCATACATACATACACCGTTCTAATACATACACTGCCACTCTCATACACACACCAATCTCATACATAAACCGCTGTCTTACATACAACACCACAACTCTCATACATACATACACCGTTCTAATACATACACTGCCACTCTCATACACACACCAATCTCATACATACACCGCAGTCTTACATACAACACCGCAACTCTCCTACATACATACATACATACATGCATGCATACACTGCCACTCTCATACACACACCAATCTCATACATAAACTGATGTCTTACATACAACACCGCAACTCTCATACATACATACATACATACATACATACATGCATACACTGCCACTCTCATACACACACCAATCTCATACATACACCGCTGTCTTACATACAACACCGCAACTCTCATACATACATACATACACCGTTCTAATACATACACTGCCACTCTCATACACACACCAATCTCATACATACACCGCAACTCTCATACATACATACACCGTTCTAATACATACACTGCCACTCTCATACACACACCAATCTCATACATAAACCGCTGTCTTACATACAACACTGCAACTCTCATACATACATACATGCATGCATACACTGTTCCTATTGATCCCATCCCTCCCTCATGCTAGTGCACAGTTAGTTGATGCCACAGCCATTGGACTGCTGAGAGCAGTCTTCTGCTGCTGTGAGCGGACTCAGGGGAGCAGGAGCCACAACTGAGGACTCCAACACAGGCTTCTTCCGTTCTGATCCTCCCACCCTGCCCCAGCATAGTTTGCGCCTCTTGTAATGTGCGCGGTGACGTCATGACGTCCCAACACACATACAATCACAGACTCAGAGTGAGACTGTCACTCCAGAGTCCGCTGCCCTGCCTCCTCCCAGTGCACTCCCCGGCGAACAGTGCCCTGCCTGCTACTGGATGCGGCCTCTCTCCAAGCGGCTACTGTCCTGCCTCCTCTCCAGGCCATGTATGTTATATAAAATAAAATAAAAATGAGTCCCCGGCCATTGCCGATCAGCAGCCGTCCACGCCGCATGCAGCAGCGCTATCCACTGCACTGGTCCCCACAGAGGCGGAACAAGCAAGTTGTGGGCCCAGGTTCAAAAATATGGTTTGGGCCCCCAAACACACACAAAAAAAACACATTGTGGCTTGTTTTGTTTACTTCAAATTTAAAGCCCATTACACACTAGTGCCCATTATACATTCACACACTGTAATGCTCATTACACATTCACACACCATGATTCCCATTACACATTACACCGCACACTGTAATGTTATTACACATTATACCACACACAAAAATGCCCCTTACATATGATACAACATGCCATAATGCCCATTACACATTATACCATACACTGTAATGGTCATCACATATTATGCCACATAAGGGCCACTTACCTACATGCCCAATATTAGGGGCTACATATGCAATGTCAGGGGTTGCATGCTTGTTGCCAGGACATACATCCTCATTCCCAGGGGATTACATGATTATATACTCCTTGCCATGGGGGGGGGGGGGGGGGGTGTGTTACATGCTTGTTGCCCAGGGGGATTACAGCTCTGGGGTCTGAGCTTGGTGTTCTGCGGTGGAGACTGGATATAGGAGCGTGGTGGCTGTTGCTCAGTGCCTGAAGAGACTGACTCCACAAAGGCACATGGGAGTAGAAGTTGCTGCGGCTCGCCATATGCTGCAGCCCTCCTCTATGACCAGCAGACATTTTTGGAAGGGGCAGCTCAAGGCCGTAACCAGAACTTTTTCAGGCCCCATAGCAAGGTTTTGAAGGGGCCCCCATCTGCAGAGACAGGATATATAGGGCATATAGGTATTTTGCACTCTCCTCTGACTCTAACACCCACAGTAATGATAATTGGCCCAGGCCCTATCAAAGGAAAACATTTTGGAATATACAGTATGAGTGAGGAACCTTTGGCACTCCAGCTGTTGTTGAACTACACATTCCAGCATGCCTTGCAACAGTTTTAATAGCAAAACTGACATGTGTATTTCAACAACAGCTTGGGTGCCAAAAGTTCCTCGTCCCATATTATTGAATATGCCACTTCCAAGAACGTATTTAAAAAATGGTAAATAAATGAAATAAAAATATTGGGACGTGCAGCACACTTATTTATTATCACTAATTTAGTGCTGCAGTGCATCAGAGCAGACACTGATGCTGTGTACTGCTGCAGCGCTGCTTACTAACAAGGTAAAGGCAGTGGCAAACAGGATTTTAAAAGGGGGGTTTCCAAATAATTGGTTACAGACCAATGAAAAAAAATATTGAGCAGAATAAATGTCCAATATACAATTTATTGTGTAACAATAAATAATATGAAATAACATTTGGGCATATACTTATACACGTAACGCACACAGTAGTAACAACGCTTATACACATAACACCCGCAGTAGTAACGATACTTATACACATAATGCCCACAGTAGAAACTACGCTTATACACATAACGCCAGCAGTAGTAACAATGCTTATACAGGTAACGCCCACAGTAGTAACAACGCTTATACACATAACACCCGCAGTAGTAACGATACTTATACACATAATGCCCGCAGTAGTAACAATGCTTATATACATAACGCCAGCAGTAGTAACGATACTTATACACATAACGCCCACAGTAGTGACGATACTTATACACATAACACCCGCAGTAGTAACGATACTTATACACATAACGCCCACAGTAGTAACAATACTTATACACGTAATGCCCACAGTAGTAACGATACTTATACACATAACACCCGCAGTAGTAACGATACTTATACACATAATGCCCGCAGTAGTAACAATGCTTATACACATAACGCCAGCAGTAGTAACGATACTTATACACATAACGCCCACAGTAGTAACGATACTTATACACATAACACCCGCAGTAGTAACGATACTTATACACATAACGCCCACAGTAGTAACAATACTTATACACGTAATGCCCACAGTAGTAACGATACTTATACACATAATGCCCACAGTAGTAACGATACTTATACACATAATGCCCACAGTAGTAACGACGCTTGTACACATAACGCCCACAGTAGTAACGATACTTATACACATAACGCCAGCAGTAGTAACGATACTTATACACATAACGCCCACAGTAGTAACAACACTTATACACGTAATGCCCGCAGTAGTAACGATACTTATACACATAACACCCGCAGTAGTAACGATACTTATACACGTAATGCCCACAGTAGTAACGATACTTATACACATAACGCCAGCAGTAGTAACGATACTTATACACGTAATGCCCACAGTAGTAACACTACTTATACACATAACGCCCGCAGTAGTAACGATACTTATACACATAATGCCAGCAGTAGTAATGATACTTATACACATAATGCCCAAAGTAGTAACGATACTTATACACACAACGCCCGCAGTAGTAACAATACTTATACACATAATGCCAGCAGTAGTAATGATACTTATACACATAATAGTAACAATACTTATACACATAACGCCCGCAGTAGTAACGATACTTATACACATAATGCCAGCAGTAGTAATGATACTTATACACATAATGCCCACAGTAGTAACGATACTTATACACATAACGCCCGCAGTAGTAACGATACTTATACACATAACGCCCACAGTAGTAACGATACATATACACATAACGCCCGCAGTAGTAACACTACTTATACACATAATGCCCGCAGTAGTAATGACGCCTATACATGTAATGCCCACAGTGTGGCTGGGTTGTGGGTGAAGGAACTTGCACGGCAGGAGGGTTGAGTGGGCGGTCGGCTGAGTAGGGTGCTGTGTAGGCGGCTGAGTGCATCATCGCCGCAGCCATGCTTTGGGGCCCCTGAGAACGCAGGGGCCTGGGTCAGCTGTACCCTTGGACCGTGCCTGTTGCCGGGCCTGAGTACATCCCTCACCCCCATAGGCAGACTTGTCACATAATCAGATCCCCCTCCAGCACAGCCCCCCACCCCCCCACAAATATGCAGACTCACATATTCACATGCCACAGGCCCTCCAGCACAGCCCCCACCCCCACCCCATAGGCAGACATGTCACATACCCCTCCAGCACAGCCCCTATAGACAGACATGTCACATCCCTCCAGCACAGCACAGCTCATTCTCCCCCCACCCCATAGTCAGACATTTTATGTCTGATATGCCTATGGGGGGGGGGTCTGAATATGTCACATGTCTGCCTATAGGGGGGCTGAGCTGGAGGGGGATCTGAGTTGTCACAGTGAGTCTGTCTGCCCTAATGCAGACAGCAGGCAGTCACAGACCCCCCTTCCTCCCATATGCAGGCATGGCACATATACACAGAATCTCTCTCCCCTCCCTCCCTGCCCCCCACCCCCGGCGGCCCCCACCACCAGTGTACTTTGATCATTCCCTAACAGGGTTGCCAACCAGTGTTGGCATCCTCAGAGCCCACAGTGTGACTTACATGATTCTTTCCGAATGCTGCAGCCCGGCCACAGCGCTGCTGCTCTTCGTCTCTCTCCCCTCTCAGGCTGACGTCATCAGTCTGAGAGGTGCTCCCCCTGCCTGTCAGTGGCTGTATCTGCAGCTCAATGCAGCTGCAGCAGCTCACTGAACTCTGCTCTGTTACTCGCGGCCATCGGAAACAGCATTCGATATATCGGGCGGGGGGAGGCGGGCCACCATCTATGACGGACGGCAGCCACCCACCAATGAGGATGTCGGCCCACACCGTGGGCGAAGCCTCCTGCCGCAGAGCGGCTGAGCAGCCCCGGCCTCAGTCCCAGGCTGTCACTCTAAATTCGTGACTGTGAGTGTGCGCATGCGCACCTTTCAGCAGCGGCGGCCTCTCTGTAGTGTCGGCCTCCCGGGAAAGTTCCCGGTAGATACAATGGCCAATCCGCCCCTGCCATAACTACATAGATACTTTGTGTACTAAACTTTTTCCATCCAAATATTTGCAGCCTTGCAAATCCACCAAACCCCACCCGGCGAATGTCCACCTCCCCTTCGCAGCGTGGGTTCGCCCGCACAGGCTGCGAATGGATGTTTAGCATAAACCGACCATCGAAAGTTGTGGAAGGTACACGCATATAAAAGTGACTTTCAACTCACTTCCATATGCATCAACACTGGGTCGTATATGGGCCGGTAGCTGACATCTGGTGATGTCAGCTGCCAGCCCCCCGCACCCGCGTCACCGCCTCATTACCATGAGAACACCCAGAATTCCCATGGGAACGCCCATGGAACGCTGGGCATTCCCATATGGTAATGGGGCAGCCTGGTGCCCCCGCCCTTTTCATACCCCCGCACGCCGTGGAACCAAAAGTTTGCCTTGGGCACCCTAAATCTGCACATGCCCAGATACGCGCCACACTCTGTGACATGACAGGTAGAAGCTGATTTATCACTCTCCATTGTATCACTTTCTGAAGGTTGATACATCTGGCCCTGAGTGATGTATCTAGATCACTAATGAAATGAAGCACAGATCGCTCCGTGTGTGTGGCCCCCGGCTGTCGTGTGACTAAATGGATGCTGCATTCACATTAAATCTAGTCATCATCAGTATTCTCTCAGTTGAGAACAATGGCCATGGCAGATCGCTCAGTACAAAGCGCTAGTGCAGTGCTGAGCGATCTGTGCTTAACTAGATCACTCAGCTCACTGTGTGTACGGTGTGTACGGGGCATAAGGGGTATGTGCACTAAGCCTTGTGGGACGACTTTTTTTACATTATTTTTTATGCATGATTTTAGTATCACCCGAATGCTTTAATGGGAGCAGGGTTGGTGAGTATAATTATCAGGGTGTTGAGTGGTCCTGGAGCCGGAGATTGTTGCGACAAGGAGGAGGGCCAGTGTCAGTGGTAGCGGCGCAATGTTAGCGGCGGCGCATACGCAGCACATGATTGCTGCATTTTTTTTTTTTTTACGAAAAATACCCAGATAGTGCTGCAGAGACAATGCCCCACTGGAGGGACAGGGCTTTATCGTAAACATGCGATAATTGGTGCAATGTAGATTATCACGTTGCGTGTTAGGCCGATATCATCACATCCGCATGTGAAACGTATGTTCAAACACAGCCTGTAACAAGGCAGATAGAAGCTTATTGACTGGCACTTTATCTCCATCAACTTTATCTTTCACTAAGGCTTAGTACATAGACCTATAAATCATGTGGGAATCATAATTCATGTGGGATTAAAAAAAAAATCTTGAAAATACAAGCTGTTGGTGGTAGGTAAGGACCGGATTTGGGAAGCCCTCATTTACACATACCTGTGTCATGTCATAGCTATGTCCCTTACTTATACACTATCTCCACCAATAATCTCTCATCTCTTTGTCCCATTGCAGAAGTGGAAGAAAGTATGGGGATTTTTGTATGAAACTAACCCCACTGGTTTGGCACGTTTGGAGATGTACGAGGGCTCCCAACCCCCAGAGACTGGCCGCAAGCAGGAGTGCTGGAAACTGCTTCAGCTCAGCGACTGTGTCAGCCTCTCCGAGCGCTCCGGGGAGAGCAGCCCAAAGGACACCCGTGCTTTTAGCATTGAGACAGCACAGCGGGTCTACCTGATTGCCAGCGACATCATCGAGCAGCCAAACTGGGTGAGAGTGCTCTGCAGCTTGGCATTTCCACAGGTGAGTCCACACAGCTGAGAATAATATACAATTAAATATTCTGAACAATTTGTCTCATATGAGTATGTGTAAATATAGATATGAAAGAGAGCGCCACACATCTGGAAAAATATATATGTTTTCAAATTTATTTTCTAAGATTTAATTTCTTAAAATATATACATAAAAGCAAAGCACATTAAATTAATATAAGAATTGTTAATGCAACATATCAGCGCCTCAAAGTGGTACCACGCCTTCAAAAGGAAACGTTATTTGAGAAGTCTCCAAATTGGTTGATAATAAAGTTCCGGTAGATGGCGGCGTCGGCGGTATGCAGCTGGTGGTGAGAGGTGCAAGCTGTGGTCCGTGATTTGAAGGTGGCGGGCAATCCGGGTGGGTAATATGCAGAGGGTACAAGCTTCAAAAGAGTCCTTGACGCGTTTCTCCACTGTAAGGGTATAGCGGTTTCATCAGAAGGAGGTGGATTTGGAACCAAGGGCCTCATATATTTAACAAGCAAACCCACCAATCAAAATGACAGGATCACGAGCTGATTAGTAAGTCCAGATGGGAGTTAACTCTCAATGAGCTCTACAGAAATTCAATGGAGCATATATAGACATATAGTAACAATTAAAATAAACAATATTATTAATAATATCCGGAAATAATAACAATAATAATAATATTGATAATGATTAAGATACAGAGATCAAGATTTGCATACATACATATAATTCAATTAAATGAACACAATAAAAAGGAATGGCATCATTTGAAGAAAAAAAAACAGCAGTCATATTGAGGTATGAGTAAATCGAATTCCTCAAGCTCTATAAATGGAGCTATTGATCAAATGGTAGGGCGCTGGTGCTTAACTACAACACTCCACAGTTTTGAGACCTGTTCGGATTAAATTTAAATGTTCAGATTTTGATGTATTATTTTGAATTTATAAACTCAGGTTCACTTACCCCCATTATGACTTTTTATTAGTTGTTGAAATCAACTATAGTTGACCTATTGACATGAAAAAACATATCTGCACAAGTAAATAGCTTGTCTAAGATGGAAACTATATGTATCTATTCCTTGTACTTGATAAAATGCAAGTCATACATACAGTACATATCTTTCAAGTCCGTTCAGCATGGAATATAGAGTCCGCAAGGGCTAATTTCTATGTATGACTACATAACATTTTAAATATACATATAGAAATGGGAGTCAAATCCACTTCTTAAAATGCAAACTATATGTACATATAATTCAGATAAATACTGAATGGAATATAGGATCTACAAGAAATTGGTATCTATAGATGACTACATAACACTCTAGACCAGGGGTGTCAAACTCAAATTCAGCGGGGGCCGCATCAGCAGTTTGGTCACCCTCAAAGGGCCGGTTGTATCTGTAGGACTATGTGTCCACTCTTTATTATCATAAATTATTGTCACTGCATGGGACAGGGCACAGTGACGTGACGTCAGATCGCCCAGCAGGTGACCTGGGCCTCTGGGTTCGCAGGACTCTCGCTAGAGTTCTGGACTGGTGGTGACAGTGGGACAGATAATGATAATGACCCTGGACACAGGCAGCCGCACTGCAGATTTGTGGGCTCAGGCTGCGGCTGTGTGCTGCTGGCCTGGCTCTCTGCCTGCCCAGCCACGGACTCTGGACTGGACAGACTGGTCTGGACAACATTAGACAACACAACTGTGCCCACCCCACTGCCGAACTTACAGTAAATATACTGAACCAACTGATGCCACTGCTGCGCAGCGCGGCACCACAGGCAGGAGGCAGCTCACCGCCGGGCCGGCGTCCAAGTCCGACAGGCAGCCGCAGCAGCATGCACGTCACGGTGTCACTGGCACTGCTGTCAGACGGGCGTGTGTCACACATGGCAGCGCCGTAGCCGCTGCCTGCAGGAGGAGCCGGGGAGGAGTCGGGCACGTCACACAGTGACACTAACAAGTCTGTATCCACTGTCCTGCCTCCCTCCTCCTCCCAGCGAGCGCCGCGGCGGAGTCACTGTGTCACCCGGCTTCCTCACGTTGTTAGGTATGTCTCTCAGTCTCGAGTCGTCATGTGAGTGTCACTGAATGTGATGTGACACTCACACTGTGATGGTGGTAACCCTAGGTGAAGGCAGGCGGCGGTTGCGCGGGTATATATATGAACATAGGAATATATGAACATAGGAATAAATATTGTGTATCACATGAGTCAAAAATAGGTCTTGATTGGGTACTTGTTTCCTAGCACGGCCACAATCTGGAGTAATCGTGTCCCTTACTTAAGGGACACGATTACCCCCGATGGACCCGATTTCTTTTGAAATCAGGTCCATTTTGCCGGCTAGGATACAATATCGGGGGCATCGCGTCGGTCGGGACCATTAACATTGGTCCCGACGCGACCGACGCGATGCCCCCGATATTTCCATAGGCTTCAATGTTAAAAAATATTTAAACATTGAAATCTTGTCGGGAAAGTTAAAATATCGGGGGCATCGCGTCGGTCGGGACCATTAACATTGGTCCCGACGCGATGCGACGCGATGCCCCCGATTTTTGCATAGGCTTCAATGTTAAAATATTTTTTAACATTGAAATGGTGAAAAATTGTGAAAAAATGTGAAATGGGCCAATATGACCCATTTCACATTATAGATGTCCCCGTCGTCACCCCACGATAGACGCCAACCCGAAGCGTGGCGAGCGCAGCGAGCCCGCGAGGGGCGGCGGTACGCGTCCTCCGACCTTTTCATGCCCTACTATCCACTAGGGCGTGGAGTGAGAATATAATAGTGTGGCGAGCGCAGCGAGCCACCGAGCCCGAAGCGTGGCGAGCGCAGCGAGCCCCGCGAGGGGACGCGGATACCTTCACAGTTATACGCGTCCCCTTGCGGGCTTCACAGGTGTCCATGGCGACGCGGACACCTGTGAAGCCCGCGAAGGGACGCGTTTACCTGTGAAGGTATCCGCGTCCCCTCGCGGGGCTCGCTGCGCTCGCCACGCTTCGGGCTCGGTGGCTCGCTGCGCTCGCCACACTATTCTATTCTCACTCCACGCCCTAGTGGATAGTAGGGCATGAAAAGGTCGGAGGACGCGTACCGCCGCCCCTCGCGGGCTCGCTGCGCTCGCCACGCTTCGGGTTGTCGTCTATCGTGGGCTGGAGTTTACGCGCTTACATTTGGGGGGGTTTGGAATTTTTTTCATTTAATCCAATGTAAAATTGGGTCCCAGGGACCCAATGTAAAATTGGGTCCCAGGGACCCAATTTACATTGGATTCAATGAAAAAAATCGGGTCCAAAATCAGTCGGTCGCGTCGATCGCATCGCATGCGACCAAATCGCATGCGATGCGATCGACCCGATTTTTCCGACACGACCACCCCGATCTAAATCGGTGTGGCCGTGCTAGGAAACAAGTACCCTTGATTGTATTATGCAATAAACTACAATAGATGGCAATAATAATAATAATAATAATAATAATAATGGCCCTTTAAACATTGTTCAATTCAATACATTCATTCAGGCCTGCTGGATGTAGTGTATTCAGCGCAAAAATCCAATATGCTTCTTTTCTACATAAATGATTGAATCTATCTCCCCTTCTGGGAGTAGAGTCTATAATTTCAATGCCCTGTATAACTAGATTCTCTATGTTACCCTGATGTTTAAGTTTAATATGACGTGACAAGCTGTGTGTTAGAACACCTTTCAGCACATTCCTTCTGTGTTCTAAGAATCAATGAACGAGTGGTACGTCCGACGTATTGTACCCCACAAGAACAGGTAACTAGGTAGATGACATAGGTTGAGGAACAATCTAAATGGTTATTAATGGTGTGAAACGTACCTATAGTTGGGGACACAAAGTGAGTACCACTTTTAATAAATGGGCAAGTAATACATTAAGGTCTCATGCATTTAAAACAGCCTTTCTTGTTATTTGTCCCATTGTTAGAATTTGTTCCCCTGCTACACATATCTGAATCCATGGAAAAATTTCTAGGTGCAAGGCCATTCCTAAGAGTAGTGTTATTTTTAAAGACCATTTAAGGATATTCATCTAGTGCTTCGGCCAAAAAATTTTAGAATCCTATGATTTTTAGTAATAATATATTTGGTTAGAATGAGTATTGAATTTAGACACAAAAATGTGTATATTCCTCTAAAAAACCTTTATTTTTAGATTCACTACTTTTCATCAGAATGGAGGCTTGGGTGTTCTCTGAAGCCTCTTTCTTAGCTTCCCATAGGAGACGTTTAGGATATCCTAGCTCGACAAATACTGTCGTTAGTTCGTCAGCCTGTCTTTTAAAGTCACAATCTTCAGAACAGTTCCGTCTGATCCTTAAATATTGGCTCTTTGGTATATTGGAAATCCATGTGCGATGGTGGCTGCTTTTAAAATTCTCAAAATTGTGACAATCAACCTCTTTGCTATAAGTTGATGTGCATATTGATCTGCCCTTGACCGAGAGCATGATATCCAAGAAAGTAATCTCGCTAGAGTGCATAGTGCTTGTCACGGACCCACCGGTCGCCTGCTCCGATACGTCAATCTGAGCAGCGCCGGCCGTGACTGGGTTCACTCAGGACACTCGGGTCCTTTCCTTGAGGTACACTGCCACCAGCCAAAACCTGATTTTAGCGCCTGAAACTGCGCAAGGGGCGGCTTGGCTCGCCCCTGACCACACAATACAAGATAACAATGGTAACGTTTTCCAGCCTTTCTCTCCTGAGGCCAATGAGTCTTAGGAACACAGAACCAGAACTGGGAATATGTATTATTTATTCCTAGAGCTTTAAACAAAATGCTTACAAGACATTACAATGATTTTAAAAGTACACACAAGTTTTGAATGCAATTTCAGAAATAAAATAAAAAGAGAAAAATGACAGAACCGTATCCTACAATCCTGAAGTGGGGGGGTCCTCCACAAGAAATCTCTCGTCGCCTACAGCCTGCTTGCTCGACCCCCAGGTAGTGACTCTGAACTATAGGGAGAAGGGTCTTGTTATACCTTGCAGGCTCCCTCATCCCTCCCACCCTTGGGATTCCACTCTTTCCATGCTGAAGGAATGTGGAAGGTCCCTGGCAATGTACAGTCTGCTGTTTTCAAAGTGATTGATCCTCTTTCCTTGCATAGCAGACCCACTGATAAGAGATGTGAAGGAAGAGGACAAACTCTAACCTCTTCTTCTGGACCATGGTTTATGAGGGCTCAGATCTTATCTTACATCCTAACTCCGGAGGAGTCCACAGATGTCACACTGAGGAAATACAGGCCTCAAACTAAAACCAGGGTCACCTACAGTTTACATACAAGACATGTCCTGATTCCAATACTCACAGGAGACATAACTATTACACCAATATCAGACATACATTGATTGAACAGATAATCAGAACAGGAGGCATACGTTAATTTGATCGATCACCTGATCTGATCGTTACAGTGCTCGTGAAGGTTAATCCAAAAATATTAGTGTTAAGATATGAGACAAATTGATGTGCTAAAGAAATATCCCCATCCCAAAGAAAAAATAAATCATCTATGTACCTCCCATGGTACACCAAGCTCATCCTATATGGGCCGCTCCATATAAACTGCTCCTCGAAGCGGCCTATATATAAGTTGGCAAAACTGGGGGTGAACTTGGTTCTCATGGCGGTACCAAGAATCTGTAAATAATTTAACCCATTAAATGTGAAATAATTGTGTGAAAGAATAAAATGTACAGAATTAATCAAAAATTCACGTGTGGTGTCACTGAGGTCATCATCAAGATATAGATAGTGTTTCAAAGCATCAATCCCCCTGAGTGGGGAATGTTGCTGTATAGTGATTCGACATCACAAGTCAAAAATATATCATTTGAATTCCATTCTATATTTTTAATATTATGAAGGAATTGTGTGGTGTCTTTAATATAAGACCTCAGTGACACCAGAAAACCTCGAAGATGTGTGTCAATGAAAGCCGATAAATTGGATGTGAGGGACCCAACACCAGAAATAATAGGTTGCCCAGTAGGTGAGGTGATTGATTTGTGAATATTTCGGTAAATGATAATAAGTGGGAGTGAGCAAAAATGGATTGTGTAAAAACATAAAATCCTTCTTGGATATCGCACCCCCGGCCAGCGCATCATCAAGCATACGTTTACGTTTCTTAGAATAAAGGGGGGTGGGATCCTGTTGGAGAATTTGGTAAAAAATGTTGTTGTTAAGCTGGCAATAGGCTTCAGCCAAAAAGTCTATTTTATCTTGAATCACATGCCCACCCCCCTTATCTGCTGTCTTGATTATGATGGAATCATCTCCCATCAAATCTCTCAGTGCTACTCTTTCATTGGGATGAAGGTTATCATTTTTAGATTTGGTTGTTTTGTCATTCACCTTCTCGCACATAATTTTGAAATCTTGTAGTGCCAAAGAATAAAAAGCTTCGATGCAGCCTTCCTTTTGTTGAATTTGGTAAAATTCTGACTGTTTTTCTTAATTTATTAACATTTTCAGTATTTATATCATAGACAGGGAGTCCACACAGCTGCTAGCATTGGTTATTATCAGACAGGATATAACCACAGTACTCAGTGGGCCTGAGTAAGAGGGCTGCATGTCGCAAGGTACTGATTTTAGGTACTTTGTGCACGCGCTGCATGTGTACTGTACATGTTCAGTATTTAGTCGTGCACTACAAACCAGTTCCTGTACAACAGATAACAGTCTCTAAATTACATGATGTTTACAAATGATGTTATGAAACAGTAACAGAGGGATCCCATGTTATGGTGATCTGACTCCATCTGTCATATAGGTACTATTACCACCAACGGGCCAAATTTTGGAACGCTTAAGCCGCTTAATATAATAGAGACCTGTCATACACACAAGTAGTCCCTGCACGTGCTGTTTTTAAACACGCACTACCCTCACTTTGTTAGTCATTTCTGTATGTTTTTTTATATTTCGCAGTTTTTAAAAGACTATTTCCAATAAAAGTTACATTTTATTGCTGCATTTATTTCTCTTTGGTGCGCCACACCAGGACACGTCTTTCTCTCTCTGTGTTGAAACTTTAGTCGTGCACATACTGCCCTTTCCCGTGGACCTGTGAATTACTGCATTTTGGGAATGTCAGTGATTGGAAATCTACTGCTATTTAGGTGTGGCAGCCATCTCCTGCTGTATTACCATATTCTAGTATTGCCTTCAAAGCAGCAGTGACACAGTGGGTAGCGGATGACGCTCCGACAGAGGGGATCCCGACTTGTGGGGGTCCACGACCCCCATTGAGGGAAAATAAAACCTGCAGCGAGCCACCGTGCCCGCAGTGTGGCGAGCGCACTGTGCCCGCAAGGGGCTTCTTTGCGCTCCCCCCTCTGTCTGGGCACCGGCAGTCGGGATACTGACTGTCGGGATCCCCTCTGTCGGAGACCCATACCACACCCTGACACACTCTCCTACCACCTCTGCATCAGACCCAGTGTATGCAGCTAACTAACAGTACAGTACACAGTATACTTATAGTATCAGTGTGGTACTATGAGGAAGGATCAGCCAATCACATTACATATTGTGAGTAAGGACAATGGTGCAATTTTATCACAATCCACATCCCAGATGCAGATGTGATGTGATAAAATTTACCCAATCAGTAATGTGCATGGATATATCACCTGCACCTGCATCTGCATCATCGGCCAATTAGCATGAGAACAGATCTGAGCACTTTTTATTACTTTGTTATTTTTAACAAAGTAACTTATTTTACTATGTTATTCAACTCTACCATATCCTGCATCCCTGACCCACTTTTTGTAGTGGCCGGACCCCTTTTTGGGCCCCTGGCGGTGTCGGGTTTGCAGGTGTTAGTGGCTGTGAATTTTATCTGGACCCAATCAATGTCCTCTACCCCCTGTATGTTATGCAACTTTGCCATATGTTGCTCCCCCACCCCCCCATGGGGGTGCTAGGGGTGTCTTACCCCCATAATTTTTTTTTAAAGATTGTAAGTCATATGTGCATATTGGGGCAGTACGGACGGTGTAATGGTTAGCATTACTGCCTCACAGCACTGATGTCATGGGTTCTATACCCTCCATGGCTCTGTGTGGAGTTTGTATATTCTCCCTGTACTTGCGTGGATTTACTTGGGGTACTCCGGTTTCCTCCCACAATCCAAGAATATACTGGTAGGCAAATTGGTTCCAAACAAAATTAACCCTAGAATGTCTGTGTGTGCGTGTACATGTGGTAGGGAATAAAGATTGTAAGCTCCACTGGGGCAGGGACTGATGTGAATAGTCAAATATTCTCTGTAAAGCGCTGCAGAATATGTATGCGCTATATAAGAAACTGTTAATGAATAATAAATAAATATGTACCAAGTTTGGTGTAAATTGCTCCAGGTATGCATATGCTGGAACATACACACATTCATTTTTTATAAATACAAAAAACTCTGCAGCGCTGCACATAACATTTATAAATGCCCAATGTGTTACGCATCACTTTACTAAAAGGGGATCACAGAAAGAATATATTTCAAATAATGTCACGAACACGGTAAAGCTGCTGCAGCAAAGTGTTGCGCAAAACAACGGATGCATAAGGATAGTGGGATTCCAACTGCAGTTGGTGAAAGGGAAAATGTGTGTAGAGGCTGTAGGGCCACTTGTATAAACTAGTCATTGTACAAACCTTATAACAATGCTCTGTTGGCGACTAGATGGTCTGTCACAGCCTCACAGCTTTCACACGGATGGTTTAGTTGCTGACTGAACATGTATGATATTCCTGAGCAATGGTGCGAAGTCGCGAAGTCTAACGTGTCAGTGGCACTCACTAGGGACCATGGACAATGATTTTTGCAAATCAGGTCATAGGGATGCCAAAGTCAGAACCAGGAGATTACTGGCAGCAGTTTCAGGGAAGAAGACAAGGAGAATTGTCATATGGGGCCTTATTTTGGTTCATTCTTTCTGACAAAATCCTTCTTAGATGGACAAAACCATGTGCACTGCAGGGGGGGCAGATGTAACATGTGCAGAGAGAATTAGATTTGGGTGAGTAATTTTGTTTCTGTGCAGGGAAAATACTGACTGCTTTATTTTTACACTGCAATATAGATCTCACTTTAAAGTAAAACCCCACCCAAATCTAATTCTCTCTGCACATGTTACATCTGCCCCACCTGCAGTTCACATGGTTTTGCCCATCTAAGAAGGATTTTGTCAGAAAGAATGAACCAAAATAAGGCCCATGGACTGGATCAGAACACTCGAAACTACAACCAGCCGTTGGAGTGCAGGCTATCAGCCTAATACTCTGGCACTGAATGGTGCCCAGAAACTCTCTTATACAGTATAGTGAGGGTACGTGATATGATGTCAACGCAAACCCATGCAAAAAGTAGAGAAGAGCAGCATGTGTGTTCCTATGGGAATGCCTTCTAATGGGGGGGAAACCAATGGGGACTGGAGGGCACCAGGCAGCCGTACAGTAACTGCCAGCGGAACAGAAGCAGAAGGATGAGGTGGGTGACAGACAGCAGAACACCAGTACCTGCCGGGGGACCAGCTCCAGTAAAGGCCCCATTCCTACACTAGTACCTTATGATCCTTTTATACACAATTTCGACCCATTGGGCCAATAAATCGTATACAAATTGTCATATCGTATGTAAATTGCTTCCGCTTCTGATCTGATGCACTGCTCTGTGAGCACCAGATCAGATCCAGAGATTGGTATGGCTGCCACAAGGATCTGGCGTATCATGGGGCAGCGAATGGCTGAATGGTGGAAAGGACTGCAAACGATGTATCGTATGCGATCATAGCTGCCTGGTAGTTGCCGAGGTATCGCATGTGAGGCTGCATGCGATACCTCATCTAAGTGAATGAGGAGCGGACTCTGAAGAGCTGCAACTCTATTCCTCCCCAGTAATTCCGGTTCTGGATAAGTCTTTTGCTTTCAAGTTGCAAGGGATTGAGCTTGTTTGCATGGGAAATCTATGACATGTTGATGCTGCAGTTCCCAATTCCAAAGTCACCAATGGCACGATGCATGTAATTGTGCTGCATGCCCAGCAGTATGTCCCATACCACCTCGGACTTGTTGATACCTTGTTCCACTCTCGCCTTGTGCTTATCCTCCAGCATGGAGCAGATATCTGACCAGTTGGCATCATGCTAGCAGCTGGGCCCAGTGCCAGGACACTTCTTATTAATATAAGTAGATAAGTAAAGACACTGTCATTTCCCTGTGACTTCGTGATCAGAAACCTGAATTGGCATTCTTAGAATGTGTCTCCCAGGATATGGAGGAATCAGAGAAATTACTGATTAAATCCATATTTCTATCGCTCTCTTTGGGGCTTATTTATCTTTTATTGAATTTAAAACCTGATAATTATAATTTCCTATTGCAGCGATTCACAGCAAAAAAAAATGATGTACTGCCCAAATGTTTTTAAAACATGTATTGGCGTACCTAGATAATTGTGGGCCCCATAGCAAAAGTTTGTAAGGGCCCCTTGTTTAGCAACTGATGGTGATAAATGTATGTAAAACATATACTTAGACAGCAAAGATGGGCCCCCTTCAGCTCTGGGCCCCATAGCAGCTGCACCCCTTGCACCCATGGTTGTTACGCCCTTGTGTATTACAATGTCCAGGCAGGTTCAGAAGGTCTGAAAGGAGAACAGGCCTGAAATGTGTGAGAAGTGAGGTGATCGCTACAGAACCCTCTCCTGGTAATCTCTGCCATCTGTAGCTCATAGGCTACAGCGGGCAATGCCATCTAATAAATCTGACAGCCTGCTGCCAGAAATGGAAGGACTGCGGCAAGTGTTGGAGATTATGCGCATGTGCAACCCCCCCGCACGAATATGCAAATCCCCCGTGGGAACGCCTTCTGTGGGTTTCACACTCCCTGAGGTGTTTGTACAGTGAGGGGAGGGAATAGGAGTGCAGGAAGCAGGGGAACGCCAGCATTTTATGGGCGCACCCATAGAAACGCTGGGGATTCCCCTGCGAACGCAGGCGTGTCAATGCCTAACGTCCACACTCGCCCTGAAATCGGCGATCTCCAGCCAAAGATAAAAGTCAGGCTAGACTGACTTTTATCTTAGAACAGGAAAGAAATAATTTGATGGTGAGCAACCATCGGATGACTCTTCGCCCGTGCAGTCGGCTGGGCGGTGTTTACCTGTACATATGCAGCCTAGTGTACGAATCTGAATCAGGCCCTTTGGCCAACACAGGATTTTTCATTTAGGTTTCTTTACACTGTGGAGGGTGTAGTGTACAAGCAAATGGAGTAGTTAGGAAGATTTGCCACAATGTTCCATGCAATCTTGCACTACACAGTGGTACTCGTCGGCATCACTAAAGCTGGCCATACATCCGAAAGATCGATCTTAAGATCGATTGCGCTCATGATTGTGTACAATTTCCCTTGAAATCCCCGGCAGTCCTTGGTGGTTTTTGGACACACAATCTACACACAATCCATCATACAATCAGTCATACAATCCATCTGCTGCATGATTTTGTACACAAGATGTGCACACAATCTGCATACAATCCATCATACAATCAGTCATACAATCCATCTTATGATCGATTGTATGATTGTGTACACAAGATGTGCACACAATCTGCATACAATCCATCTTACAATCAATTGAGATTGTATGATTGGGTACAATATCTTTCTGATGTATGGCCAGCTTTACACCATGCAGTACATACAGTACATTGGAATTGCATCCTGCAGATGAGAACTTGGAGGAGCTGAGAACCTCTGCACGATGACCTGATACACCACAGAATGTCAGACATTCTGCTAGCGGTATCTATAGCTTGAGGCAACCCCAGTGAGCAGCTAATCTGGGGGAGTGTGAAGGAATAGGGGATCGCTATGGATAAATATAGGCCACACTAACCGCCCCGGTTTCCTCTCTGTATTATTGGTCTGGGGATATGTAGAATTTGTAGTTCCTTGTTTGTAGCATACGTTTCACACGTGTTCTGTTGTACAAATCGTCCCCCCAGGTTGTCTTGTTTTAGCAGAACAGAAGGCTATAATGCTGTAGAGTTACTGTACATGTGTAATGGAAAAAAATGTGTGCTTCTAGTTGCACTTCCCTGTTTATCTGTATGACTTTGGACAGACTAAGCTGTACAATACATTTTTTCTTTGTATAATTTAAGTGTGGCGAGTGCATCAAGCCACGAGCCCGAAGCGTGGCGAGCCCCGCAAGGGGCCACGGAATACACGTCAAGTAATCCACGTCAAGTAATCCGCTGCGCTCGCCACGCTTCGGGCTCGGTGGCTGGCTGTGCTCGCCACACTTTGTAAAATCAACTCAACGCCGACGTGGATAGTGGGGGTATAAAAAGTTTGGGAGGACGCATTTCTGCACATGTACAATGCATGTAACAGAGAGTATAAGCAATACACCGCTTTCACTAGCATAGTGAAAGTCAACAATGTAGATAAAAATCTTTATTTATACATCCAATTTTCTAGTGGAATCACCAGAAATTAGGATTTTTGCTGCTTTGGAAGCACATGGGTTGTGGAGCAAACCTTGAAAGGGGAAAATGAATGTAACTGGGATTCCATATTTAATTTATATAAAACAAAAAAAACAACAAAATGTTTTTTATATAGAAAGTAAAAGCTTTGTGCAAAATGCTACATATTCAGCCTTTTTCATTGGAGGCAGAAAGCTGTTTTTAAATGTCTCGCTGTCTCCACCTCTCTGCCCAGGAACGGCGGTGTCTGGAGAGGACAGACAGTCAGCCCCTCAATTCATCTCTCCAGCTCCAGGAAAACTCCCTGTACAGTACAAGCCATGATGCCGCAACAAGTAAGCGTAAATGTCCGGTAAGGGGGTTACAATGGGATATGTGGCGGTAACATAAGATAAGGATGAGATGTCTGAGGTGCATGTCTATATACAGAGCAAGGTACTGTATGGAGTAAAATATTTTGAAGGGGACAGTAGAAGCGGAGCTCATGGTATGAGAAAGTGACATTCAGTGGGTGGTGAGACAAACTATGTGCTTCAGACCAGTATGTAGAATGGGATAGACAAGGCAAAGTACTGCGGTATAGCACAACGTAAATAAGACAGTAATATCCAATCTTCTGTAGAGATGTGCAGACTCGGATTTCAGAGATCCGAGCCCCCACGGACGTCATCATTCTGAGCCTGATTCCGAGCAGCGCTCGGAGATTCCCGCCTGACTCGGGTCCGTCCGCGTGATTAGAACGTCATCTCCCGGCGCCGGATTTTGCAAGGCTTTATAAGCTGCTGCCGCGCCCGCCATCTTCACTCCAGTCAAGTAGTGGGTTGGGAGAGGGTGTGTTGGTGCTGCTGCTGGGGCTTAAACTTGAGCTTGACCTTGAGCGCAATATTTTGCAATCGCTGGTGCTGTCTCTCAGTGCTGCTGTGTAGTCTAACTGTGTACTTGTAGTACTACTGTCTCCTCTGTGTGGTCTACCTCTGGTGTGCTATGCTGTAATTAATTATTTTATTTGCTAGGGCTGTCTCCCTCAGTGCTGCTGTGTACTCTGTTCTCAGCTTAGGACAACAGTCTAACTGTGTACTTGTAGTACTACTGTCTCCTCTGTGCGGTCTACCTCTGGTGAGCTGTGCTGTAATTAATTATTTTATTCGCTGGAGCTGTCTCCCTCAGTGCTGCTGTGTACTCTGTTCTCCTCTCTGCTTAGGAGAACAGTCTAACTGTGTACCTGTAGTACTACTGTCTCCTCTGTGCTGGTGCATACCTTGGGTGCTGTGCCATTTATTATATATTATTAATAATTAATTAATTATATTAAATAAATAAATATATAGTCCACTGGTGCTGCCTGCACTGAATCTGCCAGTATTATTTAGTTACTCAGTCCACTGTTGCCACTGGCAGTGCTACTGCCTACCTAGTGTACCTACCTAGTACATACTAGGCTGCTACAGGTATATCTAATTTAATTCAAAAATAATAATTGTGCTGTGTCGGACTGTAAAAAATAATTCCATGCTGCTGGTGCACTGACGTGTGCCACTGAGTGCCACTCTGAGTGCCACGTGTTTGTGCCGCACACTTGTGTGGCTTAACATAGTTATCCAGCTACCTCGGTGCAACATTTTGCCCTAAAAACAATATTGTGATGTGTTCAGAATAGACTGGAAATGAGTGGAAATGAATGTTATCAAGGTTAATATAGCGTAGGAGCAAAGAAAAACCAAAATTCTGCGATTTTAGCGGTTTTTATGCTTTTTTAAAAAAAGAATCAGAACCCAAAACCCAAGAAATCCAAACACAAAACACTTAGGAGGTGTTTTGGCAAAACCCATTAGAACCCAAAACCTCAAGGTAATCAGAACCCAAAACCTCAAGGTAATCAGAACCCAAAACCCAAAAAGTGGCCGGTGCACATCTCTAATCTTCTGTTATGTAATTAGTTTAACCAAGCTCTGGAGCCTGGACGCAGTAGCTTATGCAATCTGAAGATTTTGTAAGCCTTCAGTAGTCTAGGCCAGGCATTCCCAACACAAGAGCTGGAAGCAGAGGGATTGATTACACCAAACATGTCCTCAAGATCTACCAACAGTTCATGTATTTCAGGCAACCTGTGGATCTATAGTAGGAATGAATGCAGCATGTCTGTGCACCAGCTAGGGAGTCTGGGAAATGTGACAGTTAGTAATGACTGCAGCTATGCACCAGCTAGGGAGTCTGGGAAATGTGACAGTTAGTAATGACTACAGCTGTGCACCAGCTAGGGAGTCTGGGAAATGTGACAGTTAGTAATGGCTGCAGCTGTCCACCAGTTAGGGAGTCTGAGAAATGTGACAGTTAGTAATGACTGCAGCTATGCACCAGCTAGGGAGTCTGGGAAATGTGACAGTTAGTAATGGCTGCAGCTGTCCACCAGTTAGGGAGTCTGGGAAATGTGACAGTTAGTAATGACTGCAGCTATGCACCAGCTAGGGAGTCTGGGAAATGTGACAGTTAGTAATGACTACAACAGTGCACCAGCTAGGGAGTCTGGGAAATGTGACAGTTAGTAATGACTGCAGCTGTGCACCAGCTAGGGAGTCTGGGAAATGTGACAGTTAGTAATGACTACAGATATGCATCAGCTAGATGACTTTGAGAATGTGGATTGTTGGTAGATCTCAAGGACCGATTTGGCCACACCTTTTTTACACTATCCCTATGCTCCCTGGTTGGGTCAGTGCGGGGAAATAGAAAAGGATCCTGAGGAGCACTCTCTGAAAAAAAAATCCCATCGATGTTTAAAAAAGCCTCAACCTTCCTCCAGCTTAGTGTGTCTTGAGGACCGTGGTTTAGAATGCCTGCTCTATGCGCTACTGTATCAGGGATTTTCTGCCAGAGAGGGATCCTCAGGATCCTTTGCTGTCTCCTGGCATAAGAGCATAATAGTACATTTGCGTAACTTTCATAATGTGTAATTTAGCCATAAAATATATTGATACTTTTTTTTCTCAGTCAATAAATTCTCAGCTAGCTGGTAACCGCATGAAGTACAAGATATACATAACATGCAATGCTTTCCATGTTTGTAGATGGTCACTTTCCAGTGAGGGTGAGACAGACCAGCGCATCCTCTCGCTGCAGTCTGTCCGGTATGTACACACTTGCAGCTGAAGGCAACTGTCTCGCTCTGCGAGATCGTCAGTCTGGGAGTCTGATCTTCAGCTGGCCTTACCCATACCTCAGGAGATTTGGCAGAGACAAGGTAAAGAAGAGTTTATTCCTGGGACACTCTGGGCCTGATCACAGAATAAATTTGTTCCCAAAATTGTCAAAACCATGCTGCACTGCAGGTGGGGCAGATGTAACATGTGCAGAGAGAGTAAAAGTGTCCATACACTACTTCAACTTGTCATAGGCACAAGTCTTATGCCATTTCCCTTGAACTTCCCCATTTCCCCAACTTCATCCAACTTGGCACTTGATGTGCCACTTTTTAAATGCGATATATCACATGCGGTTTATCACATGTAAAAGGACTCCAGGGGAGTTCAAGGGAAATCGGATGTGCTGCTGATGGCTCTGATTCAGATTTATCCTATGTGCCGCACGTCCGACCTCTGACTCACATCCAATTGGCACGGGAATGTGCATCGGATCCATTCAGATTTTATTATTATTTATTTATTAACAGCAGGGCCGGTGCTAGGCACCGGAGCGCCCCAGGCGGAGAGGGCCCCCCCCTCCCCGCCTGGGGCGCTCCGGTGCCTAGCAGTGCCCCGGCGATCAATCACTAACCCGCTTGAGGGGGGCCGCCTGCAAGGTCCAGTGATGCGGCGCACATCGCCGTGACGTTCCAGGGGGGGGGGGGTGACAGTGATACAGTGATACAACAAACAGTGTATTTACAGACAGTCAAAAGGTAGGAGGGCCCTGCTCGCAAGCTTACAATCTATAGGGGGATTCAGTATGAAATCCCGGCGGTCGGGATCCCGGTGTTCAAAATCCCGATGACGGAATCCCGACCGCTGAAATCCCGACAAGGGGGGGACGTGGATCGCCCCCCCTTGCGGGCTCGCTGCACTCGCCACGCAGCGGGCCCGGTGCCTCGCTACGCTCGGCACGCTAATTTATTCTCCCTCCAGGGGTGTCGTGGACACCCACGGAGGGAGAAACTGTCGGGATTTCGGCGGTCGGGATTCCCAACGCCGGGATCCCCACCGCCGGGATTTAAACTGCATCCCCTATAGGGAAATAGGCATCGATACATAAGGATAGATACTGTATTCTTTATTGCATCGATTCCACCAGAATGCAAGGTTCCGTGACTGGTTCTGGAATTTGATAAGCTTGTCTGAAGAGATGAGTTTTCAAACACCTGCAATTTGTCTGCTTATCATCCGATTTATCAGGTCAATCCGTCACAATCGGATGAAAACATGCAAAATCGTACTAGTGTATGGGTACCTTTAGATTTGGGTGAGTTATTTTGTTTCTGTGCAGGGTAAATACAGGATGCTTTAGTTTTACACTGTAATTTAGATTTCAGTTTCAATACACCCCACCCAAATCTAACTCTCTCTGCACATTACACTATCTCCCCCACCTGCAGTGCACATGGTTTTGCCCATTTTGAGAACATATTTGTTTGAATTAGGCCCCCTGTTTTTTGATCTAGTACTAACTCCCGGCCATGCTCTGAGGACGATCATGTAAATTAAATATAACTGACTGATCCAAACTTATCTCATCCAGAGAAACTCCCAACACATGACATGCTGGGGTTCCGAGGAGAGAGAGCTGAGATGCTCGGCTAGAAATCTCCATGACAACTGTCTCAATGGTGCAGATGTGAATGTTTCCCCTTCTCTGTACTGTTTGAGATCGCTAGTCAGACTGATTTCAGTTGTTCCAGCCAACTCCCGTACAGTAATTAAAGTGATTTATATGACATCTTCACCATGGAAATGGTTACTTACTGTAAGAACATTTAACAAATCATCTGCTAGGTGGACATCGTTTCACATAGAACTATTTCATCAGCCACAATTGTGTCTACTGTATTTTGTTTAATGTTCCTGCGCTCTCTCTTTGCATTTATTTCTGCATTATTTCTCTTCCTTTCCCACAACAGACCATGTTCTCCTTCGAGGCCGGCCGGCGCTGTGCTTCTGGAGAAGGCAACTTTGAATTTGAGACAGCCCATGGGTGTCAGATTTTCCAGGCCATTGAATGCGCCATTAAAGCCAGCCAAAATGAAGCCTCCTCCCCAACTATACTAGAACATCCTCAAGAGGAAGCGATTGCCGCACCACAGCAACCCGTTCGCTCTGTTTCGTTGCACCCCTCTAAATGCCCTCAGAGCAATCTGGCTGCTAACAGCACAGTCCTGGAGAGCGAATATGCTGTCCCTTTTGACAAAGTGGCCAAAAACCTGCTGGCTACAGGCTTTGGGGGACTTCTCGGTCCAGTTCCCACCCAAAGAAAATCAAAAAGCCTTCGCAAACATGAGCATATTTACGATGAGCCAGAACTGCCTACTAATCCAGTGTACGATGAGCCAGAAGGCATCCGGGTCGATGCTTGGAAGAGTCAAGGCACCGATGCCCACGAATACGGCTATGAATACCCATATTTACCAGGATGGGACGATTATGCAGTCCCCAGAGGAGGGGGAACTAAACACAAAGGGGGAAGAAAGATGCAGGATGATGATGATGAGTGGGGAAATCAGAGTAGGGATGAAAGTCAATATGACAATGTAACAATAAAGGGTACACAGGAGAGCTGAAAAATACCAAAATCTACATTAATCCAGCATTGTAAAATACCAGATGTGTTCCTGTGATCCCATTTATCCTATACAAAGGTTATTATGGACTTTAAAAAGAAAAACTTATTTCAGCATGATGATTTTTTTTAAAAATGGCATTGATTATGGGTATAGTAACGTCACATGACAATGTCTCAGAACTGGAGTCGGATTGGACAATAGAAAGTAGGCGTGGCAGAGGATAAGAATGGGCACTTATGCTGCAAAGTGTGTATAACATAATCACCAGGTGGATTATCTGACATGCGGAGCTGAAAGGACTCGCGCTGCATATATTTGCTCTCCACTGTCCGGCATAGATTTGAAACTTGTAGGCTTGAACTAAATTTCATCAGCTGCTTGGGGAAAGAATGCAAGTAGCATAGAATAAAAAAAGCTGATTTCTTTACTGCTGCAAATATCTTATAATAGTGTTGTCCAAGGCTTTCTTGGACAACAGGGAAGTAACCTGGCACAGCAATGTGTAATGCTCCAGCTGATGACCTGGGTCCATTTTGTGGTTAACCAACTATAACTATTGATTGTACACTGATGGCAGGACGCTACAACTCCAGTGTAATACAGGTACAATGTGCTGCAGTGAGTGTGCCTCACAGTCCAATGACTTGCTCTACCTATTTCTGCTATTTAATGTTATGTTACAGTGAACCTCATCACCGCTGTTATCAGCATCAAGTTAGAGCAGTGCTTCCCAACCATGGTATTCAAGTACCCCCAACAGTGCACGTTTTCCAGGTCTCCACACAGAAACACAAGTGACATAATTAGCTCCACCTGTGGATCTTATAAAATGTGTTTGAATAATGAGTGCACCTGCCGGGTGAACTGGAAAACGTGCACTGTTGGGAGTCCTTGAGGACCAGGGTTGGGAACCACTGAGTTAGCGGAAGCTTTGGGTGCTCCAGCCAATCAGCTCCCAACTCTAATTTTTCAAACACATGACAGTTAGGAGCCAATTGGCTGATGCACCATTTATCATACACAAGTTTTTATTTATATTCACTTGGGCAGATGTATTAAGCCTGGTAAAGAGATAAAGTGGAAATATGTTGACATGCACATTGTCGGCACAGACATAATGTTGACACAAGCAAGGTTGACAATCATTTTTTTTACATTTACATTTACCATCCACATGGACTACGGTGCACTGATTGGGGGTCCACGTTCTCAGACGTCAACTTCAAAATACCATGAAAATCTCATGTCAACAATTTTCATGTTGACCTTTTAACAGTCTCGTCTTTTTTTGTGTCGACCTAGGCACTATGGATCCTATAATCTATACCCGTGAATAATTGTACGGATAATTTGTCATTGTTCAGCTCTGTTGGTTCTTCCATGAATTAACTTGTTTAAAACAAATTTGCTGTGCGAATCACACGCATAAGCGGTAATAACAATATGTTCAGACTTGGTACATATGCGAATTGCGTACAGCCGGGGTGATGCGGCTACACTACCCTGCAGGCGGGCAGGGATCTAAATACCGAGATGCAGAAGTTTAACAATTACTGACATGATAGAAGTATCTGGGGCCTTTCAGTGAGGGAAGCGGAGAACGTGTTCCCATCTGCAGAAGATAATGTAATGAGGTAAACCTGCAATGAGTGTTTGCATTGATCTAATGCAGCGGAGCAGGATAAGCACGCAGAGGGCACAGATTTACTGTATATCATTTGTCAGTGACCCAGCTTATTGACTGCTTTTATTATGAAAAAAATGTTTAGAGGGAGGAATCACTCACAGCAAATTGAGAAATTATTTCTTATGCTTTAGAGCTCGTTAAATCTAAAATAATATTTCAAAGTGCTTATAAGACATTACGAGGATGCCAAGTACTGTATAGATTATATAGCTTCTGAAAAGAGAGATACTTTCATTTAAAAATAATGTAACCTTAAATACCGGTTTGGATACGTATATTGGGGGTGATTCTGAGCACCACTTTCCTCTGCGTGGTCGCACAGGGGAGCGATGGTGCAAGTGGGCACGGGAACTGCTTGTTCGCCGTCCCGTTCACACCTAGCTGTGCTGGTGTGGGGCGGCGGCGAGGGGTCGCACCCATGGGAACACCCAGTGTTTCATAGGCGTTCCCATGAAAACATTGGGCGTTCCCATGTAAATGCGCGTGTGACGCTGGTGCGGGGGTGGACAGCTGATGTCAGTGGATGTCAGCTGCCTGTCCGCTTTCCGCATTGTAGAAATCATTCGATGGTAGGTGACCATTGAATGACTTCCACCCGCACGTAAGGCACTGATTGGAAATTTATGCTAAGGTGGGGGAGTAGGCGGCTCTTCGTGCGGGCGGCAGGCAGCGTTTAAACCACATACAAAGCTTTGAATTTCGCAGCTTTGCGTGTAGACCAGAATAAGGTCCATCTTTTAAAATTTAGCATTTGATGTACTGAGTCTTGGAAAGAGATAAAGTGGAGAGCAATAAATTACCAACCAACCAGTTCCTGCCATTTTTTAAACAATTTTTATTTTGCATAGTGAAATAAGCAGTTTACAGTATTGATGAGTAGACTTTGAATAACAAAAACTTTCCTTAAACATACCTATGTCCCTATAATGCTCAGTGTATCCAGTCTAAGCTTTATCCTTATCTCTCATTTCTCAAATGATTTTTGTGTGTTTTTCTACTATCTGGTCAAAGTGCTGTTACGAGTTGTAGAGGGACTATGGCTGGATTAAAATGATACTGTAGAATAAAAAGCCTGTTATTATATTTATTACTTGTCTGAAAGTCTATTTTGTCTTATCTCTCCCGGTAGCTCTCACCGGAGCTACTTTGCTGTATCTAATCCGATGGTTCACTTCAGGGAGTATATTCTCCTATGAATAGATATTTCAATTACAAATTTCAAGTGGCTGTATATTTGGCTTTACCAGCAATCGGAAATTAACTATTACTCTAAAATATAACACTCATCTCACTAGACAACAGTAAAAGGGTAAAGGGGGGAGGGAAGAGTTAGGGGGGGGGGGAATTACTTCAGAACTAATATTTGGGTTTCGTACCTCAGTGTCATATGTCTCATCGCTCTCCTCTCTTGCCGACATTGTCAGTCATGTCTATTATCCTGCTACTTGTCGTAGGAGGTACCAGGAGGTGGATTCAAAGAGCTTCTGTATGCGCTCCTGTGTAGTCTGGTCTAGGCTCATGATATATAATTCCCACTTCTTGTAGAATCGTGGGGCTCCCTTTTCTAAATCTGTTATCGTACTCTGTCTTTCATAAAACAGTATATTGAGGGTTGCTTTTTTTAATTCTAGTATAGAGGGGGCTCTTCTATGGATCCAATGTAGGAGTATTAGTTTCTTTGCTAACGTTAATAGAATCGTAAGGATTGGTATTATCTGTGGCTTTTTGGGACCGAGATCCCACGTGTGGAATTGTAAAAATAGACAGGCCAATGGGCTTTTCTGTAGTTTCAGGGTATATGTACGGTTGACATAACCCACCAGCTTATCCCAGAAATTCCTGACCTTACCGCACTCCCAAAAGTTATGATAGTATGTGGCTTTTGATTTTTGACATTTATAGCAGGCCCCCGTGTCCTCAGGGACAAAATGGGCTCTTTGTACTGGGGCAATATATGCTCTGTTGATAAATTTTATATGCGTTTCCTGTAAGGATATGGATTGTAGATGTTTCATCGTGGATGTGAGTTTATTAAACAATCTAGGAGGAGCCGTAAGGTCAGGAATGTCTATTAACCACTTCTCATGTAGTTGCTTATGATAATGTTCCACGCCGGCTGTAATCAGTGAGGAGTAAAGGTGTCGTATCCTATATCCCATCACGCAGTCTGGTCTAAGTAGGGCTTCTATGGGGTCAGCTATCTCTTTTTTATCCATGGGGTGCACCTGAGTTTGAATGAAGTGTCTGGACTGCAAGTACATGTAGAAATGTCCATTTGGGATACCATATTTTTCTGCTAGTTTTGAGAACGGCATTAGAATGCCGCCTGGATCAAAGATTTTGCGGATATTGGTAATTCCTTTATCTCTCCATCTCTTAAACTCCATATTATCCATGCCGGGAACAAATAAGGGGTTACCCCATAGAGTAGTGAAAGAGGAGCACGCAGGGTTTCTGTGCAGGATTTTATTTATTTTTTTCCACGATCTGTATGTGTCTCCAAACAATACCGACTCCCTGATCTGCTTTGGTATCATCCTGACCGGAGCATGAAGTAGTGCTGCCGGGGAGTATGATTGGAATAGCTGTCCTTCCAGAGTGGGGATCGTATATTCAGATCTGCCCAAAAACCAATCTGTTATATATCTAAATTGGGAGGCTAGTGAAAAGGCCTGTATGTCTGGCATAGCAAGTCCTCCGTCTTGTTTTGTGAGTCGTAGTCGGTCAAAGGGGATGCAAGGCTTTTTGCCCGCCCAGGTAAATTTTATAAATAGTGTCTTGAACTTTTGTAGGTCTGGTTTTTTCAGCTGGAGAGGCAACATTTGTAGTAGGTAGGAAAGTTTAGGGAAAGCTACTGACTTTATGACTGTTATCCTGCCCGCGAGTGATAGAGGGAGTGTCATCCAGCTCATTAGCTGTTTTTCTACTGCTATATATGTGGGAGGAAAGTTAACAGTGTAAAGGTCCTCTAGTTTGTTGGGTATCAGAACTCCCAAGTATTTAAGGGTGGGGTGGCATATCGTGAATTGTGAGGTGAACGAGGGGGGAGGAGAAGAAACCCTGGGAGGAATGGAAGGGTAGTAGGCGAGACTTGTCATAGTTTACTTTGAATCCTGAGAACTGGGAGAAGTGGGATATTATGTCTTGTATTGCAGGGATGGAAGTGTTGGGGTCGGAGATGAACAGCAATATGTCATCAGCAAAGAGGCTTAGCTTGACTGCTGATGTATGTACCATTATACCCTGGAAGTCTTGGGATGCCCTCAGGGCCACCGCCAGGGGTTCAATCGCCAGAGCGAAAAGCAATGGAGACAGGGGGCACCCCTGTCTTGTCCCTCTTAATATCGGGAAGGAAGCAGATAAGTAATTATTGGTTAATATTTGGGAAGTAGAGTTATCATATAATAATTGAATTGTACGGATAAAGTCGGTCGGGAGTCCGAATCGTCTCATGGTATGGAATAGGTGGTCCCAATTGACTAGGTCGAACGCCTTTTCTGCATCAAGAGAGAGCAGGGCATGTGGACCCGTGGACCCGACCGACTCTATCCACTGCATTGCTGTGAGGGCCTTTCGTACATTGAGTACTGAATGGCCACCCCATACAAATCCTGTTTGATCAGGGTGGACCAGCGAAGGGAGTTTAAGTTTAAGTCTATCAGCTAACAGTTTTGTAAAGATTTTATAGTCGGTGTTTAGAAGGGAGATGGGTCTATAGGAGCTCGGGAGAAGAGGGTCTCTGCCCGGTTTATGTATGATTTTTAGGATAGCTGAGTTGAAGTACAGTGGAGGGGGCGTACCCTGTAGTATTGCATTATAAAAAGAGCATAGGGGTTTGACTAATTTAGGGGCTAAAAGCTTGTAGTATTCATTAGATAGCCCGTCGGGGCCTGGGGATTTTCCTGTCTTGAGGGCTGTAATGGTGGCCAGGACCTCTTCCTCTGTTATTGGGGCTGTTAGTGTGTGTGAGGAGTCTGCGTTTAGTGTCGGGTGTGTTAAGGATTCCCAAAATTTCTCTTTTTCCTGTGGGTCTATTTGGGGTTGGGAGTATAAGTTTCCGTAAAAGGTATGTAAAGTTTCTGCTATTTGTGAACCAGAGTGTATTACTGTGCCATCTGTTTTTTGGAGGGCTTGTATAGTGGTAGGGGGGTGCTGGCCTCGTAGTAGATTTGACATAAGTCTACTCGCTCTATTGCCATGTTTGTGGAATCTGGCCTGGGAGAGAAATGAGAGTTTAGACTCCATTTTAGATAGCAGAATTTCGAAGAGAGATTTCTGCTCTTCATACTGAGCTCTGTTTGTCCTCGTGGGGTATTTTTGAAACAACTGATATGCATCAGTTAGTCTAGTTTGGGATTCTAAATAGAGCTTCTGGGATTCCTTCTTATGTTTCGAGGTGTATGATATTATTGAGCCTCTGAGGACCGGCTTTGACGCCTGCCAGAATAGGAGAGGGGTGTCTTCTTCCGCCTGCGCATTAGAATGTTTGTAATCCATCCAGGTTGCGTCTAGCATATTACGGAAGTTTTCCGAATCAGTTAGCTGGGATGGAAAGCACCACTGCCTTACAGGGCCTCTATCAATGTATGTCGCGAGCGCCACCCAGCTAATCCCATGGTCAGATAAGGTTATGGGTTCCAGTGCTGAGTCCTGGACCCTTGGGAACAGCGATGAAGACATCAGCACGTAATCTATCCTGGATAGGGAGCCGTGTGCTGCTGAAAGGCACGTGTACTCCCGGTTAACCGGGTGACACGCCCTCCAAACATCAATTAGTTGTAGTTGGGCTAGCAGGTATTGAATTCCATACTTGGATGTCTGGCGTCTGGTGGGTATAGTGACATTTCTGTCAAGTATGTTAGAGGCAGCTAGATTAAAGTCTCCAGCTAGGACTATTTGTTGGTGGGTATAGGGAAGTAGTTTCGTTACTACATCTATGTTAAACTGGCTCTGATTGGTGTTGGGAGCGTAAATATTGGCAAGAATGTATCGAGAGGAATGTATAGTTACGTCGGTTATTGTGTATCGTCCCCCTGGGTCAGATTGCGAGGAATGTATCTCAGCTGGTATCGATTTTTTTATTAGGGTGACTACTCCTCTGGCCTTAGAATTATAGGGAGCTGACGACAACACCTGCCATCCTAGGGTATTCAATTTAAGTATCTCCGCAGGGATCAGATGCGTTTCTTGTAAGAACGCTACCTCAATCCCCACTCTGGAAAGGTACAGCAGGATTTTTTTCCTCTTTGCGGGGGAGTGAAAACCTCCCACATTAAATGTTCCTAATTTCAGGGAGGTCATTATACAGTCGGGAGACAAGGTAACTCACAGATCCTTGGATATTTGCTCAAGTTAAACATGCTGGGCCAGCTTCTCGACGTCAGCGGCAGGTGGGCTCTAGCTGTAGTGTATCTGAGTAAACAAAACCATGTTAGATAACTTTCGGGGTTTTGGGGAAAAAACATGAGGAAAGGAGGGGAAACAAATAACATTAACCACAAAAACATCAACAATAGTTCAAACCAGGTGCTTCTGGTGCACCTAACCTTCTTTTTTTCCATTATCAGCTTCCGGTTGGTAACGGGTGAGGTGAGTATAGGCCTGTGCCTAAGGGGCTGAACCAGCAGTCCCTGGCTCCCTCAGCCTTACCAAGCGGGTATTAACAGACACCTTAGTGGTGTGAACTTATGGGCTACCGACTTATAATGTCTTTCTGCTTATAGCAGAAAGGGGCAGATATTATCATAGATTATAATTTTAACCTCGCTGGTCCTCTCATCGTAGTGCAGTCTTTTTGAGTTCCACATATATGGAGTCCCGATAAAGTGAGAGGAAGCCAAAAGCTGGACCAGGGGACCAAAAGTTAGGGATGTTTTCTTCGGTATTAATTACCTTCCCTAGCATAAACCTCTGGTGGGAATAGAAGGGGGGGGGGGGGGGTAAAAGGTGAGATCAATTATTCCTCTGTCGGGGCAAGTGTACTGTGGCTCTTTAGCTGGAATGCCTTTTCAGGAAGAGTCTCAATTCTGGACACCTTTCAGGTGGTAATGTAGAGGGGAAAAGTTATAAGAATAGCAGGGGGGGGGGGGATATTGGGTATTGGGTTTAAATTTTGCAGGGGGTAAAAGTGTGGGAGGGGGCGGAGTCACTCATGTTGGTCTTGTGTGAAGAGGGATTGTGAGGACGGTGATGCGGATGATGCTGATGTCTCTTCGGATGTTTCTTCTGCAAGGAAGGCTTCACCATCTGATGCCGTAGAGAAGTCTTTAAAGGAAGATCCTGTAAATATGCGGAGGCGTGCCGGGTATAGTAAGGCGAATTTCCTGTTGTTCTTGGCTAGTCGGGAGCAGAGAGGTGTGAATTCTTTTCGGGCTCTTGCCACTTCTGCAGAGTAGTCTTGAAAGAGGATGAGTTTGGATCCATTCCAGGATATGTCTCGTTTCCTCCTCGAGGCCGACCACAGCGCCTCCTTGTGGATGTAATTGAGACAACGGAAGATAACCGGTCTGGGGCGTGCGTCAGTTGAGGGTCGCTGGGGGCCTATTCTGTGGGCACGTTCTATTATCATTCCCGTGCATTCCTCGGTGACTGATAGTATTTCCGGGAGTGTGGTTTGTATGAAAGTAAGTAGGGCCTGTCCTTTTACTTCTTCAGGTAGACCCACCACCCTGAGGTTGTTCCTTCTGGAACGGTTCTCCAGGTCATCTATCTTTGCCTGCATTTGGTATTGCGACTTCTGCATGGCTTCATGTTGGGCTTTAAGTGTGGTGACATCTTGGAACGTCTCACCGGCTAGGTGTTCTGTGTGGGCTACCCTTTTAGTGATTTGCTTGAATTGCGACCTAATGTCCTGGACTGCTTGTGTTACTTTTCCAGCATGGGTTTCCATAATAGGGCCGATGGTGTCTTGTATGGCCTGTACAATATCTGCATAAGTAACTGGGCCTTCATTTGGCTTTGGGGCTTGAGTTAGCTGCCGCCTTAGAGTAGGTGAAGATGACGGTAGGTTATCCGTCAGGTCAGTCGGAGTCTCATCAGTGGGGGTCCATAGTGGGCTTGTCTCAGTGGTTACTGACTGTGCGGGGGCAATTGAGGTGTCCTGGGGTTCTCCACCTTTCTTCCCCTTGGTTGCAGTGCCCTGGGACTTGGGCTGTGTAGTGGGAGCTGCTGCGGTCGCCATTTTGTCTCTGGCTTGGCGGCTGGATGAGCGGTGCCGTGGGGTTTCCTCTAATGCAGAAGTTTGCTGTCCTTTATTCATGGTAAAGGGGGGGGACCTAGGGTCAGCCAGGGTTTAGAGGCTTGGTTGGTTGGGTCTGTATCTCACCTCCCAGTAGGTCTCTGCTGGGAGAAAGCGTGGTGCAGGGAGTCTCTGTGAGGCAAGGTTTTGCTGCTCAGGGTGGGTATGGGGTGCCGGGTGCCGGCTACAGCAGGGTTGTGATAAGCTGATGGACAGTTCTCTTGGGTGAGGAAGTGTGGGATGCCGGGGCTGCTTAGGTGCAGAAATCAGGGTGTGGAGCTTACCTCCGCCTATGCTTTCTGCGTGTAGCGGTGCCTGTGTGGCTTTGCAGGTGCCGGGACCAGTGCGTCGCTGCGGACGGGTGGGAGCCGTCAGCGCCGGAGGATCAGGCCTGGGGCTTCTGGAGACACCTGGCAGTCTTTCCGTGGAGGATGTGAGTAGGGGACCGGGTCAGCCTGAGCGCGGCAGCCAGGGAGAAGTGCTCTCTTCTGTCGGCGTCTCTCCGTGTGAGAGCGCGCCTGTTGTCTCGTGCGGCTTGAAGCTGAGACTGAGACGCCGGTCACGCGGCAGCGGGGTCCGTGGTGCTGCGATTCCGGCGATGAGCGGCTCGTTCTGCGCTGCGAGGTAGCCCGGGTGATCTAGGGTGGGTTGGGGGGGGGACCAGCGGGGTCTTTCTCGGTCGGCTTTGCTGTTAGGCTGGGGAGCACACGGAGCCCTATGCGGGAGCTGCTGCTTCCTCCAGTGCCGGAACCGGAACACCTTTGAAACAAACTTTATCTCTCACTGCTTAACCAAGGCTTAGTACATCTCTCACTTTGTGCAGAAAGACTGTGATCTTGTGGACAGGTGAAATATTCATATTCAAAATGCATTGATCTCAAATATATTGGGCCTGATTCAGACCTGGTAGCAGGGCTACAATTTTAGGAGATGGACAAACCATGCTGCACTGCAGGTGGGACACACACTGGTCCCCACAGGAAAAAACACATTGGCCCCAGATCAGTTGTGGATTAAAGGGGTAAATTTCCCTCAAAGTGTGATTGTGTGCTGAATTTATTTACAAAGACGTCTTGGAGTGCTGCAGACTATCCTACCATATCGCAAGGGAGTGCCGGCATCTACACAGACTTTATCCCAGCAGTGCACATCCTTTCCACAGGAGTATTATTTGGGTGACTGTTTTTGAATAAGGTCACTGAGCGCCTTCCTCTCAGAGTCCATTTAGAAAAAGTGTTTCTCTAAGGAGCCAACATTGGCGGAAGTTTCCTATCAACTTGGATATATCTATTTTTGGATGTATACATAAATATTATGGTGAATGACATCTTTAACATCTATTAGTGTTTTACCGAATTTGCTGTTCTTCTGCCCCTGATGAAGTCATGGATATGACGAAACGCGTTGGGCTCTGCACACTTATTCGATGACTGTGACCTTTAATTTGGATTAAATTCTGAAAGAATCTATCATGTTTTGCCCACAGGGCTGATTTTTCTTAAATATTTTATTTATATATTGGTTTGTTGGTTTCTTAGCACCCTCTGAACCTTCCTTCTTTGCCATTTCTAAAACTTTGGGGTCCATCTAACAGGGGATCCTCAGAGGTGCTTCTCCCCACATTCATAGAGCACGGTTTGGGGTACTCTCTACACACATATATATATATATATATCTTATATATTTAGCCAGATCTGTCACTCATCCCCTATGTAGCTAACGCTCCCGCCCAGCTGGATACACAAACCTGCCCCCCCTAGGGAAAAGACCAGTGTTTTATGTGTATAACGTTTTCATGTGTATGACGTTCCTCCCCCCGCCCAGCCAGGGCTACAGTACACGCCCACCATCCACTATTACTCCACAGCCACCATCCACCATTACTCCCGCACCCCCTCTCTGCCAGCAACCCCCCCGACACCCACGACCCCCCTTCCGCGATTCACGGCACCCCGCGACCCCCATCACCCCATTCGCGGGCCCCCCGCGACCCCCCCTCCCGCGATTCGCGGCACCCCCGCGATTCGCGGGACCCCTGCGACCCCCCCTCCCACGATTCGCGGGACCCCCATGACCCCCCTCCCACGATTCGCGGGACCCCCATGACACCCCCTCCCGCGTTTCGCGGCACCCCCGTGACCCCCCCCTCCCGCGATTCGCAGGACCCCCGCGACACCCCCCTCCCGCGATTCGCAGGACCCCCCTACCGCGATTTGCGGGACCCCCACGACCCCCCTCCCGCAATTCACGCGACCCCCCCACGTGACCCCCCCGCGTGACCCCCCTCCAGCGATTCACGGACCCCCCCTCCCGTGATTTGCGTACCAAAGCCCCCTCCCGCGATTCGCGGACCCCCCTCCCGCTATTCACGGCACCCCCCCCCGCAGGACCCCCCTGCGATTTGTGGCCCCACGCGACCCCACCTCCCGCGATTCGTGGCACCCCCACGATTCACGGCACCACCGCGCCCCTCCCGCGATTCGCTGCGCCCCCTCCCGTGCTTCGCTGCGCCCCCTCCCGCGATTTGCAAACCCCGCCCCTCCCACGATTCACGGCACCCCCCCTCCTGCGATTTGCGCCCTCTGCGATTCTAGCCCCCCCGCGATTCGCGCCCCCCCCCCCTGGAATTTGCGGACCCCCCTCCCACAATTCACGGCACCCCTTGCACCCCCTCCTGCGATTTGCGGACCCCCTCCCACGATTCACGGAACCCCACAGAATCACAGGGCCACCGTCCTGTACTCCTGTGCTGCCACGCTGGACCCTCACCCACTGGCAGAAGCTGCACAGTGTCCCCCACCCTCCTCTTTAGTCCCCCTTATGGCCTCACACCCAGGGCTGGAAACAGAAATCTTGGGGCCCTGTACAATGATATTTCTGGGGCCCCCAACCTAATCCCAAATCCACACAACGCTCTTCTGCATGAGCCTCATTTAACCTTTTTCTGCTCCAGATCCTGCTTTCAGGTGCAGACTTCTCTCGTTCTCAGTCCTGCTGGCTTGGCTCCTGCTGCTGCTTCCTGCTGGCTCCTGCTGCTGCTGGCCTGTCACTTTCACAAAAGAAAGCTGAGCACTACGAGCAGGCAGGGCAAGTAAAAGCATTCTAGTTTGCAGGGGGATGCAAAAACCCTACCACTGGCCCTGTCTCTGCCTAATAGGGGGAGGGGAGAGGGGGTAATTAGGTGGCATAGAGAAAATTAGTTCCCCCGACTCTGCATGACCACTTTAAGCCCTGGGCATTACAGTGTGTGGCATGCACTGTCCCTGTTTCTGGTTCTAGCCCAGGGTTGCCGACTTTTAAAAGCTCCTCTCCGCATGCGATGTATCATTTGCAACTTCCGGGGAGCTGCAATGTGGAGCGAGCAGGGGGGCCGGGGACATCGAGGTGGCGGGCGGGGGATGCTGCAAGGCGGCTGGGGGGACGGATGCACGCTGCTAGTAGTGCGGACGCTGCGGGGGACACAGGCGGCAGTAACATAGAGCCGGGCGGGGGGAGCCGGGAGCTGTCAGTACTGAAAAAAAGAGAGCGCTCAGCCAATCACAGGCTGCACATTGATTGTATGGGCTTTTTTTTCAGTGCTGACAGCTCCCGGCTCCCCCCGCCCGCAGCGTCCGCACTACTAGCGGCGTGTCCCCTCCCCCTACCCGGACGGAGCATGACAGCTCCCTGCTCCGGCTCCCCCTGCCGCCCCCTCCCTCGCCGGCGTCTCCCGCCCCCCTCCCTCGCCGGCGTCCTCAGAGTCCCAACGGCTGCACATAAGATTTATCTTATGTGCAGCCGGTCCGACGTCCCGACTCTGACCCGATGCACACGGGACCGCGCATCGGGTCGGACCGGGTGTCAAAACCTGCGATTTGGTCCGATTTCACTGCCCGATCCATCTGGATCGGGTGAAATCGGGGCCAAATCGCATACTGTATGGCGGCCTTAAGTATACTCTTTTGATTTACTTTTGCTGCCTGCATTTACAACATGTCTGGCCGTCCTAAACGTTCAGCTCCCCCTCCCCGCTGGCTGGCAGATGCTGTGCGGCCACTTGCGACCGCTGCGTCACGCGCGGCGGGCGGGGGTCATCTGGGCGCAGTTACACGGTCACCCCCCCGCCAGGCTCCCCTCCACGCCCCGTCCCCGGAGCTCCGGAGGCGGGCATGCCCCTCTTCCCAGGGTCACACGCTGGCGCTGGCTTCCAGCTCCCGGCCGCGAGTCACGCGGTCCCGGGGGAAGCGAGCACCTCAGCACACAGAGGGTCCCCCGCATTGTCAGGGGAGGCCGGGGTAGCTCCCGATGCCTCCGCTCCAAGCACCAGGGGCATGTCCCAGGCTGGACCAGGCCTACAGGGTCCTGGAGTCCCTAGGTGTTAGATTTTAGGAAGGCTGATTTTGTAGAGATGGGAAACTCTGTAAGGGATTCTTTGGCAGAGTGGAAGAACTTGGAAGGAGTGCAGGATAAGTGGGAAAAATTAAAAAGTGCAATTCTAAAAGCAACAGAACTTTGTGTCAAAAGAGTTAGGAAAAACACAAGAAAAAGAAAGCCATTGTGGTTTGCAAAAGAAGTAGCAAGTATTGTGAAAGCAAAAAAGTTGGCCTTTAAGAAATTTAAGCAGACGCATGAGAAGAATGAGGACAAAGAGGTGTATCTTGTTAGACAGAAGGAGGCTAAGAAGGTAATCAGATGTGCAAAAGCACAGGCTGAAGAGAAAATGGCCCTCTCAGTGGGTAAAGGGGGAAAAACTTTTTTTAGGTATATAAGTGAAAGGAGAAAAACAAAAAGTGGAATAATTAGACTGAAGACAGAGAGTGGAAGTTTTCTTGAGGGGGACAATGTAATAGCAGATAATATTAATAATTATTTCTGCTCAGTATTCACAGCTGAAAGAGAGGGGAAGGGGCCACAGTTAAGTTGCAAGTATAGTCAGAAAACTGAGGGAGAGACAAGTACATTTACAGAGGAGAAAGTCCTCACAGAACTCTCAAAACTGAAAGTGGATAAATCAATGGGGCCAGATGGGATACATCCAAGGATACTAAAAGAGCTTAAAGGGGAGCTGGTAAAACCAATAACAGAATTATTCAACCAGTCACTAGCTACTGGAGTAATCCCAGAGGACTGGAAAACAGCGAATGTAGTCCCACTGCACAAAAGTGGAAGCAAGGAAAAGGTAAGCAACTATCGACCAGTGAGCCTTACATCAGTAGTAGGGAAATTTATGGAAACACTCTTAAAACAAAGACTTGTAGAATATCTCAAAACCAGCAATCTACAGGATCCAAAACAGCATGGGTTTACTGGGGGAAGATCATGTCAAACAAATCTTATTGACTTTTTTGACTGGGTGACTAAAGTAATAGATCAAGGTGGGGCTGTAGATGTAGCTTATCTAGACTTTAGTAAAGCTTTTGACACTGTCCCACATCGCAGACTGTTAAATAAACTTGAAAGCTTGGGATTGGATTCTAAGATAGTTGAATGGATAAGAGCGTGGTTGCAGGACAGAAAACAGAGAGTTGTAGTAAACGGAGTACAGTCAAAGGAGGGAAAGGTTACAAGTGGAGTACCCCAGGGATCTGTACTTGGACCGGTGCTTTTTAATATCTTTATTGGTGATATTGCAAATGGAATTGAGGGTAAAATGTGCCTTTTTGCAGATGACACAAAGGTATGCAACAGGGTAGACACACCAGGAGGGGTAAAACAAATGATTGAGGATCTAGGCAGATTAGAGAAATGGTCAAGAGAATGGCAACTACAGTTTAATGCCAAAAAATGCAAAATCATGCACTTGGGTCTCAGAAATCCAAAGACTCAATATAGTATAAATGGCACTATAATGGAAACTACTGAGGAAGAGAGGGATCTAGGTGTCACTATTTCAGGGGACTTAAAAGCAGGTAGGCAATGTAACAAAGCAATGAAGAAGGCAAGTCAGATGCTTGGTTGCATAGGGAGAGGTATCAGCAGTAGAAAGAAAGAAGTAATAATGCCACTGTATAGGTCATTGGTACGACCTCACCTAGAGTATTGTGTTCAGTTCTGGAGGCCATATCTCCAGAAGGATATAAATACATTAGAGACTGTACAAAGAAGAGCAACTAAAATGGTGCATGGCCTACATCACAAAACGTACCAGGAAAGACTAAAAGATCTTAATATGTATACTTTAGAGCAGAGAAGGGAAAGGGGGGGACATGATAGAAACTTTCAAATATATCAAGGGCTTTAACAAGGTACAGGTGGGAGACATTCTTCACAGGAAGAGGAGCAACAGAACACGAGGACATGCACTGAAACTAGAGGGAGGAAGATTCAGGGGAAACGTGAGGAAGAATTTTTTCACAGAAAGAGTAGTAGATAAGTGGAATAGCCTCCAAACAGAGGTGGTAGACACAAATACAGTAGTACAATTTAAACATGCTTGGGATAAGCATATTGATATCCTTACAAAAAAATAAGGATCAAATATGGTTTGAGGTAACATGTTTAAAAAAAGGGGTAGACTAGATGGGCCAAGTGGTTCTTATCTGCCGTCAAATTCTATGTTTCTATGTTTCTAAGCCCCACGTGCTCCCCTGTAAGGCCTCAGACACGGGGGGGGTCACCGCATGCATCCACCCCCTTAGGCAGCCCAATGCAGCTTATAACAGGGGGCCCCTCCAGGGGCGCCATCCCTTTGCTGCAGGGGCCGGTCATCGCCATCCACTCAGTTGGGGGCGTGCAGATGCAGTCAGTTTTAAACAGGGTGCCCAACAGGCCTCCTCAGGCTGCCCTGCTTTTTACTAGTGACCCTGCAGGGCACATGCAGGGCCAAGCCCCTACACACACACACGCACCAGGTTTGGCTCAGCAACAGCCAGGGCTGCCCAACACAGCAGGGGGCATTGGGCCCCAACAGTGGTTTTGGGGGTCCCGGGTTACAGTCAGCAGGGGCATCAAACATACGGGGCACAAGGGTTTCAACCGGGTTACCACCAGTACCCTCAGCCTCCAGCCCCTCCACAGACCCTGCAGCATTGGGGTTTCCCATTCCCTCTGGTGAATGCGCCTCAGGGTTATACGCCCGCGCAACCGCAGTATACACCGCAGCACTCCTGGAACCAGGCCCCTGGTTTGCCATATTTCTCCAACCCTAGTGCGGCTGCCGGGGGGTCCTATGGTCCTCCTTGGCAGGGCTACCAGCCACAGCCTGCGCAGTACTGGCCGGCTGGCCAGCAGCCGGCCCCACGCTGGAGGGGGTACTCACATCCGTATGCTCCACAGCAATCAGTTGCCCCACCTCAACCCCAATTTGCCTCATCTGGGGTCGGGCAGGGAGGGCGTTTGCACAGGAGTGTCATAGGTGAGCCTTCACTTTCCGGCTCAGTCATTAATGCTTTACCTTTGTCTCCCGAGCATACCACAGGTGCTGGTCGTGATACCGGAGCCGGGGGGTCATCCCGGAGTCAGGAGCAAGGGGTCTCTCGGGACGCGGAGCCAACTGCAAGGCCAGCGGCTAGACAGGCAACACCAACAGCGTCAGCATCGGTCAGCCACCGGGTTTCCACAAACTCTGCCGTGGGCGAGCATCGCAGCCTTCCCTTGCTGTTATCACTGTTGGGATCGACTCTCAGGGCTGCCTCCAGTTTCAACCCCAGCCGATCAAGGGGAAGCCTCCATGGGTGGTGAGCATACTGATTCTTCTGGTTGTGAATCGTCCTCTGGTCACTCATCTGCTAGCAGCGATGGGTCGGGGTCCCCCAAGCGCCCGCGTAAATTTGCTAAGATGGTGGCCCGCGCAGTAGCAAAAAAGGTTGCGGGTAAGAAACGCCACAGGAAGGAGGATACGCCTGGTGAGGCTCCCCCCTCGGGGGACATGGTTCATTGCTCCAACACAGCAGTGTCACGCGGGTTGCGCAAGGGGATAAGAGATAAGATTAGGAAGGGCAAGTTTGTAGACCTTTTCTCCCTCACCACCAACATGAAGAAAGACTTAGACAAGGCCAAGAAAGTGGCTGGTAATGGGGAGCTCGCTTTAAAAAGTTTCCACAATTGGCTCAAAGGGTTCTTAGTCTTTGCCTCGTGTTACCTCAGCACCAGGCCAGAGGAACATACTAATGTCCTTCGTTACCTGTACTTAGTTAACAAGACATTCATTTCCTACAAGGGCACTGCCTGGCGTGACTACGACGAAAAGTTTCGTCTTAACCACGATGGGTCCAAAACCATGCCTATGGGGTGTAAACACGTGGAGATTTGGTTAGAGGTTATAGGCAAGGGCCAGTCCTCCATGGATCCCGCCACCAAGAAGTCCTTTCCTGGGGGCAAACCCGGGGCCAAGCCCGGCGGCAAAGGGAAGTGCTTTGCATTCAACTACGGCAAATGTGACCGGGGCGCAAAATGCCGCTTCCGACATGAGTGCCGTTTGTCACACTCAGCCGCGGCGGTGCGCGGCGGGCATATTACTCACCCGTCCGCGCCCGCCGTCGGCTAGCGTGTAGTGGTCTCCGGGTCAGCGGCAGCGGGCAGCGGCAGTCTGGTGGGCAGCAGGCAGCGTGGGACATCGACAGGTGTAGCAGTGTGTGCTGTAATGGTGCCGGGAGGCCGGCGCCGCCATCTTGGTTAAGGGCAAAATAGCAGATTGGCCCAGGTCTGAGGTTTCCTCCCATACTGACCTGACAGCCAATGGCAGCCGCCCTCTTGGGATATAGGGGATCTGCCTAGGGCTGTTCAGTGTCAGTGCAAAGAGTCTCCAGAGGCGTTCACAGCTCCCAGCTGACTCCGGCTCTCTGACTCACCTCTCCTGACCTTGGTGCCTTGCTCGTGCTCTGTGTTGGTCTAGGTTGCTGCTTAACCCCATCGCTGCCAGTTCTCTCCACAGTCTGGTCTCTGCCTGTATCCCTGAGCTTCCTGGCCTAGCCCTTCAAGTCTCCTGCTTCCAAGCAATTCTTCAATCTTCATTCATCATTCATCTTCTTCCAGTCTTCAAGGATCCTTCATTTACCATCAAGTACATTCTCTTTCCGGATCCTCTTATTCTTCAAGACCCCAGCCTGCCGTCCTATGCTATTTGAACTGTCATTATTCAAATGAACTTTCTTCTTCTAAAGTGCCTTACTGGCTCAAGTATTGTTTATCACTAACTGCCACTTTAAGAAAGTATTCAAGTGTGTATTGTTTCCATTTATGAATTCTATTATTAAACCTGCACGATTTAATCCTTCATCATCTGGTCCCTCTCCAGTCGCTACACACCACACGACTTCATCCAGCCCTTCAGTCGTGACAGTTTGCACTGACCCGATGGAGTCGGGTGAAGTACAGGCTTCCATGGCGGACGTCTTTCAAGGTATCGTGACTCGTCTTGAACAAGTGGAAACTACCCAACGCCAAGTGGCTCAATTTCTTCAGGCCTTGTCCCCGCCCCAGGCGGCTCCCTCAGTGTCGGTTGCTCCAGCGCCAGAGATTCCAGTTCCTGTTTCCACACCAGGATCCGTAGTTCCTCATCACATGCAACTCCCTACTCCTAGCAAGTATGATGGTTCGCCAAGGGCATGCCGTGGGTTCCTGAACCAATGTGATGTCCACTTCACCTTGCAGTCATCTCACTTCCCAACCTCCAAGGCAAAGGTGGCCTATATTGTGTCTCTCCTGGCAGGGTCAGCTCTGGACTGGGTGTCCCCTCTCTGGGAACGCTCTGACCCCCTGCTCAATGATTATGAAGCTTTTATTACCTCTTTTCATCGCATCTTCGATGACCCTGGCAGAGTGTCCTCTGCCGCCACTGAAATCCTGAGGATTCGCCAGGGTAGCCGATCGGTGGGACAGTATGTTGTGCAGTTCCAGACCCTGGCCTCAGAATTAAAATGGAACGAAGAGGCTCTCCTCTCCGCCTTCTGGAATGGGCTGGCAGGTCGTATCAAGGATGAATTAGCTACTCGTGACTTCCCGGCTACCTTGATCGAGCTCATCTCTCTGTGCAACAAAGTAGATCTACGGATGCAGGAACGCCAACTAGAGAGAAATCGCTCTGATCGTCTTCGCCCTCGCTTCACCCCAAATGCTGTTCCCGTTCCTAGACCAAGTCCTTCCACAACTACACCACCTGATGAACCTATGCAGATCAATCGTTCTCGGCTCTCACAGGAAGAAAAGTCCCGTAGACGACGGGAGAATCTCTGCATGTACTGCGGGTGTGCTGCCCATTTACTGTCCTCCTGTCCATTGCGTCCGGGAAACGGCCGCTCCTAACCTCCCCGAGGGAGGCCCGGTTAGGAGTCTTGCTTTCATCTCCCTCCTCAGCTGTTTCCACCATTCCAATTACCATTGTGTGCCCTCAAGGGGAAAATAAAGTCCAGGCCCTATTGGATTCCGGAGCGGCAGGAAACTTTCTTTCTTCATCTTTCGTCTTTCAACACTCCCTGGCAGTACAACCCTTGACCCATCCCCTGGTTCTCACTGCAGTGGATGGGAGTCGTATCTGTAGTGGGCAAATCACCCTTCAAACCAATCCAGTGACAGTCCTAGTGGGTGCTCTACATCAAGAGACTCTAGAGTTCTTAGTTCTTCCTCAGTCATCACACCAGGTGGTCCTGGGTCTACCATGGCTCGCTAAACACAATCCTCATATTGATTGGACCAGCATGGAGATCAAGGCCTGGGGTACGAACTGTTTAACCACTTGCATGACTCGTATCATTCCACTCAATCAAATGAATCCTCAAGAAGAGGGAGGTTCCAGTCTTCCGTCTTCACCAGCTTCACCCTTGTCTATACCCACACCATACCATTCTTTTTCTGATGTCTTCAGCAAGGGAGGTGCCGATTCTCTGCCCCCTCATCGTCCTTGGGACTGTCCGATAGAGTTGGTACCCGGGAAATTTCCACCGCGGGGTCGTATCTACCCCTTATCTCTACCCGAGACCAAGGCTATGTCTGACTACATTCGTGAAAACTTGAATAAAGGCTTCATTCGTCCATCCACCTCGCCAGCCGGAGCGGGGTTTTTCTTCGTTAAAAAAAAAGATGGGACTCTCCGGCCATGTATCGACTATAGGGGTCTCAACGATATCACAATCAAGAACCGCTACCCATTACCCCTCATCACCGAACTCTTCGATAAGATCAGAGGGGCGTCTATTTTTACCAAACTGGATCTGAGAGGGGCGTACAACTTGATCCGAATCCGTTCCGGTGACGAGTGGAAGACGGCTTTCAACACCCGGGATGGCCACTACGAATACCTGGTGATGCCATTTGGCCTTTGCAATGCCCCGGCCGTCTTCCAACAGTTTGTAAACGACATATTTCGGGACTTACTGTATCATTCTGTCGTGGTGTATCTCGATGATATCCTCATATTCTCTCCTAACCTTCATCTCCATCGTCAAACTGTATCTGAAGTCCTGCGCCGTCTACGCCAAAATCAATTGTTCTGCAAGCTAGACAAATGCGTCTTCGAGGTCACTTCCATTCCATTTCTTGGCCACATCCTCACCAGCACTGGGATAGAGATGGACCCAGAGAAAGTAAGAGCCATCCAAGACTGGACAGCGCCTACCACGCTCAAAGGTATCCAGAGGTTCCTGGGTTTTTCAAATTATTATCGTCGCTTCATCCGGGACTTCTCCACCCTTGCTGCACCCCTTACAGCTCTAACCCGCAAGGGAGTAGATCCTAGTCAGTGGCCACCCGAAGCCTCGCTAGCTTTCCAACAACTAAAGAATGCATTCGTCTCTGCTCCAATTCTTCTTCAGCCGAACCTCGACAAACCCTTCATTATCGAGGTGGATGCATCCTCAGAGGGAGTCGGGGCAATCTTGTCACAGAAAGGAGAGGACCAGGAACTTCACCCCTGTGCTTTCTACTCTAAGAAGTTTCTTCCAGCAGAGAAAAATTACCCCATTGGGGAGCAAGAGTTACTAGCAGTAAAGTTAGCGTTGGAGGAGTGGCGGTACCTCCTGGAGGGGGCACGACATAAGATCACGGTATACTCTGACCATAAGAATCTCTCATTTCTCAAGCATGCCCAATGTCTTACTGCTCGTCAAGCCCGCTGGGCCATGTTCTTCGAACGATTTGATTTCCAGATCAGATTCAGACCCGGGTCGATGAATGCCAAGGCCGATGCCCTTTCACGCTCCTTCGAGACTCCGGCCGACCTAGAGACTCCTCCTCGACCAATCCTCGACCCTCTGGTTTTTGCTCAAGTTACGGTCCAACCTTCACCTCCTCCGGGCAAAACCTTTGTTCCCCTCAATCTTCGCAAAAGAGTGCTGTCCTGGGCACACGCTTCCCGTTTTGCAGGACATACTGGTGCACAGAAGACCCTAATGTTCCTGTTACGTTCATATTGGTGGCCCACCATTCGTCAAGATGTAACCAGCTTTGTCGCTTCCTGTGTAAAGTGCGCCCAGCATAAGTCCCCCAGAACATCTCCTGCCGGTCCTCTTCTACCTCTAGCCATTCCTACAGAACCATGGTCCCACTTGTCTATGGACTTTATCTGTGAACTTCCTCCCTCCAAAGGGCATACGGTAATCTGGGTGGTGGTTGACCGGTTCTCAAAAATGGCGCACTTCTTCCCATTGAAAGGTCTTCCATCCGCTCCAGTTCTGGCTCAGCTCTTCATCTCCACAATCTTCAAACTTCATGGGTTGCCCAAAGAGATTATATCTGACCGTGGAGTGCAATTCGTTGCAAAGTTTTGGAGGGCTCTCTGTTCCGCTGTACAAGTCAAACTCAAGTTCTCCACTGCATTCCACCCACAAACCAACGGGCAGACGGAACGGGTCAACCAAGACTTGGAAGCCTTCATTCGTTTATTCATCTCTTCTTCTCAAGACGACTGGGTCGATCTTCTGCCTTGGGCGGAATATGCGCACAATAATTCTTATCATTCATCCTCCGGCACCACTCCCTTTTTTACTGTTTTTGGCAAACATCCCCGATCTCCAGATTTCTCAGACTTATCTTCATCCGATGTTCCTGCAGCTGCTGCTTCTTTACAACGGTTTGCGAAAATCTGGTCAGATGTTCATACCGCTCTCCTCAAAGCATCCGCTCGATACAAAAGGATGGCGGACAGGAAAAGAAGAGCGGCTCCCAAATTGAAGGTTGGAGATCGAGTGTGGCTGTCTACCCGCCACATACGCCTTCGGTTACCATCCATGAAGCTGGCTCCCCGATTCATCGGACCGTTCCCAATCACGCAAGTTATTAATCCTGTTGCATACAGACTACAGCTTCCTTCTTCCCTGAAGATCTCAAATTCTTTTCATGTGTCTCTTCTAAAGCCCTTGAGATTGAACTTATATCAAAAGAAGGTGCCCAAACCGCCCAAGATTGGTTCTGAAAGAGAGATTGAGTTCGAAGTGAGACGCATCATCGACTCACGTTGTCGCAATGCCCATCTGCAGTATCTGGTGGAGTGGCTTGGATTCGGTCCTGAGGAGAACTCCTGGGTTGATGCTGCAGATCTCCATGCTCCCCGTCTGGTGAGGCAATTCTTTCAAAGGAACCCACATAAGGTGCGTAGGTGCCCTGGGGTCACCCAGAAAAGGGGGGGTACTGTCACACTCAGCCGCGGCGGTGCGCGGCGGGCATATTACTCACCCGTCCGCGCCCGCCGTCGGCTAGCGTGTAGTGGTCTCCGGGTCAGCGGCAGCGGGCAGCGGCAGTCTGGTGGGCAGCAGGCAGCGTGGGACATCGACAGGTGTAGCAGTGTGTGCTGTAATGGTGCCGGGAGGCCGGCGCCGCCATCTTGGTTAAGGGCAAAATAGCAGATTGGCCCAGGTCTGAGGTTTCCTCCCATACTGACCTGACAGCCAATGGCAGCCGCCCTCTTGGGATATAGGGGATCTGCCTAGGGCTGTTCAGTGTCAGTGCAAAGAGTCTCCAGAGGCGTTCACAGCTCCCAGCTGACTCCGGCTCTCTGACTCACCTCTCCTGACCTTGGTGCCTTGCTCGTGCTCTGTGTTGGTCTAGGTTGCTGCTTAACCCCATCGCTGCCAGTTCTCTCCACAGTCTGGTCTCTGCCTGTATCCCTGAGCTTCCTGGCCTAGCCCTTCAAGTCTCCTGCTTCCAAGCAATTCTTCAATCTTCATTCATCATTCATCTTCTTCCAGTCTTCAAGGATCCTTCATTTACCATCAAGTACATTCTCTTTCCGGATCCTCTTATTCTTCAAGACCCCAGCCTGCCGTCCTATGCTATTTGAACTGTCATTATTCAAATGAACTTTCTTCTTCTAAAGTGCCTTACTGGCTCAAGTATTGTTTATCACTAACTGCCACTTTAAGAAAGTATTCAAGTGTGTATTGTTTCCATTTATGAATTCTATTATTAAACCTGCACGATTTAATCCTTCATCATCTGGTCCGTCTCCAGTCGCTACACACCACACGACTTCATCCAGCCCTTCAGTCGTGACACCGTTATTGCGGGGCGGGCCACCCCGGGAATTCCTGCCGGGCGCCAGGTCGCCACGCTGAGCAGAGTGAGCCCAGCACTAGCAGTAAGTAAGGCCCCGTCCCCCATAGTTGTCCCCGAGTTGGTACGCCGGCTGGCTGGCTACCCAAACAGGGCCGACGCTATATTTTTGGGCCTCGGTTTCACCAATGGTTTTCGCCTGCCTATTCCCCAATCCGTCTCGGTTGTGTCCCGCAGGAATCTTAAGTCAGCAAGGGGTTTCCCCGAGGTGGTAAGAGGCAAGGTGCAAGCTGAAATCTGGCTTGGCCGGATGGCGGGCCTTTTCAAACTGACCTGCTGCCAGGGATGTGTTTCTCCCCTCTGGGGGTGGTCCCGAAGAAAACCCCGGGCAAATATAGACTGATTCAGCACCTGTCTTACCCCCACAGGGCGTCCATCAATGACGCCATCCCCGAGCAATATTGTAGCGTCCACTACCAATTGTTTGATGAGGTGCTAGGCATGGTCCGGGAGTTTGGCAGTGGGGCCCTTATGGCTAAATTGGACATAGAGTCAGCTTTCAGACTCCTCCCCCTACACCCAGAGTCTTTCAGGTTCATGGGTTTCCATCTAGACGGGGGTATATTTATTGACAAGTGTTTGCCCATGGGGTGCTCGGTCTCCTGCTCCTACTTTGAGAAATTCAGTTCCTTTTTGCACTGGTGCATTCAAGACGTCACAGGCTGTAGTGGCGTGGCGCATTATTTGGATGATTTTCTCTTTGTAGGGCCAGGCGGGCAGGACACATGTGCAAACATCCTGGCATCCGCCATCAATGTCATGTCGTCTTTGGGGGTCCCCATTGCCGCAGATAAGACAGAGGTCCCTGCCACAGTTCTCTCTTATCTGGGCATTGAGATAGACACTGCAGCGGGTTGCTGCTGGCTCCCAGAGGACAAGGTATCCAAGCTGCAGTCTCTCATTAGTGAATGCAGGCAAAAGAAGAGGGTCAGGTTGCGGCTCATACAATCTTTACTGGGCTCTTTCAATTTTACTTGTCGTATTATCCCGATGGGTAGGGTGTTTTGCTGTAAGCTAGAGAGGTCCACAGCGTGGGTTAGGCACCCTCATCACACAGTCAGACTATGTCGGGAGATGCGGGACGACCTTTTAGTTTGGTCCGTTTTTCTCAAGCAGTTTAATAGGGAGCTCATCTGGCCTTCTGACCCCGCCTCTAATGTTGAACTGCAGCTGTTCACCGATGCGGCGGGATCCACGGGTTTCGGGGGTGTACTTCCATGGGGAATGGTGCGCCTCCAAGTGGCCTCAGTCGTGGTTTGATCGTGGTTTTCACGGTCAACCTGCTGCTTCTTGAGCTTTTCCCGATTATAGTTTCTGCAGAGCTGTGGTGCTCCCGGCTGGCTAACCAGAACATAGTGTTCTGGTGTGATAACCTTGGGGTGGTTCATGCCATTAATAATCAGAGGGTGGCTTCCCCCGAGGCTTTGCTTTGCTAAGGCACTTAGTTCTGCTCTGCTTACGGCATAACATTAATTTCAGGGCCAGGCATGTCCCGGGGGTTGATAACAACATAGCAGATGCCCTTTCGAGGTTTCAGTTCGCGAGGTTTCGCGAGTTGGCCCCCAAGGCTTCGCCACTAGGGCTTAATTGTCCCCCTTTTGTGTGGCAGATCATAGAGCCGGCATGACAGGCCTGGCTCTACTGTCCTTGGCCCCTTCCACTCGTAAAACTTATGGGGCCGCATGGCGGGACTGGGTGGAATTTCAGGGCTCCCCCGAGGCTAGCGGTAAGTCGAGGACCGGTTACTCGCTTTTGTTTGGGGTCACCATAGGCGGGGCAGGTCAAAGTCGGCTATGGTGGCGGCGTTGGCTGGCATCGCTTTCTATTCGCGCTTACGCATCGATCCCGACCCCACGATGTCTTTTGTATTGTCCAAAGCCATGAAAGGTTGGGCACGGGTGCGTCCGGTTCCCCCGGATTCACACAAACCCATAGACATAAGTATGCTGGGGGACCTGGTGGGTTGTTTGGCTAAAGTTGCTGAGAGCGAATACGAAGTTGCACTGTTTAAGGTTGCATTTACATTTGCGTTTCATGGCGCTTTTCGCATCAGCGAGCTGGTGGCAGCCAGCAAACTCTCCCGCACTGGCATTCTAGGGGAGGATGTAGTATTCCGTGAAGGACAAGTGCTATGTAAGATTAAGCGGTCCAAAGCGGATCAGATGGGTAGGGGCCACTGGGTTACCCTTAATGCACAGGCTGAAGCGGCCGTGTGTGCAGTTTCCTTAGCTAAGGAATATAGCTCCCGCAGACCGGAGGCTGCCTTGCAGTTTTTGGCGCACGTTGATGGGCTACCGCTGACCCGATTCCAGTTTTCGGCTGTGTTTCGGTGATGTCTGGTAGAATTGGGTCTGCGGGAGCAAGATTTCGGAACGCATTTGTTCCGAATTGGGGCTGCTTCTTGCACAGCAGCGGCAGGTTTTTCACCTTCTGCCATTAAGGCAGTTGGCAGGTGGAAATCCTCCGCTTATAAGAGTTATGTAAGATTAGATAAGTTAGATAAGTTGTAGTTCAAGCGCCTGTTGCGCCGGCTCAAAAACGATTGTTTACAATATGTTCTGGAATGACTAGCGTTCCGTAATCGACGGTGTGAAGGGAATTTTTTACTTTTTCCTTCATTGTGGACTAATTCAATTGGCTGTCCCCTAAAGTTCACAGAAGGTTTTTTAAGTTTGTCACCTTCACTTGGACCGTAGTTATGCATTTCGTTGTGTTTAAAGTCTATCATGATGTTAACCACTAGGTTTTCTCTTTTTCACCCCCTCCCCCTTCCGACATGGCTCTGGGTAGGGTTTGGTTTGTAGGGCACTCTTTTATTTTTTGGGCTGCTAGGCACCCACTAGCCTCCAGTGCTCCTGTTCTGGAGAGGGCACTTGCTGTTAGATGGTTTGGAGTCAGGGGTCTCCATTGGGATAGTCTATGGGAGCTGTTATCCGCCAAAGCCTGTAAGCGTTTTTTTTTTTTCGTTTCCATGTATAAACACTAAAGCGGCCTTCATATGGGGAGATTTGCTGAGCGTTTTGAGCGATGCAAGAACGCTCGGAAAGATTGCTCAGCACACAGTGATGTGTCAGCGGTGTGTGCTGAGCAATCAGTCAGTGCCAGTGTTCTCCGGTGAGAATGAGGTATGCATTAGGTTTTATACAGGTGCAAGAGGAAACCTGAGCCGCGGCTCACTGTTCTCACCCCGCTTGCATCAGCCCCAGGGTAGGTGCAAGCAATTCATATTACACATACTTGCCTACTTTTATAGAATCTCTCTGGGAGATGCAGAGGTTGCACATCGGGGGGCGAGGACGAAGGCTGCACCAACATTTCATCCAAATGCCCCAATTCACGGGTCTACGGAGGAGGTGGGGTTAAAATGATGTGAAATTATACAATTTACATAATTTTAGCCTCTCCCAGAAGAGTCGCAAAATTGGGTATTTTCCTTAATGGTCAAAGAGTAATAGGTTGTTGCAGGGGGTCCAGCGAGCATGCAGGAGTCATGCACACCTTTCTGGGTGGCCAGCAGGGCCATCCGATTTTTGGGATCCTCTCGCCCATTCATGGAGGATAGTCAAGTATGATGAACAGGCTTCCCTTCCCCATACACAGGTCCCAGAATAACAGGGAGCTTCAGACACACATGTGGTTATCTGCCATTGTACAAACCCCAAAAATAAACGGTACTCTTTACCTAGGACGGCGCCCATCGCGGGCATCGCGTCCATCGCATGCACTAAAGTAACGGGTGCGACGCGACCGACGCGATGCCCGCGATTTCCCATAGGGATCAATGTTAAATTTTTCAATGGACGCGATTTTTCAGTTCAATGCCTCAATGCCCGCGATTTTGCCATAGGAAACAATGTTAAATGGGCCACAGAGCCCAAATAGGCACCCTTAGCAGTGAAATGTCCCCCACAATTGTTAACGACACCCCACGATCCACGCGAACCCGAAGCGTGGCGAGCGCAGCGAGGGGCTCGCTGCGCTCGCCACGCTTCGGGCTTGGTGGCTCGCTGGGCTCGCCACACTATTCTATTCTCAACTCCATGCCGACGTGGATAGTGGGGGTATGAAAAGGTCGGAGGACGCGTACCGCCGCCCCTCGCGGGCTCGCTGCGCTCGCCACGCTTCGGGTTCGCGTGGATCGTGGCGTGTCGTTAACAATTGTGGGGGACATTTCACTGCTAAGGGTGGCTATTTGGGCTCTGTGGCCCATTTAACATTGTTTCCTATGGCAAAATCGCGGGCATTGAGGCATTGAACTGAAAAATCGCGTCCATTGAAAAATTTAACATTGATCCCTATGGGAAATCGCGGGCATTGCGTCGGTCGCGTCGCACCCGTTACTGTAGTGCATGCGATGCCCGCGATTTTTGACACCCGATGACCGCGATGGACATCGTGGGCGCCGTGCTAGGTAAAGAATACCAAATAAACTATTTCTCGGAAAGACAGATTTGTAAAAAGTTGCATATTTACATACAAATACATTGCACATTTAGGACAAATGGACAATATTGTGGACTTGTAGGACAGATGGACGGACATTAGGACTAACATATAGGATGGAAGGACATTAGGTTGGACATATAGGATGAATGGACAGATTAGAGTAAAATGCATATATTTTCATCTTCAAAAAGCTGTCCATTTGCATAGATCCATCCGTCTCAGAATCTGCGTTTAGAAATATACATACTGCAATACTCAAATCTAACAGCAGAGGGCTGTAGCTGCCTACTAGCAAGCAGTGCAGTAATCTACATGATGGTAAAAAAGTGTGATGAGACCTAGGTAAAAAAAAAACTGACACTGCTGTTGTACCTGTGCATCATTAAATAAGGAGCGACTACCTGCCCTGGCACACTGGCAGGGATCGACTGACCCACAGGGCACAGGGTAACCCCCGGGGGTCCTCACTGCCTGGGTGCCACCTCATCTTCTAGGGATCAGGTACCAGACTGTGCACTTAAATTACACATGATACATATTCTGCACAGAGCTATAGTGTATGTTCTACTGCTGCAAAATGCTGTTATTAATCTGGCACATTAGCGTGCATGCACTAGCAGCATGTACTATATATATAATTATTAAGAGGACCATCCCATATACTTTCTAATGGTTAACCAAGCCAATGTGGTGGCAGGGGCATAGGGAGGGTGGCTCCGGTTGAGCACGAACTCCAGGAGCAGAGGAGAGAGGGCACGCTGAACAGTAGCCGGGAGATACTGGCTGAGGGGAGCCAGGGCCACCTCTCTGGAATCAGCAGTGCTGCATAAATTGCTGTGAAAATATAGCAGTGACCATTTCCATTCACAGTATGGACATAACTGTGAACCTGTGCGTTCAGGTAGATTTATTAAGCTCGGTGAAGTGATAAACTGTCTGGTTTTTATCACCGGCCAATCAGCTCCTACCTGTTATATTTCAAATCAAGCCTGTTGCTTCACAGGTAGGAGCTGATTGGCCGGTGATAAAAACCAGACAGTTTATCACTTCACTGAGCTTAATAAATCGAGTATACCTCCCAACATTTTGACTGCTAAAGTTGGGACTCATCACAAGTCACACCCTCATTTGCCAACACTGTGAGGATATGGCCAGTGCTCTGTAAACTGCTGGCCATGTCCCCCCTCTCAGTAGCGCACGCAGGGGGGGTTTCTGGGTACCCAGAAACCCCCCCAGGAGTCTAAGGGCCCTAGGCTGAAAGCTGAGGGTCCCCTCTTTCCATGGGTACAAGAATTTTAAAAATCGGCACTTGGGAACCGGAGATATCTGACTTCAAAGCAGTGGTCCCCATCCAAGCCTGTTAATTGCTCTTCCAAGTCAAATATTTTAGGTTCTTTCTGACTTAGAGTTTCTCTGAGGGTATATTCCAAAAGCAGGGACTCTCCCCCATTGGTGGACACTAGTAGCTTGTCTCTACTGTTCCCAGAACCAGAGATATCAGCCTTCCAGCAGCTGGTTACTGCTCCAGCTCCACACACCTGGTATGTAGTTTTATATTCTCGTTGGCAGATTGCTCTGCCTCCTGAACTCTGATCCCCTAGTCCCCAATATCATTTGGTAGGTGGGATTATCTAGTTTTTAAATCCATTAACATCTAATAAATGTATTTCTGGGAACTGGAGATATCTGCAGTCAAGCAAGCTGTCTCCCACCAGAAAATTATGAATAATATGCCCACTCCACTATACACCCCTCCTCTGCATATTAAACATCCTCTACCACCCTGGAAGTTATGTGTCAGGGCCCCTTCATTCGGCCCAGTGCCCCCTTCTCCCACCCCATCTCCCACCATCTGTGCAGTAAAGGGGTAATTAATGGAAATTACTGATCCAGGCTCTACATGCTGAGCAGTTGATATAATACCCCCTACCACCCGGGGGACATCAAAGTTTCCCCCACCCCTACCACTGGAGGATCAGTAGTGGCCCCAATACACTGCTATGCCCAGGGGTCTACACTGCTGTTGAAGCCCCTGTATATATATATATATATATATATATATATATATATATATATATATATATATATATGTCTATCTATAATACTTTAACTGACCCGGCATATACTGGGTCACCTAAGTGTCTATCTCTGTGCTTTGCTCCGCCCCTCTGGAAACCCCCTTCTGAAAATCCTGCGTTTGCCACTGCCTCTATCTCCTGTGAATAGACACTGCACATGCTGTGCGCATGGTTGCTGACTTTCTGTCTGCCAGCTCGTCAAAGAAGGAGGTGGGGCTGGAGGAGGAGGCACACTGGAAGAGGTCATTGCATACCCTCCAACATGACCCATTCCATTCGGTACACAATGCTCTGTTCCTGGACGTCCCTGGTAATGTATGATTGCCAGCACCTGTGTGGAACTAGGTAATTGAAGAGAAGGGTGTTTCAACACAGGTGATGGCAATCATACATTACAAGGGACGTCCAGGAACAGAGCATTGTGTACCGAATGGAATGGGTCATGTTTAGGGTTACCACCTAGTCCCTTTAATTCCGGACACATGTTAATTACACAGGTTCTGTGGCAGTTTAAAATCAGGTGAAGTGGAGTCTTAAAGTCAGCCAGCCACAGAACCTGTGTAATTAATATGTGTCCGGAATTAAAGGGACTAGGTGGTAACCCTAGTCATGTTGGAGGGTATGTCTTTGTTACCGTGCCCTAGCAGTGAGGGTTGGAGGTTGTAAAGGACTGTGGGGACTTTCCAAACATTCAGGGGGGTCGGGAGGTTTTTGGGAGCATCCCTGCCTGAATTTTATTCTATTCCCCCAACTGGGGGGGCGGGGGATTTATCCAAGCATATTAAGCAGGACAGTGTGTTGTGTGGTGCACAGAGATCGTTCACATTATACACAGAGCTTTTCATTGCTGCAGTTAGTATCACTCAGCATCATTACAGAAAGCAGCATGGGTCAGATGTATTAAGCCTGGCGAAGAGATAAACTGGAGATAAATTAGAAGGAGATAACGTACCAGCCAATCAGCTGTGTTTGAAATATGACAGTTGGGAGTTGATTGGTTGGTGCGTTTTCTCCTTCCACTTTTTCTCCACTTTATCTCCAGTTTATCTCTTCGCCAAGCTTAATACATCTGCCCCATGGTTCCTTATTGGTACAAGGAAAGTGTGATCATTGTTATACATCTCACTATCACCAACATGCAGGGCTCCTGCCTGCTCTTGGCATGACTATACAGCCCCGGGTATAACACACTGTCCTCGGGAACAGCCATAGAGCAGGATGGGAATGGTGAATATTTTACAGAATAATTCAGCTGGATTTTCTGTGCACCTGTAAATAATTGAAAATCAGTGGCTTTGGGCCTACCCAGGCAGGGCTCCTGCACATCACACAGATGTGCAGGAGAACTGCCTGGCTCCTGGCTGGCCAAACTTTGGCCAGCCAGCTGTTGTCAAACTACGCATCCCAGCATGCCCTGCAATAGTTTTAGAATAGCCAAATAGCAAACCTGTAGCAGTGCATGCTGGGATGTGTAGTACAACAATAGCAGGAGGGCCAAAGGTTCCCCATCCCTGACATATATCAGACTGACATATATCAGATGGGGGCTTGACCCCCGAAATGTAGACAGGCTTTTTTGCACTGTATGGATTAAATTGGTCCACCTTGATTCATCCAAGAAGCCTCCGAGTGCCTTTGTTTTTCCACTGTCTACATTGCTGGCTGTACCTGTTGCAGCCTCCTGACATATGGCAACGGAGCAAGCCACATACACCTGCAGCTAAAGTTAGACCTGAGTGACGGTTCTTCTCCAGTTCCTATATATATATATATATATATATATATATATATATATATGTAAAAAGAAATGGAGAGGGAGCGCACCATGAGCATAAAATTCAATACTTTACTTGAAAGTGTAATAAAGCTCACATACATGAAAGTAAACAGAGATCTGCTTGCCAGAATAAACCCCCGCACCACGCCAACAGCTTCAGACCGGGACCAGCCGTAAACCGTCTGTGGACATCAGGTAGGTCAGGAACAGAATTGCACAGCGTCGTCAATCAGGCCACGCCCAACCGGTTTCGTCATAGGTAGACTTCGTCAGGGGGTGTTAAAGTCTACCTATGACGAAACCGGTTGGGCGTGGCCTGATTGACGACGCTGTGCAATTCTGTTCCTGACCTACCTGATGTCCACAGACGGTTTACGGCTGGTCCCGGTCTGAAGCTGTTGGCGTGGTGCGGGGGTTTATTCTGGCAAGCAGATCTCTGTTTACTTTCATGTATGTGAGCTTTATTACACTTTCAAGTAAAGTATTGAATTTTATGCTCATGGTGCGCTCCCTCTCCATTTCTTTTTACATGTTTGTGGGATATTGAACCGTGGTCTGGTTCCCTGGAGAAAGCTGCAAATACTACTAAGAAAGAAAAGGACGCACTCTTAATTACTTTTGGCTGTGCGCGGTTTGGACTCCCTTTTCTATATATATATATATATATATATATATATATATATATATATATATATATATATATATATATATATATATATATATATATATACAGGGCTATTTTTCAGCAGGCTCCAGCAGGAACTGAGGCCCTTATTCTAGTTCACTCTTTCTGACAAAATATTTCTTAGATGGACAAAACCATGTGCACTGCAGGTGAGGCAGGTGTAAAACCCCACCCAAATTGAATTATCTCTGCACAAGTAACACCTGCCTCACCTGCAGTGCACATGGTTTTGTCCATCTAAGAAATATTTTGTCAGAAAGAGTGAACTAGAATAAGGGCCTACAGGGTATACATGTGGAAAAGATAATTATTCTGATGGAGTCACATTCAGATAGATACAACTGTGATGTCACTGAAAGTAGATATACAGTAACTGTCTATAGAGCTATGATGTCATTCTATGCAGAGAGAGAGAGGGACGACTGTCACAGTTTATTATATGGATTATGTCATTGGATTGTTAGCCCTGTGGCCCATGATAAACTGCTGTGCCAAGATCTGTTTTCCTTGCTCAGCATTAAGTCCATTAAATAAGAATAACACATAAATAATAATACAATGCTCCACTCAGACTTCCCCAGGGACCACTCAGCAAAATGCAATGAGAACCCACTGTATTGCGACGTTGGCTGATTGATAGGTGGAACTGGCCATTTATCCAGGGATCAGCTCTTTGGAAATCAATTATGTGCAGAGAGACCACAGGGAGGGATGAGAGTGCTGTGTGTGAGCGATGGGGAGAGAGAGAGAGACTGATAGAGACAGACCGAGAGAGAGAGAGAGAGAGAGATAGAGAAGGGAGTGACTGAGAAGGCTGCAGACCTTCAGTCTCCCCATCTGACAGTTAGTCTCTGCAGGTCTTAGGGGAAGGTCAGTGGTGTGATGTTTAATAGGGAAGCAATGCTCTCTAGGTCTACAGTGAATAAAATACATGGGGAGAAGTTTGTTGGTACCCTTACAGATCATTGAAACAATGCTTCATATTCCTGAAAAGTGATGGAATTAAACTATTGTCTCATGTATACCTGCATGCCTTTGTTATTTATTGTAATAAATCAAATAAACTGAAAATTATTTAATAATCTCCAAATATATTGTTAAGACTAGGCTGATACTTTATCTCCATTTTTATCTTTCTACAAGGACTATTATATAGACCTCTATTTGCTTTCTTGAATTACCATCACACGTCTTCAGTCTTCTAATCAGCCATTCAGCCTATTTAAATGGAGAGAGTAGTCCGGTATCATTGTGTGCACCACACTTGACACAGACCAAAGAAAGCAAAGGTGGAGTTGTCTGTGGAAATCAGAAAGACAATTCTAGACGGGCACATTAAAGGTACAGACTATAAGACCTTATCCGAGCAGTCTGATGTTCCTGTTAACACAGTTTCCAATATTATTAAGAAGCTTAAAGTTCATGAGACAGGTGAACCATGAGGTTGGGGTATGTCAGTGAATGACCGCACTATCCAATGCTGTTTTTAAACGACAGTGGGCTCCAGGGAAGAAGACCCAAATGCAAACTACATTTTCTCAAATCCAATTTGGCAAAATGCTTCTGGGACAATGCGCTGTTGGCAGATGAAATAAAATAAGGGACTGTCCGGTGGAAATTGGGATAGTTGGAAGGTATGCATGGAGAAGGCCTAGTTATGTGGCAGGCTGCTCTGCTGCATCTAGCATTTGGTGACTTGAATCCATGCAGGGCACAATGAAAGACTACCAAGGCATTTTGGAGTGAAATATTCTGCCCATCGTCAGGAAGCTCTGTCTCAGTTGCAGGTCATTGGTCCTCCAATGGGATAATGAGTATAACACACATATGAAAGCACACTGATTGGATATGAACAAAAGATTGGCCTATGTAAAGTGGCTTCTATACACCCTGATCTGATTCCAAAGGGTAATCTATGAACAGAGCAGAAGCATACAGTCAGGAAAATGCACCAATCACACCTGACACACCAAATCTGTGTTCCCACCACACAGATTGCACATATACATCGTTAGGTGTATAACCAGCTAGGGGCCCATTATTGTATAATATTTGCAGCTAACCCCCGTTTGAGATGCCTAAGGGCTATAGGCCGCACTGCCCCGCCGGCCAGCACGGGTCAGCCGGGGGTCAATGCTAACTGAGCCCCTGTCCTTGCATCTGCAGGGACATACATTCAGCCAAAAAGATTGCATTACATATGCGTAAGGGGACACGGTGTGGTATAATATGTGGACACTGGAATAATATGGGGACATACTGTGGTATAATATGGGAATATTGGGGCATAATATGGGGACATTGACAGCACAGAGTAATGTACTCTCTGCATTCAGCTCTGGCATCTGGGGCTGAAAATGAGGCCAAAGCCCAAATACAGGCATCCCCCTGACTGTGCGGCATAATATGGGTTCATTGTGGCATAATATGGGGGCGTAGCATAATATGGGCACACTGTGGCATTAGATAGGGACACGGAGGTGGCATATTATAGGGGCACTTTATGACATAATAGGGGGACATTACGTAGCCTCTAGGATTATCAGAACAATGGTCTTACAGCCTCATTGGGAAGGGTTATCATAAAAATACAGACACACTGGTGAGATAATACAAACATGCTCTGCTGGATGTTGAAGGAAAGGGTTAAGTAAGTGGTCTCTGGTGGGACAGGGGTAATAGGCTGATTTTCTGCAGACCTCTGACAGTGGACACAGTTAATGCAGAGACACTGTGCAGGTCTCTAAGTCTGTCCTGTGGTTCTTGATGACAGACAGTCCCTGGGGACACAAACTCATTTCCAGATTAGGATCCTGTCAGCGCTCTGCAAATCTGTACACACAGGTTTATTTGTGCTGGTGCGTGTAAGTTTATAGGTTTAACTCATAACCTGTTGTGTATATTAAACAAATCATCATGATTGTTGTGGTAAACGTACTGTAATACCAAAGTTCATGTGTGCTCTGATAGAATGTCAGGCGGCTTCAAATATAGGAAATATATAGTGCAAATACTCTAATGGAAGAACCTTAGAATCCATTTTGTTATTTTTGTGTCTATCTATATACTGTATCTATCTATCTATCTATCTATCTATCTATCTATCTATCTATCTATCTATCTATATCTATCCATCCATCTATCTATCTATCTATCTATCTATCCATCTATCCATCTATCCATCTATCCATCTATCTATCTATCTATCTATCTATCTATCTATCTATCTATCTATCTATCTATCTATCTATCCATCTATCCATCTATCCATCTATCTATATCTATCCATCCATCTATCTATCTATCTATCTATCTATCTATCTATCTATCTATCTATCTATCCATCTATCCATCTATCCATCTATCCATCTATCCATCTATCCATCTATCTATCTATCTATCTATCTATCTATCTATCGGTCTGGATCCCGACTGTCATTTACCCGACGTCGGGATCCCGACTGTCAAAACGCAGACAGCCGGGTGCCCGACGGCCACCCCCTATTTTCCCTCGTGGGGGTCCACGACCCCCATAGAGGGAGAATAGAATAGGTGGCTCGCTACGGCGTGACGAGCGCAGCGAGCCCGCAAGGGGCTTTTTTGCGCTCGTCATGCTGTCTGAGTCCGGGCAGTCCCAACTGTCGGAACCCCATACCACACCCAGCACTACAGGTATACATACACTGTTATACACTGTTTATGGAATGTTCCCATACACAATCCTAAAATGTACAGCACTCAAGGTGCCCACACACAGTGTGATTCTCGCATCTAGTTCAAACTGCACCATTGCCTTGCAATGCGTGCTCAAAATAGTATGTGCAGGCAGGTATTTTTGTTCTATATAGCATTGTGTGTAGTTCAAATCGCACACTGCGTAGGGAATCGCATGCAATATGTACGTTTCATATTTAAATTACATATTGTAGTCTAGTCCAAATCTTATGTAGTTCAAATAGCACATTGTATAACGTTCAAATTCCTTAGCACACATTGTATAGCCAGTGGCGTAACAATAGCCCCGCAGACCACACGGTGGTAGGGAGGAGCTAAGTAAGTGTAGGCACTCGGGGTCTGCGAGGGCAATTGCTGCGCTGCACCACTGCCAGGACCTGCCTTACCCCTCCACTTGTCACCGGGTCTGTGGCCGGGACCCGCAAATCTACTTGTCTGCGGTCCCGGCGCTCCTACTGGCTCCTGCTGCTACTGAAAATGTCCCTCACATAATGTACCCCAGGGTTGCCGACCCTCCCGGAATTACCGGGAGGATCCCGAAAATCGGGTCCTCCTCCCGGCCCCCCGGAAAGGTGGGCAACCCTCCCGGATTCCGGGGGACCCCCACGCCACCCCCCCGATTGCGGCGTCTTCCCCATACTTTTGGATTGAAATCCGTCAATCCGCGGGTCTCAGAGGGGGCGGAGCTAAAATCGCGTCATTTTAGCCACGCCCCCTCCACGGAGATCCGTGAATTGGGGGGTTTTACCATCCTGGGGGTGGGGCTTAATGATGTAAAGCTCAAGCCCCGCCCCGCGAACTGCAGCTGAAAGTCTCCTCTCCGGGCTTCTCCCGGAGAGGAGACATAAAAAGTCGGCAACCCTGATGTACCCCCTTACAGCAGACAGTGTTTGAGGATGCTAGAGGAGGTGGCGGCCTCCTCTACCATCTTTAAAAATGTCTGCTGTTAGCAGCAGGATCGGCAAGTGGATGGGAAAGACAGGGTTGAGGTTTTTGAACTAGTGTTTTGAGGGGCAACGCTGCCAAAATTCAAAATTTTCCAGCGGGGGGGGGGGGGGGGGGGGGGGGGGATTTTGTAGTTGCGCAGTGGTCAAATCACACATAGCACAAATCTCACCGCATGTGGGCACCATCACACAGGACTTTGTGGAGCTGAGTATAATACTGTATATGGGTACAGGGTATGCAACGTTAGGTCCTCGCACCCATTATAGATGTGCCCAGTGCTGTGCAATCGCAGAGTGCAATCTGACCTTTGCTGCCACTGGCCACCAGAGTGACCAAACAGGAGCACAGTGCATCTGCTGCCATGTTCCAGACTGGTGGTAAATGCAGCCCTAGCTGCCAGCAGCAACTCCAGACATACTTCCATCCCGGGCAGTGCTGGGCTCTTCAAAGCAGCGCAGTCATGGAGGGGTATTCAGCGCCCCTGACGGCGATCAGTGCCGTTAGCTCGCCATCACAGTAATCAACTCCCTCCCCTTTACTCACTGTTTCCACCTCTCTGGTTCCTTTCGGCAAGGTGTAAAACGGCAAATGCGGCCATTAAAAAGGCGGCGCTCAACACAAAATGCAGCGGCCAGCCTCGCCATTTGAGGGAATCTTCACCATCATCTGGTGGCGAGGACCTCTCCCTAATGTTGAATACAGTGAGGAGGTTTGTCCAAAAATAAGTCATCCTCGCTGTAGAAAACCGCCTCGCTGCGGCATTGAATACCGCCCATGGCCTACGCTGTGACTTATGGTTATGCAGCAGTGTGATCAAAGCTCACTCCGCCACATGCCATCTCACCTGCACAGTGCTCTGCGTCACCGAGGTGGCACTGCTGCTGGTGCTGGCTATAAGTGAAGGAGGGACCTCCTAATCTGCAGGGATTTCTCATCTCTTGTGTGCGCCCTTCTCTCCAGGAGCGGGCAGCCAGCTTGGCACAGCTGGTGTAAGTGCAATAATGCATGGTGCAATTTAGGGGGCGGGGAAGGAACTATCGGTGGTGCAGTGTTTTTAATCTTAAAGTGGTACGCAGGGCCACGGTGACTAGAGCGGATGGGATATTCCATAATTTTTTGGGAAAAAAACCCTGGTCCTGTCAGAGCCTAGCAACATGCAGCCAATCGGGAGCCCTGCCCTGGCTGTTTATCACTCTCCATTTTATCACTTTTGAAGCTTAGAGAATCTAGCCCATGATCCCATATGATGGAATGTAACAAATTTATATCACAAGACAGAGACCATAAAAACAATAAAACACAATGGACTCTCATCTGATGGATCAGTATACATGCGTGACATGCAGACAATAAAGCATAAGATGTTAAAGGCCAGGCATCCCCTAGAAAGCAGCACGTCCACCAGATCCCTGTACACAGCAAAGTCCTCCTGCCAACGTGTTTCCAAACTGAAGTTTCTTTTTGAAAGCATGGGAAGAATTCTCCGCCTGCCTCCCGGCTGTAGCAGGCATTATGGTGTGTGGCACAAGATGTAACAAGGGCCGCATAGGCCCGAGTGTAATTAAGAGCCTGTGAATTTGCAAGTATAAATAAAGGTGTTAGACAAGATGATAAGGCCGAAAGTAAATAGTGAGTGGCAGTTAGGTCTGCCCTATCAGGTAGCCGGGGGGCGGCAGCTTAGAGAGGGGTACTTATAGGCAAGCAGACAGGAAAGACTTCTTTTTTGAGTCTGGATTCGTGCCAGGACAAGCTGAGATAAGTAGCCATAACCCTGTCCTTTACCACCTTTCTCTTTACCCCTTTCCATTCTGAACTTCTCTCACCTGTCCTCCTGGCATTATGTCCGACAGACCAAAGAGATCAGCCCCCCCACCTAGGTGGCTGGCGGAGGCTGCTCGCCCTCTGTCACACGTGGCGGGGCGCGGCGGGGGTAGCGGGCCGAGCCGCCCGCAGTACTCGTCGGCATCGGGGAGCGAGGACACCGGTGTACTCACCACCGCTGAATCGCACACTCCCGCCGACGTGGACAGGACCGGGACTCGCACGCCATCTCCGGCGGCGCCAGCAGAACAAGCCCCCAGACAAGCGTCATCAGACGCGGACGTGCGCAGCCAGTCCCCGGCGCGCACCGAGGTGAGTGAGGCGTCATACACGCCGCAGCCACCTCCCCCAGCAGCGGGCAGCTCCCCGGTGAGTAGCGGGATCCGCTCCTCGGGGCACAGGGCGGAAGGGCATGACGTCAGACGCGCATCTGCCGCCGTGTCCTCCGCCAGGGACTTTGCAGGGAGCCCTCTGCAAACCATAACAGGGGGGCCCTGTTTAGTACCCCTAGCAGTCCAGGGCCCTCCTATCGCGGGTAGGCCGGAGGCAGCAGAGGCTCAATTTCCCCAGGCCACACACAGCATGTCGGATGGCAGGGAGGCGGGCCACAGGGTGGCAAGAGAGGGCTTTAGGCCTCCTTACAGATACACGCAGTCGGAGGGTTTCCCCTCCCCCACCCGCAGCAATGCAGGGCATTACCCAACCTGGCAGGCAGGGGGGTCGGTGGCAGGGCCACAACACGGATGGCCTGGGCGGTATCACCCATCAGCCCCCAGTTTTTCCCCGCATCCAATGGGGACGGATGCGCAGCCCCTAGGGCAGCAACATCCACCATTTCAGCCCCAGCAGCATTGGGCTTTTTCTGCTCCACAGGGTCCGGGTTACCAAGGTAACCAGGCACCTCAGACATGGGGCATCCACCCACAGGGAGGACAGCAGACTCCATTCCATTATTTTCAGCAGGCGGGCGGGCTACACGCACCTCCTTATGGGCAGTGTTTTCAGGGGCAGCCCCCACAAACATACGACCAGTGGGTCCCAGGGCAGCAAAGGGCGTACCGCCAGAGTAGCTACGCTCCCCCGCCAACACCGCAGGGATTTTTCCATACTCATACCCCTAGTTTCATGCATGCGCCCGCCGCGACAGGCGGCCAGAGCGGGGATGAGGATAGAGGTTCCTGCACATCTAGGTCCAGTTTTCATGATATCCCTGTTTCCATAGTGCCTTCCGAGCGCGGAGGATCGGGAGTCGGTTCTGGAAGGTCTTCACGGAGGAGTTCGGTGGCGGCATCCATGACAGAGCTGACGACCAGTCGGCCAGTGGCTCACCCAGTGACATCTACTTCTCGGAAAGAATCAGGCACTACTCCGCTGGTACAGGCCGTTTCAGGCGACGCTGAACAGTCCGGGGGGATGTCGAGGCCCAGCCTTTCTGACGCGCTAGTGGCACAGGCGGCGACAACGGCTCCCCGAGCAAAGGGCAGAGTCCACAGAGGGTGAGAACACTGATAATTCATTGTGTGAATCATCCTCTTACCATTCCACTGCTAGCAGCGGGGATGAGGAACCTTCTGGGCGCCCGCGCAAGCTTGCTAAATTGGTTGCGCTCGCAGCAGCAAAGAGGGTTAGGGGTACAAAGCGCAAGCAGAAGGACGTGCACTCTGCCGTCACGGAAACGGCGGGTGACAAAGTCCACTGCTCAAACACAGCCATTTCCCGGGGTCTTCGTAGAGGGGTTAAGGAAAGTATTAAGAGAGGCAGGTTTGTGGATCTTTTTACCTTTAACGGTCGACATGAAGAAGGATTTCGATAAGGCAAGGAAGTCCTCAGCCAATGGGGAGCTCGCTTTCAAGAGCTTCCATAATTGGCTCAGGGGTTTCCTCATTTTTTCCTCGTGCTACCTTAGCATCAGGCCCGAGGAGCATCTGAATGTTCTCCGTTACCTGTTTCTGGTGAACGTGACATTCATTAACTATAGAAACGGGGCCTGGCAGGACTACGATGAGAAGTTCCGCCGGGCACATGAGGGGTCCACAAACATGTAGACGCATCCTAGAAGGGGCCGCAGACATGCTGACGGCTTTAGGGGTCCCCATAGCTGCTGACAAGACCGAGGGCCCGACCAGGGTCCTGTCCTATTTAGGAATTGAAATAGACTCAAAGGGTGGATGCTGCAGGTTGCCGGAGGACAAAGTAGCGAGGTTGCAGGCGCTTATTGACGAGTGCCGGCGAAAGGGGAGGGTCCGGCTTCGGCTGATTCAGTCTCTGCTCGGATCTTTCACCATACGGTTAGGCTCGGTCGGGAGATAAAGGGAGACCTAGAGGTCTGGTCGAGTTTCCTGGAGCATTTCAACCGTGAGCTGCTGTGGCCGGTGGACCCAGCCTCCAGTGTAGAGCTGCAGCTCTACACAGACGCTGCAGGCTCCACAGGATTTGGGGCTTACTTACAAGGCGAATGGTGCTGTGCACCATGGCCCCAGTCCTGGGTCGACCGTGGTTTCACGGTCAATCTACTACTGCTGGAACTTTTTCCCATCATTGTGGCGGCGGAGTTGTCGGCCAGCCAGTTGGGGGACCGGAACATAGTGTTCTGGTGCGACAACCTAGGGGTGGTCCATGCGATTAACAACCAGAGGGCCACCTCACCAGAGGCGTTGCGCCTGCTGAGACATCTGGTCTTACACTGTCTTCGCCACAATATTCATTTTCGAGCCCGAAATGTCCCAGGAGTGGACAACAGCATAGCAGACGCACTCTCGAGGTTCCAGTTCGAGAGATTTCGCGAGCTGGCCCCTGAGGCTGCTACCATAGGGCTCAGCTGTCCCCCTCTTGTATGGCAGGTCATAGAGAAGGCATGAAGTCCCTGGCCCTGCTATCTCTGGCCCCTTCCACACGTAGAGCTTACGGGGCGGCATGGAGGGACTGGTCAGCTTTTCGGGTTTCGCCGGAGGCCAGCGGTAAGTCGGTCGAGGACCGGTTACTAGCCTTCGTCTGGGATCATCTTAAAAAAGGTAGATCAAAGTCGGCTATGGCGGCGGCTTTGGCAGGGATAGCTTTCCACTCCAAATTGATTAATGAACCCGACCCCACTAGGTCTTTCATATTGGCTAAAGCATTAAAGGCATGGGCTAGGGTACAGCCGGGGGTTCCAGACTCCCGTCGCCCGATTGACGAGCGCATGCTAGAAGACCTTATGCAATGTCTAAATACAATAGCAGAGAATGATTTTGGGGCAGCGCTTTTCAGGGTAGCATTTTCTTTTGCATTTTTTGGCGCCTTTCGGGTAAGTGAGTTAGTGGCCACTAACAAGCACGCACTTTCAGGGCTCCTCAAAGAGAATGTAGTTTTTCGCGAGGGGCGGATACTATGCAAGATAGGGAGATCCAAGACAGACCAAGCGGGCAAGGGCACCTGGATCACCTTACAAGCGCACAGCACAAAGGCTATATGTCCCATATCCTTAGCAGAGGTGTATGTCTCGGGCGGACCGGGGGCTGCGGCACAGTTTCTGGCACACAGGGATGTGTGGCCACTTACCCGATTCCAGTTTGCGTCTGTGTATCGGCGGTGTGTTGCAGCCTTCGGTCTCCCGGAGCGGGAGTATGGAATGCATTCGTTCCGAATTGGGGCAGCGACTTGCGCGGCTGCTGCAGGGCTTCCGCCCTCCTCCGTACAAGCGGTGGGGAGGTGGAAGTCTTCAGCTTATAAAAAATATGTAAGGTTAGATAAGTTGTAATTAGCGCCTGTTGCGCTGGCCTGAAAACATATAGTTTACAATCGGTTTTGGAACGGGTAGCGTTCTGAAATCGACGGTGTGAAGGGAATTTTTTTACTTTTTCCTCTGACAGTGGACTTAATTCCAATTGACTTCCCCCCACAGTCCACCAGAGGTTGTTTAAGATTTTTCCCCTTCACTCGGGTCTATAGTCAATGCATTTTAGTTGTGTTTTACAGTATATTGTTATATGCTAACCATTAGGTTTTCTCTTTTTTAGCCCCCCCCTTCCTTAATGACTCTGGGCAGGGTTTGGTTAGTGGGGCACTCGTTTATATATTGGGCTGCTAGGCACCCTTTGGCGGACACGGCCCCGGAGCTGTCTCGGGCCCGGGACGTGCATTGGTTCGGCATTAGGGGTTTTCAGTGGGATGGCCTGTGGGACCTGCTGGTCACCAAAGCCCGTAGATGGGGCCGACCCGACGTGTTAGTCATACACCTTGGAGGCAATGATTTGGTCAAGCGGACCGGCATTGCTTTGACAATACTAATTGAGACAGACCTGTCAAGGATACAGTCGCGTTGGCCCGGTGTGCTTTTGGTTTGGTCCGACATGGTTCCTCGCTTCACATGGCGCGGTTGTCGGAGCATAGAGGCCGTAGAGAAGGCCAGGAAGAAGGTGAACCACGCCGTATCTAGATACGTAGGGGGAAATTTACTAAAGGAAATTTGTAAAAAAATAGGTGTATTTGTATTTAGAAATACACTTATTTTTGACATTTACTATCCCGAAAATACGGCAATTCATATTCGTATTGATGTGCTATCAATACGAATACGAATTGCCGTATTTTCGTGATAGTAAATGTCAAAAATAAGTGTATTTCTAAATACAAATACACCTATTTTTTACAAATTTCCTTTAATAAATTTCCCCCGTAGTGGCAAAAGGCGGTAAGGCAGTCAGGCATCCCGCTATTGTAAAGGAAAACCCCAGTCTGTATAGGCCAGACGGAGTCCATTTATCGGACTCCGGCATGGCAATTTTCTTGCAGGACATTCTTTCGTGTTTAGTTTAGTTAGAGGAGCGTAGTTTAGTTGTTGTTTTGGGGTGGCGGGCCTCAGAGCCGGCCCTAGCCTAAATGACGCCCTAGGCAAAATTTTGTCTGGTGCCCCCTAGCACCGCCACTAGTTCCACCTCTGACCCTGCTCCCCTTTCCCAGCACCATCAACCCTCATCATAGCAGTCATCATTTTGGTGCTCCTACCCGCAATATTTTAAATAGAAACAGTGCACACATTCGGTGCGCAGCCCAAACAGGGGTGTGTTCTTGCTGGGAAGGGGCATGGCCACACAATAGTACCCCCAATTCAAATTATGCCACACAGTAGTGCAACTATATTCACATTATATCATGCGATGGTGTCCCTTATTCACGTTACATCACACAGTAGTACCACTTTACCTTATATACATTACTCCTCACATTATTCACATTATACCCTTAGAAAAAAATCCTGAGAAAATATTGTATTTTAACCACCTCCATGGTCACACTGCAACCCAGCACAAAGCAGTGTGTGCTGGGCAGAGGAGAAGAGCTGCAGCTGCTGCTGTCACTTAAGTGGAGAGGGCCCGGGGCCCCCACTGGGCCCTCCCATCAGACTTTGGCGTGGGTAATTTGTACCCCCTACCCCTTTCTCTCAGCACCCCTGATAATACCACACAGTAATGCCCCTTACACATGACACACATTATTAATGTCCTTATAACCATAATGCCCCTTACACATTATGCCAACCTTTATTAATGCCCTTCATACACATAATGACACACATAATGCCCCTTACACATATGTCGCACATTATTAATGCCCTTATACACATGGCACACATAATGCCCCTTACACATATGTTGCACATTATTAATGCCCTTATACACATGACACACATAAAGCCTGTTACATATATGTCACACATTATTAATGCATTTACACATGACACACATAATGCCTCTTACACATATGTTGCACATTATTAATGCCCTTATACACATGACACACATTATGCCTGTAACACATATGTCGCGCATTATTAATGCATTTATACATGACACACATAATGCCCCTTACACATATGCCGAACACTATTGCACAACCAACCCACCCGCAGACAGCACTCGCACAGCCCCTAACACTGTGACCTCTGCCTCTGCTTGGATACAGATGTTTCCTCATACATCTTGCCTCAATAGGCCATGCAGCTCTGGCCAGTTCTGCTAACGTTGGGTGCCTTTTTTGCTGAAAATTCGTCTTGTTTGCATTGTTATGACCAGGACACACAAGGAGCTTCCAATGATTAACATGATATGCGGCATGCCTATATTCTGTGTGCGACTGTGGCTGTACCTGCATACGGAATGCTATGTTACAGTGATTTCCATGAATACACTATTTCATATGCAGATACAGCCTCACTCACACACAGAATATAGGCATGCTGCATATCATTTTAAACAGCAGAAGCTGCTGATGCCCCTAGGCATTCCAAATGCCCTAGGCAATTGCCTAGTTTGCCTATGCCTAAGGCCGGCCCTGGCGGGCCTTGTTGCACGGGTTGACCCTGTTGGGTAGTGGTGCCAAGGCAGTGGCGGTTGAGCGCTCTCGACCAGCACTCAGGTGTGGTGTCAGGTGGTCTCCGTGGGGTATGGCCCGCCCCTCTGCCAAGAAGGTAGGCTAGTCCCGACTCAATGCGGTGGGGCGCTGGACACTTCCTGGAAGTGCCCGCGTCTGGCCCTAGGAGGGGCGTGGCATGCCGCCGCGGGGCAGGCTGTACACACAGTTTTTGAGTGATGTTAGCGAGTGGGGCGACCTGGTCGCTGCCATGAGTGACATCCGCGTGAGGGTGCTGGTCTCAAGTGCTTCTTCTTGCCATCAATAAAACAAATAGGGTCATACCATTTCTACAATAAATATTTTAGATGACCTTTAAACTTACGCACTTTGTGTCCGTGTATTATTTATAGTTTAAGGTTTCAGTGTGAGTTATTTCTAGGCTTAAGTGTTAGGTAAAGGTATAAGATAAAGCAGCATAATTCACTAGGCGCCTTATGTGTAATAGACACTACGGTGGGCACATTTAAGTGGTGCAGGGCCGTACGCCCGCAGCTTCCCTCTGCATATATATGGCTGAGGGGCTCTACCTGGTGTGATATGCGCACAAGTTGTGACCACTCCTGTTTGCTCTCAATAGTGGCATATGGTGTAATGTGAATTGGTACTGTTATATGGCCATGGCCCTTCCCCATGAAGTCTCGCCCCTAAAATGTTGGCATGCGCCTTCAGAACGCAATGGCTCTGTTTTGGGTATGGGGGTGTGTGTGTGTTTCTCCCTCCTGGCGGCTGGGGATCACCCCGTGTATTCTCCTTACCGTGTGTATATGTGTGTCTACCCCCCTCCCCACCTTCACTCTCCCACCAGGTGGCTATGGCTAACCCCATGTGTGTGTGTGTCAGTGTCTGTGTGTTAGCATCTGCCAGTGTGAGCATCCGTCTGCCAGCATTTGTCTTCATGACTGTCTTTGTGTCAGTGTCTGTGTGTCATCAGCTGTCTATGTGTCAGTGCCTCAGCATCTGTTACTGAAGTTTAAAAAAGTTTTGTTATGAGCAAGTGTGGGGGGGGGGGGTTTCATAGTTTTTATGTTATATATTTATATTTCTTATACTTGAAATTTTAAGTAAAGAAACCATGTAGACACTTTGCAGTTTTGTTTGTGTGTGTAAAAAAACAGGTATAATGTGGGGCAGGGCTACAATGATGCGACTCCTCTGACTGCCCACTTGTACTCTGTTGTGGGGGACCGAGGTGGGTTTGCAGGGGTCACGCTGGCTGAAAAGCGGGGTACTTACTAACCTTCCCGAGGGTATCCGGACTGATCATAGACTGACTCATGATAGACAGTCATATGGTTGACAACTAATGTTTTCATGTCAACATTGGCTGAGATGACTAAATTCACTGGTAATTGGCGAGGGAAGTGGACAGTCCTGGGGCCCATTTATCAAATATTTGCGGCTAAATCCCAGACAACACCCGTTTTTGGGGGTTAGCCGCAAAGTATCCCCCAAATGTATCAAAGGGGGACTGCATGCAGGAATCTCCGATCCCTGCTGCGATCCCCCCTGCAGCGCCGCCAGCCGCATCCCCCATGTGTCAACATTGGTCAGTCCGGCTTCGCATCTGGAATGGCGATAGCCCTTTGTAGCCTATGGCTATGGATTTGCACTGCCGGTGGGGTAATGCGCTCAGGGGGGTCAGTGCATAACCGCGCATGTGCAGACCCCTGGCTTCTGGGACAGCGCTTTGCAGGGACGGGTTATTTTCAGAGCCCTGTCCCTGTGCCCTCAGGGATGATACATCCCGCCGGTGGGATGGCATTTTACAATACAATATTCCGCCCAGATTGCATTGTAAATGCGATCATGATAAATGGGCCCCCAAGTGCGGGGTGATAGGATTCGCTGGGTGGCAGGTAGTGTCTGGCACCAGGAGACTTGCATTCTTTACTGGGAGGCTGGGAGCGCCACTCACTTTCGGCAGAGTAGGCGAGAATGTACCTTTGACCAGCAGCACCTATTATAAGCATATTTTATAATCATTTTCCAGCACTCTCACAGTTGATGCCTCTGTTCTCTAGTTGCGTAGCAGAGTTGATTGGCACACACGATAGACTAGGCACAAATGCACAATAGAAATGATCTGACATGTCAGGTGTATGGCATGTTCTATATAAAATGCTGGAAGAATGCAGTAGGTATTCCATTAACACTCCTTGTATTCCAGAACACTTGGTAGGCTCACTTGGCAAGCCACAACACACACAGCAGAGTTGCTGGGCGCCTTGGCGTGTGACATTTATTATACAGTTGCCTGGCTACTTGGCAGTTTAAATAATCAAAGAGCTACTATACCCAGCACACGTGTTCACCACTCAGCAAGAAAAACTGGCTCATTTTGAGGAATACACACTCGGCTGCTGGACTTACTGTAAATCCTAGCAGCAACAGAAACGCTTAAAGACATGTGATCACCACCTTGCCCACTAAAAGAAGACATTCTTGTAGACCCGATACTGTGGGGAAAGCAGTGTCATCAGGGTGATTCAGGAAAACACGGGATATTTATGAAAACTGGTTTACAGAAATAGGGAGAGCAAATTGCAAAGGTTATGATGCCCTGAATTAGATTGCATGGGGGAAGGGGGTAAAATAAGTGAGAGTATGTCACATCGTTTTACAGAGTCCCATGCAGATTATAGGATAATGTGGTGCCCCCATGCCCAAACAAGTGGTGGGAATTGCCAAGCAATGTCAGCATAGGAACTATTTTCTATTGTGTCACTGAGAGCCACTAAATGACCTTGCCTATAGTAAGGGGACATGGCCTTGCAGTCCGATCCCTTTTTAATCATTCTGGAGGTATGCTAAGGATTCCTGGAGATGCTGGGCTGCCCCGGAGACTCATGTAGCTGCTAGCTCCTATGCTGCATGCCCCTGGCACCCCCCAGTGATGCCGTTTGATACCCAACCACGGCACCCCCCTAGTGATACCCGATTGCAACCCATCCCCCCAGCATCCCCCCAAAGGATGCCCAATTGCAACCAATACCCCCGGCATCCCCCAGTGATGCCCTATTGTGACCCATACCCCTGGCACCCCCCTAATGATGCCTGATTGTGAACCATACCCCCAGCACCCCCCTAGTGATGCCCAATTGTGACCCAACCCCCAGCACCCCCCCCTAGTGAATCCACTCCTACTTGAGGTGGGCACTGAAAACCCACAAAATGTTTTTGGGGCAGAAACATATGGGGGGATATAATTAATGCCCTTATGGCAGGCATGTCCAAACTGTGGCCCTCCAGCTGTTGTGAAACTACACATCCCATCATGCCTTGCCATAGTTTTAGCATTCCCTAATAGCAAAACTGTGGCAAGGCATGCTGGGACTTGTAGTTTCACAACAGCTGGAGGGCCATAGTTTGGACATGCCTGCCTTTAGGTGAGCTATGACGGCAAGCAGTACTGACAGTTCGCCGTTACAGCTCGGAACATTGAATACGGCGAGCGGCGGCGAGGGGGCTGGATGGGGAGGATGGCATTTCCTCACTAAAAAAATTGTACATGATAAAATGTAATTGCATGGAGTTGTAGCAGTCTGTGTACCTTTTGGCAGCAGCTTTTACCCCATTAACTTATTTTTCATTTACACCTTGACTTCTGTGTATAAAAGGTGACACAAAAAATGTACCTAAAAATGAAAGTTCATATGGAACACAGGACGAAAGGCAAATAGAACTGCTTATAAAATAACAACTGTCCAAAATGATTTAGTGTTATCTTATAAAAGACATATTTTTAGTCAAACTCCAGTGGAAATGATCAATAGGGTAATGCTTGCTGACTAACACTAGTTGTACAATGTTCTGCTGACTGCTAGCTGCTAAATCATCAAAAATCAGCCATTACTGGTAGTAATATATTAAATCAAAAGATGATGATATGTCAGTGCTTTGGATGTTTATTAATTTTTTAAAACTTGTAATGGAGATGGGTAAAATTGGTAAAATAAAATATGTACAGAGCAATTCAGAAACAATTTTTTGCATATGGAGCTATTCTACCACGTACAGCCTAGTGACCAGGCACATGTGTAATATATAGTCCATTTTTGGCTGTAACCCTTCTATCGGATGAGGAGTGTCATGGTGCAGATCACTTAGGGGGTATTCAATGTGTGCGGATATTCAATCCGCATTGAAGCACCTGCAGATTCAACTTTTTAAAAAGTTGAATCTTCATTGTTGAAAACAGCCGCTGGATTGTCAAATTCTTAGCCTTTTTCAACAAAGTGCTCATGAATTCGACAATCCACGTGTATTAAGACTGTCGGAACAGTCGACAGTTGGAAGATTGAGTTCCTACTGGTTAATTAACGTCGGATTGGCGGATATCCCGACTGTCGGAATCACTCTGACTGTCAGAATCAACATTGAATACCCTGCTTAACCATACACTCTAAATTGAATAAAGACTCTTAGATGTAGATTTTGGCAGATAAATTGTTAGATATTCATTCAAATGCAAATTATTATTAAGAATGTACAGTTGCACAGAAAGGACGGCCAGGAATCAGCCATTCTGCAATGCCCAAATAGAATCAACAACAGGCAATGCAGGTGGAAACCCAAATGATAAAATCTCTGTAATACCCCTTTTATACCCCTTTCACAAAGAAAATGAAATACCCGGGTGAAGCAGTTCCACCCGGGAATTTCAATAAATACACGGGTCCTTTTTCTGTGTGAAAGGGCACACCCGTGTCGTAAATCCCATGTCTTTGACCCTGGAATTGACCAGGGTCGAGGACAGGGGATTTATGACCCGTGTTGACCCTTTCACACAGAAGAAATACCCGTGTTATACCCCGTTCTCACTGCCGCAAAAAAACATTTTTTTGCCAGGGCAAGCAGTAATTTCCCATGTCCTGTCTCAGTGTGAAAGGGTCTTTGTGAAGTTCCCGGGTGTTATGCCCTGGGAATTACACACATGTTTTTTGCAGGGTTTTTCCTGGGTAATACACGGGTGTATGGCAGTGTGAACAGGCTAGACCCTGGTTTTTCTCACAAAATGCAAAAAAGCAAGTTCATTGCATTGCTGAAAGCTGCTTTTTAAACAGCCAATCAAAGATACTTTTTAAATATCCAATCAAAACTGCTCTTAGATGCCACACACTTGATGGCAGGCAGACCAGGGGAAGCAGTGTGAACGGGGCAGACACAGGAATTTCCCAGGTGCAGTATGAATGGGGTCTGTAGAGCTGAGAAGCTCTATGCCCCGCCAAAAATACGGGAACAAAAACCTTGGATTTTGCAGGGGCGGCAATGAAGAACGCAGCATAATTCAGCAAATTACCGGGTAGAAATTTTCAACCCAGTAATTTGTTCTGTGTGAAGGGGGGTCAGGCTGCTCCTGGCAAAATGACAAGGCATTTGAAATGCTGTGTATTTGCCGGGGTTTTCAGACTTTTCTGTCTGAAAGGGGTATTAGACAGAAAAAAAGACCTGGGAATTTCCCTGGTCCAGGAGGGTAGACCTGGGTTTTTTTCTGTCTGAAAAGGTCAACCCGGGTCTAATATACCAGGGCTTCAACCCTGGAATTTACCAGGGTTATTCCCGGGTCTGAATTCCAAAAACCCGGGTCGCCAGCTGTCTGAAAGGGTGTGACCCAGGTTTTTGGGATTATTACACATTGTTAGGCACTGATTGGCTCTCCTGGTGGGGTGCTGGCTGATTGGTTGTGAGGATGGGCCTCTCTGATTGGCTGGGAGGGCATGGCACTGGGGCTGGCCTCTGAGGTCATTAGGGATCTGAAGAAAGGACAGCATGGCCCACTGGACGGAGCAAGAGGTGAGAGCTGCTGGCAGTGACAGGGGAGGAGGAGATTGGCAAACAGATGACTGGGACAGTCAAAGATGCCACAGTGTACACAAACATTGCAAATATACTGACAGCCATGTGAGGTACAGATGGAGCTGGCCTCGCTCTTGCAGGGGATGGCGGAAGAATCGCCAGCCACCATCCCCCGCCAGCCGCCATCTGATCTGCGAAAGGGGACGCGCGCGCACGAGATGCGTGCGCGTTCCCTTCCGCCGGCGCTTCCACCGGGTCCCCTCTGGCTCCCCACTCTCCCACCTTACCCTGTCCGTCTCCCTGAAGCGGAGACGGACAGGGTTCCCGTCCCCCGGAAACTGAGACGCGCGTGCACGTGAGACGCACGCGCGTCTCAGTCAGATGGAGCACCTCACCGCTGGCGGATCGCCAGCGGAGACAATCTGGCGATTCACCAGCAAGAGGGAGGCTGGCTTCATCTGTAACATGTACCTACCAGTATATAAAAACAATAAAACTTGTCTACAACATATCCTTGTGTCATGCCATGGTTAATGCAATGCAGTGAGCACTCACCACCCACTTTTCATGACCTCATCTCTGTGTGCCTTTAAAACTGTCCTTTTCTTATGACACACAGTATATTGCAAGAAAAATCAGGCTTCTGTGTGAAAGGGGTCGACACAGGAATTACCCGGGTTTTTCATGCTGTGTGAAAGGGAGTCAGAGCTTTTATCTGATACCGTGTTCTCACTGCGAGTGAGAAATACACGGCTTTTCCCCGGCATTGAAATGCCGGGGACTGCCGCGCTGGACCCCCGTTCTCACTGCAAGGCAAATTCCCGGGTGAAGAAGTTCTACCCGTGAATTTGCCTTTTAACACGGGCTTTTCGGCAGTGTGAACGGGTCAACCCGTGTCTGCATACCCGGATCTCAGACACGGGTAAAAAGAAGGGTTTTACCCGTGTCTGAGATCCGGGTATGGGACCCGTACACACTGCCAAAAATCCCGTGTTAAAAGGAAAATTTCCGGGTCTACATGTTAGACCCGGGAATTTGGCTGCAGTGAGAACGGGGTATTACCCGGATTTTTGTATCAGGGAAATACCTGGGTTTTTGGGCTTTTTCTGTCTGAAAGGGGTTTAAGGGAGTTCATCTCAATTAAACAATTGCATCCATATTGTGACCTGCCGTTGTCTTTCCCACCGCCAAACAGCCAACATCAAAACTACAAGAGGGGAGGGAGAATGGGAAGCCTGGAAGCAGAGAGGCTTTGGCCTACCAAACCTTAAATAAACAACTAACAGAACTACGCCCCCTAAACTACCATAGGCTACTAAAAATGATGTAATCAGTCTCCACGCCAGCCTCAATCCCAGAGGTATAACACACCTCTGTCATTTTTTAATATTTCAGTTTCTCATCATTGTATTTTAAACGGTTTCAGTAACCAATGTCAGGATGCCGACAGCAGCATTATGTTCAGTGGGATTCTGCTATTGGCATCCTCATCCTGACACCAGTATCTGAGACCGTCTAAAACAAAAAGACGAGAATCAAGAATATATGTACCCTTTCCCCTCCGCCCCCTTTACCAGTGGCAGTTTTTGCCATTGGGCTGCAGGACTTCAGCCCCCCCAGGTAAAATCTACCACTGTGCTCTGCCTAAGTGAAGCCAGATGCAGTATGTGAGACTGCGCTGGCTTCACTGTGACTGACAGTGACTTCCTATTGGAAGTCTGACCTGCCAGTCACCCAAGCAGTCCCATTGGGAGGTGTTTCCTCCCTCCGGGATGCCTCTATATGGCCTGCTTTGCTACATCCCATAGAATCTGGGGTATATGCGCATATGCAGTATTGGCCTCGGTCATCATCAGTGGAAAGGCGCATCTATGGGCTGCTAAAGTGGAGGACAATACTGTGCATGCGCCGGTCCCAGGATCGCGGTGAGAACCAGCAAAGGTAGCGCCAGTGGGGAACAGCGGTGGCTAGCGGTAGCCTTTCTCCTACACTGAGGCAGGAGCAGATGCTGCTCCTAACCCTCCCTACCTGCAGCCTAACCCTTATTATACCCAGAGCCGGCCCTAGCCTAAATGACGCCCTAGGCAAGATTTTGGCTGGTGCCCTCTAGCACCGCCACTAGTTCCGCCTCTGACCCTACTCCCCTTTCCCAGCACCATCAATCCTCATCATAGCAGTCATCATTTTGGTGCTCCTACCCGCAATATTTTAAATAGAAACAGTGCACACATTCGGTGTGCAGCCCAAACAGGGGTGTGTTCTTGCTGGGAAGGGGCATGGCCACACAATAGTACCCCCAATTCAAATTATGCCACAAGTAGTGCAACTTTATTCACATTATATCTTGCGATGATGTCCCTTATTCACGTTACATCACACAGTAGTACCACTTTACCTTATATACATTACTCCTCACATTATTCACATTATACCCTTAGAAAAAAATCCTGAAAAAATTATTGTATTTTAAGCACCTCCATGGCCACACTGCAACCCAGCACAAAGCAGTGTGTGCTGGGCAGAGGAGAAGAGCTGCTGCTGTCACTTAAGGGGAGGGGCCCCCACTGGGCCCTTCCATCAGACTTTAGCCTGGGTAATTTGTACCCCCTACCCCTTTCTCTCGCTACCCCTGTAATGCCCCTTACACATGACACACATTATTAACGTCCTTATAACCATAATGCCCTTATACACATGACACACATAATGCCTGTTACACATATGTCGCACATTATTAATGCATTAATACATGGCACACATAATGCCCCTTACACATATGCCGAACACTATTGCACAACCAACCCACCCGCAGACAGCACTCGCACAGCCGCTAACACTGTGACCTCTGCCTCTGCTTGGATACAGATGTTTCCTCATACATCTTGAGTCAATAAGCCATGCAGCTCCTGGCCAGTTCTGCTAACGTTGGGAGCCTTTTTTTTACTGAAAATTCGTCTTATTTGCATTGTTATGTGACCAGCACACACAAGGAGCTTCCGATGATTAAAATGATATCTGGCATGAATATATTCTGTGTGCAACTGTGGCTGTAACTGCACACAGAATGCTATGTTACAGTGATTTCCATGAATACACTATTTCATATGCAGATACAGCCTCACTCACACAGAATATAGGCATGCTGCATATCATTTTAATCAGCAGAAGCTGCTGATGCCCCTAGGCATTCCACATGCCCTAGGCAATTGCCTAGTTTGCCTATGCATAAGGCCGGCTCTGATTATACCTCATCATGTAAGATATGAGGAAAAACAAAAGTCTTTACACAGTGTAATGATATGTGTGTGAGTGTATACTGTACATGTTCATATATAGCACTGTATTGTATATAAGAATATATAAGATAACTTTGTACTAACCCCCCCCCCCCCCCTTTGCTTCTTTCTTCAATTTTAGCTGTTCTCTGGCCTCTCTCAGCTCATTCGTGTCCCTTGCCATCCTCCCTCTTTCTCCTTATAATAACCTCATGATTGCCTCAGCACTTCACTATATTACTGTAAGGGGGGTTATAAATTGATGGCCTCAGCACTGGTCAGTTTAATCACTGCTGACCCTGCTCCCCCAGCCGCTACCCGCCTCCCTGTCCAATAATTGACAATCCAAAAATTGCTGGTAATGGTGCAGTCAGCATCCGAGTGAGGGGCCATTGTTCATACAGAGCGCCTGGTGGGTGTCAGGCATCTAAGAATAAGAGCAGGGAGGGGCGGTGTAATCATACGACAATTACCCAGTGTGGCACTAAGAAGTCGTTTAGCGAGTACAGTGTAATATCATTAGAAAGTACCGTAGTTAGTAAGTGCAGTGTAACATTGCTTCATCATCACAGAATACTTACACCTGCCCTAAAGTAAGTGCAGGAATATGTTCCTTATTAACCCTCTCACTGCTGAGGATTTTCTCCCCTATGTACTAAGGCCATTTTCTGAATTTATTGTTTATCACATTCCAACAATCAATATCACTATTTTTTATGCGGTACCCATGAAAATTTTTATTTTTTTATTTTTAGAAGACTTTGAGGGCAATTATATTCAGTGCAATGCTGAATAGCATTAGTGAATTGAAGGGTTGGGGTCATTTGGTCTACAGCATGATGGTCGACAGTCATTAGGTCGACACCATTAGGTCAACATGGGAGAAGGTCGACATGGGAAAAGGTCAACATGGTTTTAGGTGGAAAGGTCATTAGTTCGACAGGTCATTAGTTCGACAATGTCTAGGTCGACAGCCAAAAGGTCGACATGGGGTTTTTCACTGTTTTTTTACCATGATGTCAACACAGTTGACATGAACACAGTTTAAAGTGCACCGCATCCCCTCGCATCACTTGCTGCGCTCGCAATGCTTCGGGCACGGTGCCTCGCTACACTAGGCACACTATTTTATTCTCCCACCACGCCTTAGTGGATGGTAGGGCATGATATACCACCTGCCGGCACATGTCAGCTCAATGAACAGTGAAAACCCCCATGTCGACCTTTTGACTGTGAACTAACAGACCTTTGAAAAAGTTGTTTGAATACAACGAAACGCGTCGGCTTTACCCACTGTTGGACTCTGGACTCCACACACTTTTCCACTTGAACCAGCTCCTTATACCATCTGATTGGACTCCCCGCATTCAAATTCTATCATTATTCTGGACTTTACCACAAGGGATACCATTGTCTGCTCAACTTTTGGAGACCCACCTGGTTACTCTCAGGATTACCTGCTTACCATCTTCCAGGCAAATTTCATGGGACTTCAGCAGTATATTGGACACCCTGTTACCAGTCAAACGGATTACAAATCAAAGGGGTAATATGTCTTCAATCATTCAAAGGGAGCATAACTAGGAACAAGTGGAAGTTTCTTATTTCCAGTGTCCGCAGATATTTAACTATTGTTTTATATAGGTGCTTTTTACTGTGAGTATATACTGTTTATTAAATATCCTTTTAAAATTTATGTGATACCCAGTTGATCTATGTGTGAAATTTTATAGTGTTAAGCGCTCCACCACTTTCTTCTTTTCCCAAATGTTGAACTAATGACCTGTCGAACTAATGACCTTTCGACATAAAAACATGTCGACCTAGACCCATGTTGACCTAATGGTGTCAACATAATGACTGTCGACCATCATGCTGTAGACCAAATGACTGTATCCCAAATTGAATGCCTCCCAACTGTCCTGATTTTCACTGGACAGCAGAAGCGTGCGCAGCCCATTTTCTTAGAGCGTGCACCATTGGAGGGGTGTGTCTATCACCGCCTACTGGGCGTGTCCATCACCACCTACTGGGCATCAATGCAAACTAAATAGGTGGCTTATGTATGTATATGGGCTTCAGAATGAATCATTCCTCCACACACACACACACACACACACACCAGAAATAGGGACACCAAAAAAACTCATGTCTACCTTTTGACTATTGACTTAGCCATTGCCGACTTGCTTGTGTCGACATTCCATCCCCGTTGACCTTAGTCATGTCAACCTATTTCATGTGTCAAACTAAGCCATGTCAACCTTCAGTGGTTGATCCGATGCATGTTGACATAATATGGGTTGACCTAATGACTGTATACCCTATCATCAGCCTGTACTCCCATCAGCACCATGTTCCTTTCACCCCATCTATTGGCACCACGTACCAGTCGTGTGCCGCCCCCAATTGTCCAGCTTACAAGGGTTACCCTTTTGCACCAAGTGTTATTCCCCTGCCAGAAACGGTATCCGGACTCATGATATATTGACTCTAGGTCGACAGTCATAAGGTCAACCACTATTGTTCAGGGTCAAAAGGTCGACAGTCAAAAAGGTCGACAGGGTCCAAAGGTTGACAGTGAAAAGGTCGACAGGGTCCAAAGCTTGACAGTGAAAAGGTTGACAGGGTCCAAAGGTCGACAGTCAAAAGGTCGACAGGGTCAAAGGTCAACAGTCAAAAGGTCAACATGGTCGAAAGGTCGACATGAATTCTTTTACTAATTTTTGAGCCGACATGTGCCGAAAGGCGGTATTTCCTAACCTACCATCCACTATGGCATGGAGGGAGAATATAATAGTGTGCCAAGCGCAGTGAGGCCCCGAGCCAGAAGCATGGTGAGCGTAGCGAGCCATTCGAGGGAACGCGGTACACTTAGACGGTGTACATGTTGACATTTTGACGGTTGACCTTTGAACCCTATCGACCTTTTGACCGTTGACCTTTTTGACCCTGTTGGCCTTTTGACTGCTGACCTTTTGGACCCTGTCGACCTTTTCACGGTTGACCTTTGGACCCTGCCAACCTTTTGACCCTGTTGGCCATTAGTGGTCGACCATATGACTGTAGACCTAGACATTGTAGATGTAAAATACCATAACCGCCAGAACCAATCCTGCGCTGGGATGCACGAGCACAGATAGATCCCACTGACGGTGACTGGATCCTGGTGACTCAGATCATCAATCAGCAGTTTGTGTCTCTGCGTTGAGTTTGTTATCAATCTAATTCTGTTTATCCACTTATCCCTGAGATAGAAGATGGAATCTGTACCTTTAAAGGACTCGTGTGCATGATGAAGCGGCCGTGTGCCGCGAGCGTGCCAGTGCATACACAGCATGGCATAAATATTTATACACATTGTTAGAAAGTCATTTTAGCTTAGTCCCTGTGGGAGGCTCAGACATTCTCCATCAGAGGAGATACAGCACTAACATATGTATTTATGTATACATTTATATATAGAGATCTATGCAGGCACATCGCCCTAGGCCTCATGGCCCACAATGCTTGAACTGCGTTAAACCGAGAAGTGTATAAATATTATTTAAATAATACAGTATGTATGATGATATAGGTTTACTGCATGTTCTGTGGATATTACAAATCATCACATCGTTAACGTCCTGTGCATGTAGTATTATTTTGTATATTAAAAGGTGCAGAAGATCTAATAAAAAATACGGTACTTGTTTCCTAGCACGGCGCCTCTGATTTTGATCGTAGTGCATCTTATACAATCGCATCGCATGCAATATAGCGGCATGCGATGCATGCAATGCGATTCGATTCAATTTTTAATTGTACAAGCACCCTGATGGGTGCTTACAATGTTAAATGCACCCCCATCGTCAACGCCACGCCCACTATCAACACCAACCCGAAGCGTGGCAAGCGCAGCGAGCCCACGAGTGGTGGCGGTACGCGTCCTCCGACATTTTCATACCCCAACTATCCACGTCGGTGTGGAGTTGATTCTAGATAGTGTGGCGAGCGCACCGAGCCCGAAGCGCAGCGAGCCCCGCGAGGGGACACGAATTACTTTACATGTATTCCGCGTCCCCTCGCCACGCTTCGGCTCGTATTCCGCTGCGATCGCCACGCTTCAGGCTCGCTACACTATCTAAAATCAACTTCACGCCGATCTGGATAGTGGGGGTATGAAAAGGTCGGAGGACGTGTAACGCTGCCCCTCGTGGGCTCACTGCGCTAGCCACGCTTCGGGTTGGCGTTGATAGTGGGGGTGGCGTTCACAATGGGGGTGCATTTAACAGTATAAGCACCTGTCAGGGTGCTTATACAAATAAAAATCGCATCGCATGCCATTTGCTGGCATGCAATGCTATTCGATATTTAATTTTACAAGCACTCCTGTTAATTTAACGGGAATATCGCATCGCACGCATTGCACACCACTAAGTACAGTATGCGATGGGCGCCATGCTAGGAAACAAGTACCAAAAATACAATAGCCACCGCTGTAACCTTATAATGACCATTTGTAATGGCAGATATCATTAAACTGTTTTGCAAGAGTTTGGTTGCCAATGGAGAATCCCAATGTTTTCTCATGGCTAGGGTCACTGACAAAGGAGGAAATGTATATATACGTTCACTCTGTAATGGCCTTATTAGCATAGTTAACTCATTGAAATACTACGACAACATAGTAAAGTCCAAATCTGTGCAGAAAAGGTGCGAAACGCGTTTCTAGCAATATCTGTACATGCTCATCTACCAACCAGTAAGACTTCTCGGAACTATAGGCAAAACTTCAAATCCCCCCCCCCCCTTAACATCACACTGCCACCAATACCCATACTAGTACATGTTTCCTCATAGACATCCTTAATTTTGTGATAGGGAGACTCAGTGGCGCCCCCCTCAGGTGCTGGCACATTAGGCCGTTCCCTAAAGGTGCCTAATTGTAGAACAGGCCCAGCAGCCTCCGCTAAGCTGGTGTAATACTTACATCACGTCACATGCTGCATAATGGAGAAGAAAAAATAGTGATCTAGTTCATGAAACGCCTTTTCTGTGTCTTCAGATCTAAAGAGGATATTCATTATAAAGAAAATGACGTCTAGTGATCCATACTGGGGTCAGTGCCTTATTTATGTGCCTTTAATTGACCATTAAATGGGGTTAATGGGTCAGTTACACCTGAATCAAACTTTTAGATGCCATTGCGAAATCTTGAGATGAAATTGGGTTATCCGGGTGAGTCGGTCGCTGACCTCGGCTAGATGAGATATAGATGGAACAGCCGGCTCCCTGCATTGCTGAAGGCCAGGGCACATATCAAACATAGAAAAGGTAGGTTCAGAGATTTCTACTTACTGATCAAATCCAGGTTTATACGTTGGGTGTATAAATTCTATTTAGATGAGTGGCGCCATTTGTGTGTAGTTGGTAATATTGGGGCAGATGTATTTAGCCTGGTGAAGTGATAAAGGGCGGAATGCAGTAACATCCGCAGCCCCTCTCCGCCACACATCGCCGGCTACCGCATAGATAATAATCACATATGCACTAACATATGCGATTATTAGTGCATTGTAAGCTCTTGCGTTAAGAGCTGCCTTTTGCGATTTGCCCGGCGATGTGTGAGCGGGTCCTTGGCGGCTCCTCCCCCCTACTCCTGCTTGGCAACCCCCAGCTCAGATGGCTGCAGGGCTCCGCCTCCTCCCTGCACCCAGAGAGGAGGTCATCGGTCCGGGCAGCACAGCAGGAGGCTGTCTGGACACAGGTGAGGGGGGCAGCGTGGATCCGCAGGGTCACGCAGGGGGCGGGGGACATGAAAAGAAGCCCATAGGCTTCTATGGGGTTACGCATTATGGGGTTACACCTGGCGTAACCCCCCGCAGCAAAGACCCAGCGGTGGGGCTTTACTGCATATGTAAATGCAAAAAAAAACTCCCAAAACATTGCTTTTACTGTATTTTTTGTTTAGTGCATCCTGCCCAAAATGTTGATTAAGTGGAAGGTAATACTGCACCAGCCAATCGGCTGTGTTTGAAAAATGGCACAAAATGGCTTAATACATCTTCCCCATTGTGACTTTCATTTAAAAGGAGGTAGGGAGATAAGCTGAATACAAATTAATCGACATGCAAACGGGGCAACTATTTCCCTTGAACACCCATACAAATGATTTAGTGCATACACATTATGCAATAATGCAAAATATATTGTCAGTGGCCACATCCAGGAGTGTATAAAGCCCCCATACACTACTGCGACTTCTCCGAGGGGACAAGTCGCAGCTGATCCCCTTGAACCCCCTGTGAGCGTTCCAGACAGCAGGATCACATACAGTATATCATATGCTTTTCCTTTGCATAGGTATATATTATATGCATTCCTGTTTTCCACTGCCGGGAGGATTGGAGGTCAGATATTCAGCATGTCCGATCTGAAGGGCACGAGACCGCGCATCAGATTAGATCGGACGTCAAACACATGCGATTTGCTCACTTTTCACCAGATTTCTCAGCCCGATTCATCAGAGTAGGTATAGGGATGCTGTAACTTGTTTTATCTGGGAAACATTGACAACCTGGCTGAAATCCAATGCTGCTGTGGTTGCTATGATGCTGTGGTTGCGATGATGATGTTGCATAGCTCTACGCTTTGTAACGCCCTCCTCCCCCCTCCGTCGGCGCCAGGCAGGGGGAAAGCCGCGCAGTGTGTATGCACTGAGCGGCTCTACCCCCAGCGATGAACATGATCAGTCGCCCAGTGTGTGTGGACCTTTACACTGCAATTCATTTTGAACACACTCCACCCAGATCAAACTCTCTCTGCACAGGTTACATATGACCCACCTGCAGTGCATATGGTTTTGCTCATTTTGAGAACAAATATGCCCTGCGGTCAGGTCTGAATTAGGCCCAAAATGCATACTTCTGGCAAATGCCACATGGGACAATGGACTGACGGGCTGGCAATGACTAAAGCAGATTTCAGAAGTCAGACTCCATCTCCAAGAGGGGCCTGTCTGCTTTAAATACCAGTGCCAATATTTACTCCTAGTCCAGCCATGGTATATGGTGCTACTTTCAGGTAATCACCAGAAAACTAGTAAATGAGACATCTTTGAAAGAGGGGATGCCCCCTGCCCTATTTACCCTGGCAATTCCAGCAAGCCAACTCAATAGTATCGGTGTCAGTGTCCATTGCCCCTGAGACCGGGAGACCGCTGGTCTGACTTTGTTTGAAAAACGAGGGTTTGTGTTTATGCATCTTTCATGTGTTATTGTTACAATTACCGCTGCAATCTTACATAAGCCACATACCGTAATTGCAATTGTTTTGCAATAATAACTCTGTAGAGGACTATAGCAGGCAGAGGTGACAAATGAGTACATTTATATGTTTATATGGTTGTAATCCCATTTCATCCAGGGCTGCGTATTTGGACTGGCTGGAAACATAAGAATTATCTTCTTTACTGAAGGATCGTTCTGTAAACAGCAGGGCTACAATCATTTCTACCAGAAACATATTTGGCCCATAAACTGTTCTTCCAGCAACTGCACAAAGTGAGACTCCACGCGGGAGGGGAATGATAAATGGTTTGATTGTTATAAGACAAATACACTGCAAAATATATTCCAAATGTAATCCAAACACGTCCATCCTTGGCAGAGCGTTTGTTAAGTAGATATTAATTGAGCAGGAATAACATCTTGCAATGTAATGATGCTTAGCCGATTCTTGCTGTAGAGAACAAAGCTGTTATCATTCAGATATAGCCGCGCTCATCATTGCGGCCATCCGACTGCTCGTACTTGTTTATCGCGCCAAATTTGCACCTGCTACAAGGAATCGCCACACTTTGATATTGTCACTCAGCCAATGCCTACTTGGGGAGGATGGCAGATGTCACATGACCTCAGTTCCCTCTTCAGGAGACTCCAACGGAAATTAAAGTCAGTTGATACTGACTGTTATTTACAAAGGGGAGAGAAATCATTTGATGGCCATCGAACGATTTCTCTCCCCTTCGGCCGCATGCAAGGGGATTCGCGCACATCTCCTTGCATGGTATGAGGGGAACCAGTTTGGTATTGCCGTGTAAATGATTGCCGCTTTAAAAAGACTGGAGATTTCTTACCAAATCTCTCACTTTCTGAATCTCTCATTCTATTAACTTTCACCCTACATCTCGTTCTCTCTCACACACAGGGGCGGGCTGGGCCGGGGGGAAGGGTGCCATGTGCCCCCCGGGCCGCTTACCCAGTTACTGACTGCATTGTCCACCTCCTTCAGCCCTCCTGCGCTGGCCGCGGCTTCCAGAACATGGCCGCGGCTACAGGAAAATGGCCGCAGGCCCCCTGCACGGCGGCCATTTTCCTGTAGCCGCGGCCGTGTTCTGGAAGCCGCGGTCAGTGGAGGAGGGCTGTCGGTAGCAGGGATGTGTTGGGTGACTGGCTCCAGTGCACTGGTTCCACTGCACTGAGGACATGACGCCAACTCCACCCACCCCTGTCTGACGTGTGGGGATTAGTCAGGCGGGCAGAGGAAGGGCAGAGATAAGCCGGAGCCGCAGCAGCACAGCCCGGAGGAGACAGGTGACACTAATTATCTAAATTTTCTAATTATCTAAATGAACAAATATATAATATTTCTGCCATTTACAGCCTGTGGTGTCCTCCTGTTAATATGCAGGGGGAGCAGCCTGTGGTGTCCTCCTGATGTTATGCAGGGGGAGCAGCTTGTAGTGTCCTCCTGCTATTATAAATGGGGAGCAGCCTGTGGTGTTCTGTTCTTTTTATACAGGGGAGCAGCCTGTGTTGTCCTCCTGTTATTATGCAGGATGAGCAGCCTGTGGTGTCCTGTTATTATGCAGGATGAGCAGCCTCTGTGGTGTCCTGTTATTATGCAGGGGGAGCAGCCTGTGGTGTCCTGGTATAATGCCAGGGGAGCAGCCTGTGGTGTCCTGGTATTATGCAGGAGGAGCACCCTGTGGTGTCCTATTATCATTATTAATTGTTTACAGGGGGAGTGGGGAGTTTTCCCAGCCCTTAGCAGCCCCTGCCCCCCCCCCCCCCCGTCAAATTTAGATTATTTTTTTTTGTCTGATCATGCATTGCGATCGTAGCTCTGCCCTCGCCCTCTTACTGAATGGTGTGTGGTGTGTGTGTGTGTATTACACTATGATAATGTGACTCACAAGTCAATATGACGCATATAAATAAAATTATATTAATATTTATTCTCATGAATATTCTGAATGATTTATACTGGTCTATTTTAAGTTGTATATCACGTTAATTTAATACTGACACAAGGTAATGGACTGTCTATTACTGAAGCAACTTTCCAAGGCAATGATTGAATACAATTCAGCAACAATGTTTAGTATTAACAGTTAAGTGTTGCAACAATGCAACACTTCTATCTGTAACAGTATCTAATCTGTTACATTATATACCAGCATGTGCATTTCCCATAGATATCAGGGCCCCTATTCTGGTTCACTCGCAAAGGTAAATTCCTTCTCAAATGAACAAAACCATGTGCACTGCGGGGGGGGGGGGGGGGGGGGGGGGAAGATGTAACTTGTGCAGAGAGATTAAGATTTGGGTGGGTTATTTTGTTTCTGTTCAAAATACTGGCTACTTTATTTTTACACTGCAGTATAGATCTCACTTTGAAGTAAAGGCCCACCCAATTCCAATTCTAAATCTCTCTGCACATGTTACATCTGCCCCCCCTGCAGTGCACATGGTTTTGTCCATTTGAGAAGGAATTTGCCTTTGCGAGTGAACCAGAATAAGGGCCTATGTCCATATAATTGCACTTAATGTGTGATGGTAATTAGTGTTATCTTACCCCTTTGAATGCCAACATCTCTGTGAGACAGGGCCAGACTAACTATCTGTGGAGGTGGCGTGGAGGCTCCGCCTTCTGAGTCACGTACAGAGAGAGCTGGAATCGCGATGGGTCAGGCGGCTCTCTCTGTACGCCAAACGGGTCCAGGAGAGAGGGGGCATCACATACGGCTGTTCCCCTCTCTCCTGCAACACTGGATCAGCTGCACATCCATTCGTGTAGTCCCGCACAAATGCCAGGGTCGACTTGTCAGCCCAGTCCGTCATTGGTGAGAGATGTGCCAAATATCCGCTAAAAACACCAGCACCACTCACATTTATTAAGTTTAAATAAAAAAAGATTCTAATTCCTATATAAGGTAAATATCACAGGGCATTATGATGAATATAAATGTTTGCTTGGCAATTTTCACACCTATTTCAACAAACTCACTTGGCTCACAAAGGGTTAATTTATTCCCACATCACCACTGCGTCATTATTTCTGTATCCTATGTGTGGCCCCACTATTCTGTATATGGATAGATATTTATATTCAAATATTATCACATAAGGGGCAGAATAGGTTCGGCGCCCGCGCGAGATGCCGGCCAAACTTTGACCTTTTTTTTAAAGGAACTGTCCTTCTGCATGTGATGTATTGCATGCGACCCTCTACCTGCCACCAGGGGGGGTCTGAGTGGGAGGTCGGACGTGCAGGTTCCCTACCTGACCTCTCCCATCAGGATGCATTTGAAATCCCGGCGTTCAAAAGCCCGACGCCAGTATCTCAACCGCCGAAACGCTGCCACTTTCTCCCTCCGTGGGTGTCCACGACACCCATAGAGGGAGAAAAAATGAGTGTGCCGAGCGTAGCGAGGCACCGGGCCTGCTGCGTGGCGGAATTTCGGCGGTCGGGATTCTGGCATCGGGATTTTGAACGCCGGGATTCTGACCGCTGGGATTTCGTATGTATTCCCTCCCATCAAGCCTGTGACTGGGTAATTAGTACCTATAGGGATGTTATAAAGAGATGCGGAGCTATAGGGCTGTTATAAAGAGATGCAGAGCTATAGACATGTTATAAGCAGATGCAGAGCTATAGGGATGTTATAAAGAGATGCGGAGCTATAGACATGTTATAAAGAGATGCGGAGCTATAGACATGTTATAAAGAGATGCGGAGCTATAGACATGTTATAAAGAGATGCGGAGCTATAGACATGTTATATAGAGATGCGGAGCTATAGACATGTTATAAGCAGATGCAGAGCTATAGGGCTGTTATAAAGAGATGCGGAGCAATAGACATGTTATAAGCAGATGCAGAGCTATAGACATGTTATAAAGAGATGCGGAGCTATAGACATGTTATAAAGAGATGCGGAGCTATAGACATGTTATAAAGAGATGCGGAGCTATAGACATGTTATAAAGAGATGCGGAGCTATAGACATGTTATAAAGAGATGCGGAGCTATAGACATGTTATATAGAGATGCAGAGCTATAGACATGTTATAAGCAGATGCAGAGCTATAGGGATGTTATAAAGAGATGCGGAGCTATAGACATGTTATAAAGAGATGCGGAGCTATAGACATGTTATAAAGAGATGCGGAGCTATAGACATGTTATATAGAGATGCGGAGCTATAGACATGTTATAAGCAGATGCAGAGCTATAGGGCTGTTATAAAGAGATGCGGAGCAATAGACATGTTATAAGCAGATGCAGAGCTATAGACATGTTATAAAGAGATGCGGAGCTATAGACATGTTATAAAGAGATGTGGAACTATAGACATGTTATAAAGAGATGCGGAGCTATAGACATGTTATATAGAGATGCAGAGCTATAGACATGTTATAAGCAGATGCAGAGCTATAGGGATGTTATAAAGAGATGCGGAGCTATAGACATGTTATAAAGAGATGCGGAGCTATAGACATGTTATAAAGAGATGCGGAGCTATAGACATGTTATATAGAGATGCGGAGCTATAGACATGTTATAAGCAGATGCAGAGCTATAGGGCTGTTATAAAGAGATGCGGAGCAATAGACATGTTATAAGCAGATGCAGAGCTATAGACATGTTATAAAGAGATGCGGAGCTATAGACATGTTATAAAGAGATGCGGAGCTATAGACATGTTATATAGAGATGCAGAGCTATAGACATGTTATAAGCAGATGCAGAGCTATAGGGATGTTATAAAGAGATGCGGAGCTATAGGGATGTTATAAAGAGATGCAGAGCTATAGATATGTTATAAAGAGATGTGGAGCTATAGGGATGTTATAAAGAAATGCGGAGCTATAGAGCTGTGGCAGAACTCCCCCAGGCAATGGGGTCATCTGCCGCTGGCAGAGCCAGATTAAGGTCTAAATGGGCCTGGAGCTGAAAATGATCAAGGGCCTATTATGCACAATAATAGGGGTTGTGGCCAGCTCCTAATAATGTGTGTGTGTGTGTGTGGGGGGGTTACCAGTGTTCTGGTTGGGTGGTCTGCTCATGGGTGTGTCTGTATTTGTGTAAATACTTTCAACTAATTATATTTGCCTGGAAAAGGCAGGGGACTGGCATATAAAAAATGCAGGGGGATATATTGGCGGGTGCACTCCAAAAGGTGCACTCGCAGGATGCCGGTCCTAAGATACTTGTGGGGTGAGGCCGCACTCCAGTCATAAAAAGAATAGTGAAAGCCGAAACTTGGTACATTTCAGCACCTTTTATGTGGTCACCTAAATTTACCACACCATATACCCCTTATACGAATCATGCAACACAATAGTAACCCCCTTATACTGTACTTGCCTCTAACACATTATGCCACATTGAATGAGTCAAAATTCACGTTATGCCACACAGATTAAGGCAAAATTCACATTTTGCCACGTGGATTGAGCCAAAATACACACTATACCAGGCATGTCCAAACAGCTGTTGTGAAACTACACGTCCCAGCATGCCTTGACATAGTTTTAGAATTCCCTAATAGCAAAACTGTGGCAATGCATGATGGGACTTATAGTTTCACAACAGCTGGAGGGCCATAGTCTGGACATGCCTATACTATACCAAACAGATTGAGCAATAATGCACAATATGCTTCATAAACAGGGGCATTGCACGCCAAAGGCGAGCATTAAAAATGTACACCATAATTATTATTATTATAATTTTATTTATAAGGCGCCACAAGTGTTTCGCAGCGCCGTACAATGGAACAATACAGGGAGACAAAACTTGGCATAACATTGAATAATTATCAAAAGTAGAGTACAAATAAATAGCGCCACAGATCAATACACATTACAGCTTAAATGTAAGTAGTGAGGACTCAATCAACATACAACTAGAGGCTTGAGGCCAATGATGGAGATGGGTATGCAGACGAAGATGGTCACTGAGTGAGTATAGGAGAGCTGTGAGTGAAATGTGAAGAGAAGTGGGCTTTGACAACAGGAGGGAAGAGGGCCCTGCTCGGAGGAGTTTACAATCTAGTAGGAAGGGGAGACAGACAGATAACAAGAGGTGCAAGCAAGTGGGTGGTGGCTAGATAGTAGGATGTAAACTGGCAAGGGGTTGGAGAACCAGCTAGTTTATGTAGTGGAAGGGTACGCTTTGATGAATAGGTGAGTTTTCAGTGCCCGTTTGAAGCTTTGCAAGGTCGGAGTGAGTCTAATGGAGCGAGGGAGTGCGTTCCACTGAAGGGGTGCAGCACAGGCAAAGTCCTGTACTCTAGCATGGGAAGCAGTGATCAGGATGGAGGAGAGACGACAGTCATCAGCCGACCGTAGAGGGCGGGAGGGTGTATGAATGGAGATGAGGTTAGAGATATATGGAGCAATGGAATTAGAGATGGCCCTGTATGTGAGTGTGAGGTGTTTGAAGAGGATTCTGTGGGGGAGTGGGAGCCAGTGCAGATTTTGTTGAAGGGGAGTGGCAGAATTAGAGCGATGGGAGAGGAAGATAAGCCTGGCTGCAGAGTTGAGGACAGATTGGAGAGGAGCCAGTTGGGATCGAGCGAGGCCGGTGAGGAGAACATTGCAGTAGTCAAGCTGTGAGATGACCAGTGAGTGGATGATAAGCTTAGTTGCACTCTGTGAGAGAAAGGGCCTGATGCGAGCAATGTTGCGTAACTGGAACCGGCAAGAATGGGCCAGGGCTTGGATGTGGGGTGCAAAGGAGAGGGAGGAGTCGAGAGTGACACCCAGGCAGCGGAGTTGGGGAACGGGGGAGATTATGGTGTTAACAGTGATAGAGATATTAGTAGGGGGCATAGCTCTGAGTGGGGGAAAGATAATAAGATTGGTTTTGTCCATATTCAGCTTCAGAAATCTCTCAGACATCCAGGAGGAGATGGCAGAGAGGCAGTTGGAAACCAGAGAGAAAACAGTGGGGGACAGATCAGGAGAGGAGAGGTAGATTTGGGTGTCATCAGCATAGAGGTGATATTGGAAGCCAAAGGAGTTAATGAGTGCACCCAGAGAGGAGGTGTACAGGGAGAACAGTAGGGGTCCAAGGACAGAATCCTGAGGGACCCCGACAGGAAGGATGGAAGGTGGTGAGGTGGAGCCAGAGGCAGAGACAGAGAAGGAACGGTTGGAGAGGTAAGAGGAAAACCAGTTGAAGACCGTGCCAGAGAGGCCAATGTTTTGGAGTGTGTGGAGGAGGAGAGGGTGATCCACAGTGTCAAAGGCAGCAGATAGGTCCAAAAGGATAAGCAGGGAGAAGTGACCCTTGGATTTGGCTGACAGCAGGTCATTAATGCCCATTGCATGTTAAGCCACACACCATAATCTCCATTACGTATTATGGAAAAAGTATTTGTGAAAACCTCCAACTTATCTGCGCAAATGTGTATGCAGCCACAGATAGGATCAGCTCATAGGTGTCCCCACACCTCACAATAATTCTAAAATGGGTTTAGTGTATAAATACACAAATTGAGGAGATCCCTTCACCGGCGCACACCAAAAGGAGAAAAAAGGAATGTTACGTCCCTAGAGAATGGACTACGTTCCTCTTCTCCGCCTCTGAATCGGGGATAGGGTCACTGTTCCCGAATTTTCCCCTTTTAACTTATTTTCGGGCACTTTCTTGTCTTTTCCCTGTATCAGAGAAGGTCTGTTCCCTCGGTGTTACCCGTGGGTTAAGCAGGCCAGGAGACAATGCACAGATAGAAAATCCAATAGTGAAGTATGTTCTTTTTTATTTCAATAATCCAACAAATAAAACATGTGTACACAAAACGATATAACACACCAATAAAATGGGCCAAAAAAAAGCTGGTATGGGTACAAGTGGATAATTACCCTCTAGGTCGAGAACTGAGATTAGGCAGCTCTCTTAGATCGCATAAATGTCCAAGGAAACACTCCAGGTGGGTACCGGTAACCCTTCTCGAGCTCCAAGGATCCAGGTAAAGATGACCACGTTGTATCCCCCACACGCAGCTTTCAAAGTCCCTCCGACGCGTTTCCACCTCTTACTGAGGTCTTTTTCAAGGAGTGTGTTAGTGTACTGTAAGGTCCGGTATTTATTGTAGGTCTAGCCAATCCCCGCTATCTCGGGACGGGCACATGGTCCAATCGCGTATCAGGGGTCTTACATTGCCTCTCTTCTCCTTCCGGTAAAGTGCGGCTCCCGCATCTCCGGTCTATTATGCCCCACTTCCGGAATTTGCGTCTATGGATGTTGTGCTGTAACGGGTCTTATATCGCGCTGTTTAGGGTTGCTGAGGTAACGGCGCAAGTTCAGTGTAAGTCCGATGATGCGGTGGAGTAGTTTTCATCCCTTCTTTATGCCACGATCTTATAGGTTTATAAGGTGAAGTCCCGTCCGCCATTTTGATTATGGGCAAATTCTGCCCACAGTTTGAAATTAGCTGTAGTTGGTGATCGTCGGCATATATAAGAAAAAATAAATAAAATACATAGGCATTAGGAAATGACATCTTGGTTTAAAATATCACATGGCATCATGAAACATCTTTAAAATATTATATAAAAAATGATGAATAATTAATATCAAAAGATAAAATACAATTGATAAAAATTCAGTTTAAATTCTCATAGGTATAAAAAATGGATATCAAAAAGAATTATATAAAAGGGTGGACAATAAAATATAAGAAGGTCTATGCAATTATAAGAACCACTTGAGTTCAAAATCCATATTTAGGCCACCAGGTTTAAGGGTGTTAAATCTATGGATTAATTTCATCTCCTCTCTCGCCAGGGAGGAGATACAGAAGGGTTTCCTTTCATTTCCTTTCACCATCTTCAGGGCCATAAATTGTTCTATACAAGCTGTTGATGAGTTATGCACCAATTTAAAGTGCTGTGATAGAGAGTGGCTCTCTAGACCTTTAGTAATATTATTAAGATGCTCTCCCAATCTGGTCTTGAGTGGTCTCGATGTCCGACCTATGTAAAACAGGTGACAAGAGCATTCTATTGTATAAATAACGTTTTTAGAGTTACAAGTAAGGAAATCCTCTATTTTCATTTCTTCGTTATTAATAGTCACTGTATTGATCTTCTTCTGTCCTTTGCTCTTTATACTTCTGCATCCTTTGCAGAGGCCACACCTGTGGAAACCTTTGGTCAGAATTTGATTTGTTGTTGGTCTCGGGAGGGCGCTTTTAACTATTTTTGTGGCTATAGTTTGTGCCCGTCTATAGATAAACTTTGGTGCTTCCGGTAGGTGTGTACCTAATATTGGATCTCTTTTTAGGATCGCCCAGTTTTTTCTAAAGATCTTCTCTATCTTCTTATGTTGAATATTATAGCCCGTGATAAAGGACCATTCATATCCTGTATTCTGGTTCGTACTCCTGTTGTTCCCCTTTTTTAGCAGTTCACCGCGGTTAATTTTCTTGGTGTCCTGTATCAGATTTTTCATATCTTCTGGGTCATATCCACTCCTGGTGAATTTTTCTGCCATATTTGTGGCCTGTTCTTCGAAGATATTTTCGTCCGTGCAGTTACGCCTTAATCTTTTCATTTGGCCGCCAGGTATCGCTCGCAGCCAATGATCATGATGGCAGCTGTCTCTTAAGATATAGGACTGACTGTCGGTGGGCTTTTGAAAGGTCTTAGTTTTAAGACCATTATCCACAAATATCGTAATATCTAAAAAGTTGACCGATATTTGACTAATACAGAACGTGAGCTATGCTAACATCTTCATGGGTTTGTGGGAACAGGAGGCGGTCTGGGACCACAACCCATTCGGAGCGAGTCTGGTGTCATGGTCACGGTACATAGATGACATCCTTTTCTTTTGGAGAGGGAGTGAAGAAGAATTGGGGAACTTCTGTGACCATCTGAACTCTAATCAGTATAACATCGAGCTCACGTTCTGTATTAGTCAAATATCGGTCAACTTTTTAGATATTACGATATTTGTGGATAATGGTCTTAAAACTAAGACCTTTCAAAAGCCCACCGACAGTCAGTCCTATATCTTAAGAGACAGCTGCCATCATGATCATTGGCTGCGAGCGATACCTGGCGGCCAAATGAAAAGATTAAGGCGTAACTGCACGGACGAAAATATCTTCGAAGAACAGGCCACAAATATGGCAGAAAAATTCACCAGGAGTGGATATGACCCAGAAGATATGAAAAATCTGATACAGGACACCAAGAAAATTAACCGCGGTGAACTGCTAAAAAAGGGGAACAACAGGAGTACGAACCAGAATACAGGATATGAATGGTCCTTTATCACGGGCTATAATATTCAACATAAGAAGATAGAGAAGATCTTTAGAAAAAACTGGGCGATCCTAAAAAGAGATCCAATATTAGGTACACACCTACCGGAAGCACCAAAGTTTATCTATAGACGGGCACAAACTATAGCCACAAAAATAGTTAAAAGCGCCCTCCCGAGACCAACAACAAATCAAATTCTGACCAAAGGTTTCCACAGGTGTGGCCTCTGCAAAGGATGCAGAAGTATAAAGAGCAAAGGACAGAAGAAGATCAATACAGTGACTATTAATAACGAAGAAATGAAAATAGAGGATTTCCTTACTTGTAACTCTAAAAACGTTATTTATACAATAGAATGCTCTTGTCACCTGTTTTACATAGGTCGGACATCGAGACCACTCAAGACCAGATTGGGAGAGCATCTTAATAATATTACTAAAGGTCTAGAGAGCCACTCTCTATCACAGCACTTTAAATTGGTGCATAACTCATCAACAGCTTGTATAGAACAATTTATGGCCCTGAAGATGGTGAAAGGAAATGAAAGGAAACCCTTCTGTATCTCCTCCCTGGCGAGAGAGGAGATGAAATTAATCCATAGATTTAACACCCTTAAACCTGGTGGCCTAAATATGGATTTTGAACTCAAGTGGTTCTTATAATTGCATAGACCTTCTTATATTTTATTGTCCACCCTTTTATATAATTCTTTTTGATATCCATTTTTTATACCTATGAGAATTTAAACTGAATTTTTATCAATTGTATTTTATCTTTTGATATTAATTATTCATCATTTTTTATATAATATTTTAAAGATGTTTCATGATGCCATGTGATATTTTAAACCAAGATGTCATTTCCTAATGCCTATGTATTTTATTTATTTTTTCTTATATATGCCGACGATCACCAACTACAGCTAATTTCAAACTGTGGGCAGAATTTGCCCATAATCAAAATGGCGGACGGGACTTCACCTTATAAACCTATAAGATCGTGGCATAAAGAAGGGATGAAAACTACTCCACCGCATCATCGGACTTACACTGAACTTGCGCCGTTACCTCAGCAACCCTAAACAGCGCGATATAAGACCCGTTACAGCACAACATCCATAGACGCAAATTCCGGAAGTGGGGCATAATAGACCGGAGATGCGGGAGCCGCACTTTACCGGAAGGAGAAGAGAGGCAATGTAAGACCCCTGATACGCGATTGGACCATGTGCCCGTCCCGAGATAGCGGGGATTGGCTAGACCTACAATAAATACCGGACCTTACAGTACACTAACACACTCCTTGAAAAAGACCTCAGTAAGAGGTGGAAACGCGTCGGAGGGACTTTGAAAGCTGCGTGTGGGGGATACAACGTGGTCATCTTTACCTGGATCCTTGGAGCTCGAGAAGGGTTACCGGTACCCACCTGGAGTGTTTCCTTGGACATTTATGCGATCTAAGAGAGCTGCCTAATCTCAGTTCTCGACCTAGAGGGTAATTATCCACTTGTACCCATACCAGCTTTTTTTGGCCCATTTTATTGGTGTGTTATATCGTTTTGTGTACACATGTTTTATTTGTTGGATTATTGAAATAAAAAAGGACATACTTCACTATTGGATTTTCTATCTGTGCATTGTCTCCTGGCCTGCTTAACCCACGGGTAACACCGAGGGAACAGACCTTCTCTGATACAGGGAAAAGACAAGAAAGTGCCCGAAAATAAGTTAAAAGGGGAAAATTCGGGAACAGTGACCCTATCCCCGATTCAGAGGCGGAGAAGAGGAACGTAGTCCATTCTCTAGGGACGTAACATTCCCATTACGTATTATGCCAAACACCATAATACCTATTAAAAATGATGCTACATCTTCATTGCCAGGGGTTCCATGCTCATTGCCAGGGGTTCCATGCTCGTTGCCATGTGGGATTACATGCTCATTGCCAAGGGGGAATACATGCTCGGGGTAACTGAGGGACAGCCGCCGCCAGGCAAAAATGACAGCCGGGTAGAGAGCAGGGGGCTGCCTGGCTGTATTTAGAGCACTGCATGTCCCGGCTACTTGAAATAATACCCCTTTAACACCAGACTTACCCGGGAATATGGTCCCAGCCAGGATCATGCCCCTTTTTACACCAACCTAGTCCCTGCATTTTCTGGTGTGAGGGGGAGAGAAAACCACCCCCGCCCCCCTTTAAACAACCAGCTATATCTTCGGAACCAACTGACCCATTTACATTCAGGCTTCGAATGATTTTGGTCCTGTGAAACTGGGCCGTTTGGTTCCAGAGAAATCTGTCCTCAAACAACATGAACAGCCATAAAATTACATTTCAGAAATGAAAAAAAAATTGGTTTACCCGCAATATCTCTAGAACCAATGAACCCATATGGACCAGATATCAGATTGAAGTTCGAACTGGCAGCCGTTGGAACCGGGTGGAAGTCGGAATTAGCGGGTCCCATGTTATCCTATGGGGGAAACGTTCCAGGTTTGCCTGGTGGTATCTCCGGTTCCCGGGGGGCTAGCAACGCGGGGCTGGGCTTGTTGGAAAGCCCTGGCCCTCAGCTTAAAGGGGCACTGGCTCCATTGCCTCCGGTGTTCCACTTAGTGCCGCTGCCGCATTTATCTTATTCAGTGGCGCGGCTATGTTATGCAGCAGGGCGGGCTGAGGCAGGCGCCCCCCATATCCTTGTGAGCAGTGGTGCGGGCGGGCGCAGCCAGAGCGGGCGAGCATCCCCATCCTCCCCGTAGCCATGTGCGCAGCGTAAGCGGTGGTGCGGGCGGGCATCCCCCCTCCCCGTAGCCAGTGTGGGTGGGCATCACCCACCCCGTAGCGATGTGCGCAGCGTAAGCAGTGGTGCAGGGCGGGTGGGCATCCCCCCTCCCCGTAGCGATGTGCGCAGCGTAAGCGGTGGTGCAGGCGGGCATCCCCCCTCCCCGTAGTATGTGCGCAGCGTGCCATTCTTCCCTGTCACCTGGCCTGAGGAAGCCAGCCAGTGAATAGCCGGGACTCGGGAGTCGGGCGGAAGACAGTCCACTCCACACAGCCAGCCAGAGTGCGAGTGTGACTGTCACGAAGCAGGCAGGCGGCATCTGTCATCTAAAAGCCGGGAGCTGGGTGGGAGACGCTGCAGCGGCAACCTTTGAGGGAGGTGCCCATACACGTTACAATTATTGTATACAATATCGCATCTCATCAAATCTCGGTTTTGCGATAAGATGAGATCTATGCAATGAGATGCGATACTGTATACAATATTGTATACAATAATTGTAACGTGTATGGGCACCTTAAGTCTATGAAGCTCCTCTCTCCCTGACATATTCTCTCTCTCTCTGTCTCTCTCTCCCTCTTCTCTCTCTCTCTCCTTCTCCCTCCTCTCTCTCTCCCTCCTCTCTCTCTCTTTCCCCTCTCTCTCTCTCTCCCCTCTCTCTCTCTCCCCCCCCCCCCTTTTATAATGGGTGCAGTGTTAGCAGGGCACATAGGCAGGTGGGGTCCAGGAGGGACCCTGCACCCATTTTGTTCAATACTTACCCTCCGGAGTCTCCTGGGGTTTTGCTTCGGGGGTGGGACCTGTTCTCAACGTCATCAAGCCCCGCCTCCAGTACTGCACATATTTTAATTTGCAGGTCTCTGAGGAGGGCGTGGGGCTGAAATGACGCAATTTGCTTCATTTTAGAACCACCCCCTCCTGAAAAGCCATGAATAGTGGTATTTAAATGCTGACGCTGGGGAGATGCATGGAATCTGGGGGGGGGGGGGGGAAGGGGGGGTGTTGACGCGGAATTCAGGAGGCTTGTGGAAGGTAACCTTGCTACAATTTGTATCTATTCTATGTATGTGTTAAGCTGTGCACACACGCTTTGTTTTGCTTTAGATTCGATGTTAGATAAGATTTTCTATTAGATCTGGCATTAGATCTTCCCATTCAATTTGGCATTAGATCTGTACTTTTGCATTAGATATAGATTTCGCTATCGAATTCGATTTACATTCATGGTACATTGTACACATTCGATTTTACTGGATCGAATTCGATATTTCCTTGGCTGCACAGTCTATTTTCCTTTTCAATTTTGAGAAAACGGGAAAGCACATCGAATCGAATGCAGATCGAAAGTGTCCTAAAATCCATTCTATGCGGATTCGAAAACAGGGAACAATCAAAGCGTATGTACACATACTGACAGCTGGGGTGAAATGTAATAGGGTGAGCGTTTCAGAAAGTGAGATATTTTAAGAGAGTTTTCCCATGTTTTTTAAAGCGGCAATCACCTACATGGTAAAATCAACCTGGCCTTGCAGTGTAATTGATTGCTGCTTTAAAAAACATGGGAAAACTCTCCCAAAATCTCTCACTTTCTGAAACTCTCACCCTATTACATTTGGCTATTTGAATCGATCACTGTATGCATTGGCATGTAGGGCACGGAGGGCACATACATACATACAGCTGTATAGAGCTGATATGTAACGGTATGCACCAGTACGCATCCGTTTTTAAAGCAGATTAATAGAAACTGTTTTGTGGAATATTCTGTCTTCATTCTGCGATTCAGCTTCTATTCTTGTCAAACATGGACAATAAGTGTTCAGAGTCCAATCCCAACCGCACCTCGGAGCAGAATGAACTCCCTGTTGTCCCAGGTCTATTTATAGTTATAACTCAGTTTATAAATTCAGTGAAATGCAGATTCTCCATTATGGAGAGTCTGGCACTGTTTAGCCAGAACCTTGCACCTCTGCTGAATAGTGTCATTCTGTTCATCTCCGGTGTGGGCGTATCACCATGGTGTGTGCTGCAAATAACTTGTCACACTGTATCCATATTGAATATATATATCCATACCTCCCAAATGTCCCACCTGTGGGCTGTGGGGGAGGGGGGGGGGGCAGTTGGGGGAGCTGGTGATCACTGCTGCTCTGGTCTGCAAAGCAGACTGTGGTGACTGAAGAGATGCCGAGCGCATACGCACAGCATCTGTCAGTGCATGTAGGGGAGTCAGGGGCTGCCCAGCTGCTCGGGGAGTACTGAGTATGCCCCAAAAATGACAAAAACATGGGTCACGAACTAGACCCCACCCCATCTGACAGAAGCCCTACTCCTTTGCACAGGGTGACAATTGCAGCTGCAGGGCATGCTGGGAGGGATCTGCGTTGGATCTCTCACACAGTGCTGCAGAAAGAATCCAATAGTCTTCTATGTCATATCTCCCAACTTCTCTGTTCACACTGATGGGACATGTGTATGCGTTGAAGGCGCGCAGGCAAAATTTGGGGTGCAGGCCTCTCAATCAGGGGGGCGTGACCTAAAATCATGGTACTCCTATGAATCCACGCCTCCCGATTTTGCCATTGTGGGGTCTTGGTCAGCAGCTCTCAGAGCTGCTGGCCATGCTCCCACTGGCGTAGGGAGGGTGGTTCTAGTGGAGCTTATGCTCCAGGCGCCAGAAAGTTCAAGGGGCGCTGTACAGCTCCGTGTCCTGTCTCTCTCCTCCTTGCTGCAGCGGCTGATGTGTGCTGTAGATACAGCCACTGGTAGGCAGGGGGAGCACCTCTCAGGCTGAGATTGAAAGTGAAACTTACAGCCTGAGAGGGGAGAGAGAGAGACCGAGGAGCAGTCAGTGCCGTGGGAAGCGGTACATCTGTCAGAACAGACTTAGGTCTACAGTCATTAGGTCGACCCCGGAAGGTCGACTGTCCCCAAGGTCGACAGGGTTAATGGTCGACATGACTTAAGGTCGGCAGTCCCGCGGTGGGGGGCAGATGGGAGTCCGCACAGCATCTATTCAGTGAGGCAGAGGTGCTGGGAGGCATAGCGTGAACCAATGGCACCCGGAGCAAGTTTGTGTGACGACGCCCCCCCCAAATAGATATGAAATAATGAAAGACATTTAACCCCAAAAAATTATATTAGGGATGGGAAATTGAAAGAAAACATCAGTTGAATGATGTTTTTCAACATTGGTTACAAAACATCATATATATCTAAACATTGGTACTCTGAAGCAGATGTTAACCAATGTTAACCGATGTTTCTATATATTTTCTAATAAACTGCCTACTTAAGCATATAATAAACTAATAAACTTCTGAAATGATAAATAATCCTTCTACACACACACACATTGGATAAATAAATCATGTAATGTGGTAACTAAAATTTGTTATGGAGGGGAAAAAAATGAAGCATTAACTAGCAAAACGTTATTGCAACAACTCACAGCAGCTAACAATCTGCTATTTTTAAATATTTTTAAGGTACGTCCTCATCTTTACGGCCACTGCTTACGCCAGTTACGTTAGCCGCTACGTGAATCGCGATTGTCCCCTCACGGTTGCTCCACCATGTTTCGGGCTAGGTGGCTCACTGTGCTTCGCTTGCCACAACATTACTAAAGGTAATAGATGGTGGCGTGGACCCCGAAAATAACCCTTGCGGCTCACTATATGCTATGTAAGTTCCATAGCGTAAGCAGTGGCCGCAAAGATGAGGAAGTACCATTTTTAACTTGATTTTTACCAGTAGCAACAGGCTAATAACTTAAGTTGAACATAGAAAATAACAAGAAACTGTCCATACAGTGCAAAATAGAACATACTGTCAGGGCCGGATTTGTGCCTAGGCCCATGAGGCACCGGCCTCAGGGCGGCACCAATTAAGGGGCGGCAGGCAGGCTGACATTCTGTTAAATGGCACAGCGGGTGGGCAGCGGCGAGTGACGAGCGCCGCAGACATGAATTATCATATGTCGGCGGCAGCGCCGCTCGTCACCCGCCACTGCCCACCCACTCTGCCATGCACATTACATCACCGCTTAGTGGCTGGGTCTGACGGTCCCCCTGCGCGTCCGGAAATGGCTCAGGCTCACTGCTGCTGGATCCCGCCCATTGGCTACTCTACACATATACAGTCTATTGGCTGCTGTGTATCCAGCAGCTGAGCTGAGCGGCGCACAGATCCTCCCTGCACTCAGTCAGTCACAGTGTGTGAGCCGGAGAAAGACTGACGGAGACACTGTGCTAATCACAGTACTAATAAGTGCCTCCCTCCGGGTCCTCCGTGCAGTGAGCAGTCCAGAGTGCTTAAAAAAATATTAAGGGGGGCTACAGTTAAATTTTTATGAAATATATAAATAACAATGTATATACATATATGATTACATAAAAATAGGGGGAGGGGGGGGGGCACAAAAATGTTGTGCCTAGGGGCGGCCTGACCCCTAAATTCGCCCCTGCATACTGTACCTTAATATTTGTTGCAATATTAGGAGTATACTATACAGTAGCTTTACTCTTTAGTTAATCTTTTTCTTTCTCTTCTCTCTCAACTGAAGTCTGTATCATCATCACACAGATGCATTAAGCTTCAAAAGCTCCTGCTCCTGCCTCACATTTTTTAAACACAGTCTGTGACATGGCAGGTAGGAGCTGATTGGCTGGTGGTTTATCACTCTCCATTTTATAACTTTTGAAGCTTAGTGCATCTAGCCCAGTGTGTGTTACTGTTTGTATGTTTTTTAAGTTGTCTATGAATATAAAAAAAGGAGTGAGCTTGCTGCCAAAAGCAGTGACAGCACCACACAGTGACACACAAAAAAAAAACATTGGAAAATTGAGAAAAACATCGGGGGAGAAATCTAGCGATGTTGAGGAAACATTGGATCCTTAACATTGCAGGGTTAAACATCGAACATTGAAAGCATAAATCCGATGTTACCGATGAAACATCATATGATTACCCATCCCTACTACTAATCCTATTTACTCCACTCACTATTGTCACCTGGGGCCTTATTCTGATCGGTGCGGATATTCCCGAATTCTTACGGTGCGGGCCGCACGCATCGCTGTGCGGCAGCGTGCGGGCATCGTCCGTAGAAACGCCCACGTGTCCTCCGCATTCGGACGGACTCACTCTGTAAGAACAGGGCGTGTGTACGGACGACATACAAACCGTGCGCGTGCGGGGGAAACGTATAGATTCTTGCACGGTCTTCCCGCACAAGCACGGTCTTACCGCGTGAGAATGTACGGAAAGCTGTCCGTACGCCCCGATGCGGAGTATTTACGCACAATCCAACACTTTTGTACTGAGTACACACAGCGATCACATGACCCACTTAGGCTATTAGGCAACCTCCTGAAAAAGGGATTGTTAGCAATTTCAATCAATTAAATGCTCATCTATACTGACCCACATTCCTACTACATTCATGACACACATTAACCCTTACAGCATGTGACCCTAACATACATCTATGTACACTATTTACATTTAGCTTATTTAAAAGATTTTAAACAAGTTACACATATACATTTGCATGTTAGAAAAAAACACGGACAACTTTGAACTTTAAATAACTATTTATTAATACAAATATCAAAAAATAAATGTGAAAAACATTAATTTGGCCCATCTATGAGCCGGTCCATTTCGGCCAAAATCATCCGCATGTAGGATCTCATTCTTAGAAGGGCCCCACGGCGATCCTCCTCTGCTTGGGCAGGCTCATCTGTGGAGGAAATTCAAATTGAAAAATGAATAATGATATTCATGCATACATTTAACATAGTCAAACCAACATTTTAAACATGCATTGTGACAGGTGTGTGTGTGTATATATATATATATATATATATATATATATATATATATATATATTTATAGATATATATATATATCTATAGATATATATATATATCTATATATATATATATATATCTATATATATATATATATCTATATATATATACACACATATATAACTATATATATGAGACATACACCTATACATACATGCATACATACTACATGGAAAGCCTGATTTTGGCCCTCTACCCTTTACTCTGTCAAACACCTCACAGTCATACTGCTACTTCTCAATCCAAACCCACCCATGACAAAGCTGTGAGAAGCATGTCACGCGCTGCACCAATCACAATTCGGCAAACTAAGTTCAGTGTCTGTTATATGATGGAGCCTGGCAGGGGAGTTACACAACTCTCAGGAATGCTCAGTACATTTGTGCAATCAAGCATGGCTTGGCTGCTGATGGTCTGCTCCAGAAATCATTGTCATAATGCCAGTTAGGGGAAGCTGTAGCAATAACCCACTCCCATGCTCAAAAGCATTACTAAGAACAAATCAACACAAAATTATGGTGCAAAACATACATGCAGACCGCAGGGTGTGGTTAGCTAGAGAAGGGCCCAGGGGCACTGACCACTTGTTACTCCAGTCTAAGCCACGCCTGTCCATACTCCATTTATGCCATACTGAATCTAGTTTACAAAGATCAATCACCAGTAAACTCTACTCACCTATATGAGGCTTTCTTCCAGGATACAGATTAACTACACAGGTTCAGTGGCACTTCAAATCGACCTGACAGCCATCCGCACAACCTGTGTCATTAATATGTGTCCAGGATGAAAGGGATGGTTTGCCCACCCTATCTAACCCCTAAGTGTGTCTGTTGCTACCCAGTTTGTTTTATCACTTTATAGTATAGAAAAAATAAATTAAATCACCAGTGCTACCTAGCAAATAGAAGATGACAAAAGGAATAATGAAACTTTATCTATACATACCAATTTGGGGTGCCTGCACCACCTCACAGGCCTCCTCTTCTTCTGTGGCCTCGTCATGTGGCACCTCCGCCTCTTCAGCCACCTCGGCCTCCATTGCCACCACCTCCGCTGCCCACTCCTCCTCCTCCTCCACTTCCTCCCTTTCCTCTTCCTCTCTTTCCTCTTCCTCCACTTCCTCCCTTTCCTCTTCCTCTCTTTCCTCTTCCTCCACTTCCTCCACTTCATCCGCGACCCCTTCTTCACTGGCAACCTCCGCGGCCATTACTTCCTCCGCCTCCTCCTGGGCCTGGGAAGCCTCTGAGTTCTCTCGGGCCAGTCTTGCTCGTTCCCGTGCTGTGTTTGTGAAAAAACAAAAAAGTGCCAGTTAGGGGTAATTTGTATTAAGCCTTATGAAGCGACAAATGCAAAGGTTATAAGTACAGATAATTGTACAGGCAAACAGCTCCTTAGTGGCCTTTACAAAACACAGCCTGTAACATGCCAGGTATGCTGTGACATTTGGGCCATTGTAAGCATCACAAGCATTAATCCTCCCCAATAACATATTTTATGACCATTACAGGGTGTCAATCAGGAAGTAGCACTCATATATTGTATGGCATGTTTAACTCATGATCAGGCTGCTGACCTTAGTGGATTAAATAATGTCAGGTAAGCAATCATGTACAAATCCACATTTAATGTTGAAATACTCACATCTAGCAATGCTGGCCCTTATGCTTTGAAGCCTCTCTGGCTCCCTGCGCCGGAGGTCGGACCACCGCCGCTCAAGCTGTGCGATGGTCCGCCGCACATGGGTGCGGGCGTATATCCGCCGGCGGGCCACCGCATAGGCAGAACGTTTCTGCCTATTTGTAATAAACGGCCCAGCACGGCCCAGCCTGGTCTCCATAACGGAGACCAGTGTCCTCAGTTCGGCTGCAGAGAAGGGTGCTGCTCTGCCATAAGCCGCCATTTTAGGAGTGGCACTAATTTAACAATCATGTGCTGTCATTGGTTGATCAGAGTGATATTTGGTATTAACTTTATTGTTCATTTTTACACTAACAGCGTGTATGCGCCCGAACAGACGGCTAACCCATTGCATCGCACACCCATCCTAAACAGTGTAAAATAAGATGGAAACATATTATATCTAATCTATAACATTCACCAAACATGGGTATAAGCAACAGGTGAAATAGTGTGCATCTCTAGACACTTACACCTAACTCCACAAGGTTCCAAACAGCTAATTTATAATGAAGGCAGACCTTTTCCCAAAATGAGCCCATGCAGCCATGTGTACACTTACCTTCTACTGGGCCATACTACAGAGGTGGAATGAAAAGTAGCTAGCATCTAACCTGAATGTGGAGTGCTTTCACATGTGATTTGGATGCTAGCACTGATTACTTGTGGCTAAGTGGTGGACTGGATTGACATATGGAATGGGTAGTGTCAGTTGTACTACATAGCAAACAAGTGCACAGTACAGAAGTACATTCAAATATACATGTCATGTCTGACCTAAGTTGTATTTGGTCATTGGTGTTGGAATCTGCATTTAGCAAATAAATCAGACTTACTGAGTTTGCCAGGTTTTTGGGAAATATTTTTCAACACCAAGGGGCGGCCCGTATGCGCCGCACGGTTGACGCTGGCGTACGGAACGCGGCCGTACGGAACGCAGCTTGCAGCTGATTAACGCCAATTACAGAAATAGTATTTAAAGTTGTCCTAGAAAGGCAAACACTTGTTGCTAACATGCCAGGCTCAGACTCAGAGGAAGACCAGGTGGTGCAGAATCTGTTGTCCCGCATGGAGGCCAACACCACCTATGTACCCCTCAACCCAGAGGACCGAGCTGGCCCATCAACATCAGGCCAATCAGCAGCTGGCCCATCAACATCAGACCAATCAGCAGCTGGGCCATCCTCAGCAGAATCATTGGGAACACAGCAGGTGGCTTCCCAACAGAGTAGCCAGCCCAGCACTTCAGGTACAGCAACCGGTGGCCGTGGCAGTGCCAGTGGCCGTGGCCGCAGTGGGGCAACACGGGAACCCACAACACGAAACATGGCATATGAACCGCGGGAGCTTGACATCCTGGTGACCCGGGCACGTGATTTAATTGAGTGTCCAGCGGTGAAGTTGACACACACAAGGAGATGGAAGATCTGGGAGGAGATAACGGCGGAGATTAATGTAGTGGCTCCACAAGTTCGACAGGCGGAGCACGTTAAGAAGAGGCAAGTACATGTGTGTTACATTAGAGTAGTACAAGTCCAGTAATGTTTACATTCAATATTAGATCTAGTTGGGCAATGGGTGTTCACGTTGCTTGGAGGCACAGACATGTTGGCCATGACATTGAATAGATAGTTATTGGAGGGTGAATGTTTTTGTATCTGCTAAGGGTTGGTATGAAAAATGAATATAATGTAAGGTTGGTGTCAGTAGGCACATGTTGTATTATGTATCATATTGCAATGGGTGCTACAGCAAACATGAGGAGTGACATTTATTAATATGTACATTTTGATTGCAGGTGGCACGACTTCAAAGGCAACCTCAAGAAGAAATTGACCGACCGGTGGCAACACAGCCAGACCTCTGGGGCTGGCCCCATGCCATCCAAGCTGGAGCTCACCCCCCTGGAAGAGATGGCCCAGTGCTGTATTGCAGTGGAGGAGGTCCGGGGGGTGAGCACTATAGACAGCGAGTCCCCAGCGGAAGTGATGGCTGCTACTCTTGAAGGTAATTATTTGCCAGGCCATAAGTAGATGTGTTACATTGGGCATGGAATGTGGTGTAATTGTAATTTTCTCTTTCACCAGCATCCCCACCGGTTGGTCCACATTCTCTTGAGGAGGTTGAGGAGTCTGTGCCACCTGTCCCCAGTAGCAGGCCCGTGCAGCAGCAGCCGGTGGGATTGTCCGCGGCTGAAATGTCCATGTGGGGCCGTGTGCTGGATAGTATTATGCAGCAGGGAGACTCGGCATCAGAGCGGGTGTGTAGGGCCGAGGAGGTGCTGCAGGGTTTGACCACCAGCCACCAGAGTGTTGCTGAGAGCCTGCAGGCTATGAGTGCCAGCCAGCAAGCTATGGCTGGCAGCCACCAAGCTATTGCTGGTAGCCTGCAGGTGCTGGCTGATCAAGCCCTGCGGCAAAATGACCTCCTCCTCCGCCATAATGAACTTATGGTGGAGCTAGTTACCAGCAATAGGGCCCTAATGTCATCCGCTTCTGGTGCATTACCAACAGCATCACTCCCTGCTGCCAGAGGGGGAAGAAGATCCACCCCCTCACCAGCATGTGCTCCACATGAGCCACCATCTGACTCTGGCCGTGGACGAGTCCGAAGAGCTGCTGCACGTGGCAAGGAGCCTGCCAGGGGCAAATGAACTTGTGTCCCCATTAATCTCCACCGTTATGTCTTCCCAAATCTTCCATTGAGCTGTGTGTGTCAGCATCCTGTGTCCAAATCCGTGCCCAGGGTCACCACTTTTGCCCGCGGTTCAAATGTCATGTTTGGTTCCCCTGTTGCCCTGTTTCGGCTACCATTACTGTGTGCTGTACTTGAAGTATTGGTGCTGTACTTTTGTTGTGAAGCCACCTGATGTGTTCCCAATGATTCTGCTGTGGCTATTTATTCTATATTATGTCATTTTTGTCCTGGTATGGTACCATTTGTTTTGTTATGGTTTTGACATTTGTACCAAAGTTTCTTTAATAAATTTTATGTTGATCCCCCAAATGTCTGTATTAATTGATACAAGCAGAAGTGCCATGTGTGTTAGTATTATTAAGTTGTGTGCATTATTTACAGTGTAAAAGTGTGTGACAAGGGCAGCATGTAAAGTTCCCTTTAAGCTGCAATGCTTCCAATTGTAGCAGTGAGAAGCGTGTAATTAACAAGTAATGGGTAAAGTATGTGATTGTATTGGGTTCAGGTGACATTGGTTGAGGTGCGTCCGCCCTGATTAGGCGTTCCGATTGCCTAGCGCATGACCGAGTGGTGTCCGCAAAGCAAGAGTAACCTTTTGGACACCGCACATTTCTTCCCTTTTTGTTCGCGTGCATTCGGCGTGCTGTCCGAATGCACGCCTACCAAAATATGTGCACTCCCCCGTGTCCGCCCAGTTTAGCCCACTTTGAAACTACGCCCCTGTGTCATTCCGCATGACGCCCATAACACACCCATATTGCCCGAATGATTGCGGTGCACATTTCTGTACGGGATTAGTGAGAACAAGTACGGATACCATGCGTGGCACATGCGCGTAGCGTTCTCCACGCATGCGCAGACGGCTAAAAAACGCCATCCGAAAGAATGCGGAAAAGTCCGCACCGATCAGAATAAGGCCCCTGGAGCTGTGACGTTGGTGGGGGTGGGGGTCAGAAAATTTTGGATAGGATTCTTACATACATTTATAAATAGCTGAAAGCTGTGATGCAAACATTTTACATTCTGCGTCATTCTGCGTCTTATCCATTGCCCTCTGCCCTCTCATCGTCATGTAATATTAATCATTGGCAATATATTCCTTCACAGACTCCCAGAAGTGTCTGGTTCCTAAATCCAGCCTCTTCCATCCAGTGCAGCGTGGTGAGATCAGTGCTCTACGGTGTTTATGGTTTTGTGTTTTACGTTCATTTGTATCTGGAAGGCTGCCAAGGTGAGCGCTACGATACAAAAGTGCATCCATTTACTCAGCGTGTAAAGGTTTATTATTGGTTTACAAAGGTTTATTATTTATTTAAAATACATGTTAAGTGAAACTTCCATGCATTATCATCCGGGGCAGTTAGCCTAGCCTGCTTGGTTAAATACCAGCTGTATGGGGTCATTAATAACAGCATGGGGCACAGCAGCATGGTGCGGCTAGTTTTCCACCATGGGCAGCACTTAGTTTGCATCGTGCTGTGCATGGAACCAGGCGCCTTTCTCTCCCCCTTTACCCCTTGACTCAGTTAGGTCAGAGTGCTGCCTGGTTTCCCCAACCATTAATAAATCTATCTCTCCATGTTCTCTTTCAATGCACTTTATGAAGTCATTAATGGAGTCAGTGAGGTGACAAAAGGGTCGGTTTTATTTATTTCATGGCGATGGTCCCTGAATGTGTCAGTTTGGATGCACTGGTTTCCTGTACTAAAGTCCCTGCTGCGGTACAGTGGGGCAGATGTATTCAGCCTTAACAAGAGATAAATCCAAGGGTGATAAAGAGAGATGAACGTCCAGCCAATCACCTGCTAACTGCCATGTTACAGCCTGTGTGTGAAAAAAGTCAGTAAGGATCTGAGAGAAGTGTTATCTATCCCCATAAAGAACGTTATGAGCAAGGTGATAATGGTTCAGCCAATCAGCTCTTACCTGTCAATTTACATATTGTAGCTGATTGGCTGAACCATTATCACCTTGCTCATAACGTTCTTTATGGGGATAGATAACACTTCTCCAAGCTTCATAAATTCACCCCTGATTGGCTGGACGTTTATCTCTCCTTATCGCCCTTGCATTTATCTCTTGTTAAGGCTTCATACGTCTGCCCCAATGTTGTGTGTTACAGTGGGTGCACCAAGCAATGCGAAGGGACGCAGTACACTGATACGGTGTCCATGTGGACTTACATCGACATAGACATGAAGGAAACGTGAATAAAATCATGTCAACCTTCTGACTGTCGACCTTCCCATTGTCGGGCTAATGCTTGTGTAGACCTTCCGACCCTGTTGACCTATTTCATGTGTCGCCCTAAGCCTCAGTTTAGAAGGCCCAACATCCTGTCGTGGCCAGCAGCGTAACTATAGCACCGCAGCCACCGCGGGGGGGGCGCTGTGCATGTGGGGGCGCCGGGAGCTGCGGTGCTATAGTTAACCCCCCCCCCCCCCCAATCCCCCGCAGACTTACCTATCTCGCTGGTCCCGGCGGCTCCGTTCTTCTGCTGAGGACCACCACAAAATGGCTGCCCCCATATAGCACACAGTTCTCTAAAACTGTCTGCTGTATGGGGGCGGCCATTTTCTGGTGGTCCTCAGCAGAAGAACGGAGCCGCCGGGACCAGCGCGATAGGTAAGGCTGTGGGGGATTGAGGGGGGGTTTGCATGGGCGGCGGGGTGCAGGGCGGCGGGGTAGGGGTGCGGGGCGGGGGGGTAGGGGTGCTTGACGGGGCGGCAGCAGGGGGGGCGCCCCCCCGCTGCCGCCCCGCCAAAAATGTAGCTACGCCACTGGGCGTGGCGATCATGCTCACATCATTGTGGCCATGCGGCTGATATATAATGCTAACATTACAGTCAGTGAATAGCAGAGGGTGATAGGACTGATCGCTTTATCAACTATTCCGGAAGCCTCCCAGGCCATACTGGAAATCAGAAATGATGGCAGCATCGGACTAACAAAATAGTCAGGGCCTCTGGCATTGGAGCTGTGGATAATGTGGGCAAGCTACAGTGGGAGTGGCAGGGAGAGGTTTGTGACACATAGGGCAGTATTCAATGAGAATTTTGACGATGTGCAGCGAATCCTGTTTAGAATTCGCTGCACATTCGCCACTGCCCGCCGCGTTCCGGAGCCTCGCCGGCTCCAGTATTCAACGAGTCAGGGGCTCACTGCCCCTGACCGGCGAATTTTAACTCCTGCGGCGATGCCGCAGGGAGCCTGAGGACGGCGGCAGGCAGGGAGATGGAAGTCTCCCTGCCTGCCCCAGAACGTTTGTGGGGGGGAGGTGGGCTCCCCGGGAGCCAGGCAGCACAGGCTGCCCCCCGGGAGAGCCAACAGGGGACCGGGTATAGTCACTGCTCCCGATCGTGCATATGTAATGATCGGGTGCAGTGAATATATGAATATCTAATGAGCGGCTCGGCTCCCGGCCCCTGCTGGCTGCTTTTTTTTTTTATTAAATATATATTCATGTGCTTACAGCACATGAATAAAAATAGCATGCCCCTCCTCAGAATAAAATTCCTGATTTTTTGACACCAAATGTAAAAAAACAAAACACTTTATTTTAAAAGTTCACATTCCACTTCACCATAAAAAGATAGCGATTGCTACTCGGTGAATCATGGCGATAAAAACCTTGAAATGTATTCGCCATATGGTCATTGAATAGGTTGATTCACCGTTTTAGTCAAAAAATCGCCGTACAGCATGAAAATAGCACAAAATCGCCATAAAACATGGCGAATCAGCCTCATTGAATACTGCCCATAGAGGCTATGGTTGAGAAGGAAAGGCAGTGGGTGACATGGGGCGGGATGCTCTGAAGCAAAAATGCAGTGAAAACCCCATTATCGGGGTATTTACTGCACATTTGTGTCCTCTGTATGCATGCTTTTGCTGGCCAAACCCCATAGAAGCCTATGGGCTTCTCATCGCAACCCCTGCCACCCCACAACGAGCTCTGCCACACCCTGCCGCCCCCCCTCACCTGATGTCCGGGCAGCCTGCTGCGCTGACCGGACCAGGGACCTCCTACTCTCTAGCACCTCCCAAGTGCAGGGAGGAGGAGGCGGAGCCCGGCAGTCCATGCAGCCGCCTGAGTAGCAGGCTGCCGGGCACACGAGGAGGGAGAGAGCCACGGGGACCCGCTCACCCTCGGCGGCTGCTTCGCAAAGGGCAGCTCTTATCGCAAGAGCTTTGCAATACTAATCGCAGCGGATGTTAGAGCATCCCACCCATGGAGAGTTAGAGGGTGACAGGGAGGCATTGGGTGCAGGGATCGGTAGAGGGTGGTAGGTAGATTTTGAAGATTTGAAGAAGCTACAGTACATAGCACAGTGCTGGCACATCACCGATAGCCCACTGGCTGAGCAGCCTAAATGGGTAGCCTTTTTTTGGTTTGCATCAGCTGCGCGTGTCATCACAGCTGCCACGGTCCCCCCTCCCAAATGATCCGGGCACACCTGCGCTGTCCGGACCATGCCCTGCAATGGTCAGTCACTGCCCTCCATTGTGCCTTAGAATCTGGTTGTTAGGCTTTCCCACATATGCACTGGCGCGTGCACGCATGCACAAAACTGCAATTTTGCAGATCTGTGCATGAAGCTGAATCTGGCCCATAAACACAGAGCCTGTGTGTCATTAACATCCACCTCTGATTTAGCTCTCTGTGCTGGATTTTGAGTGTGCATTGAAACACACACACACGGGTTGGGATCATTTGGTCTATTGCATTATGGTCGAAAGTCATTAGGTCGAATCCATTAGGTCGACATGCTAAAAGGTCGACATGACTCTAGGTCGACATGGGAAAAGGTCGACATGATTGTAGGTCGAAAGGTCATTAGTTCGACAGGTCATTAGTTCGACAAGGTAATTAGTTCGACATTGTCTATGTCGACATTCACAAGGTCGACATGGGGTTTTTCACTGTTTTTTTACCTGAATGTCAACACAGTCGACATGGACACAGTTTAAAGTGCACTGCATCCCCTCGCATCGCTCGCTGCGCTCGCTATGCGTCGGGCACGGTGCCTCGCTACGCTCGGCACACTATTTTATTCTCCCACCACGCCCTAGTGGATGGTAGGGCATGAAATACCGCCTGTCGGCACATGTTGGCTCAAAAAACAGTGAAAAACTCCATGTCGACCTTGTGAATGTCGACATAGACAATGTCGAACTAATGACCTTGTCGAACTAATGACCTTTGGACCTAGAATCATGTCGACCTTTTCCCATGTCAACCTAGAGTCATGTCGACCTTTTAGCATGTCGACCTAATGGATTCGACCTAATGACTTTCGACCATAATGCAGTAGACCAAATGACCGCATCCCCACACACACATCCTCTGTGTACCATATTGTTAGTTTCCATGTATGCTATATCATCTTTGCAAGCAGTTACATTTTTCGATTAAGGCACAAGGATGTGACCTTGAGAACTAGATGAAATAACAAAATGACTGTTATTTACCACAATTATTATAACACATCAATCAGACACACAGTAGTCAACAGCACATAGCGAGAGGTAACTGAAATATTGTCATGTCAGCTCATAGGGCTACTGAACAGGAACCCAACAAGAAAGTAATTGTGTATGAGGTGCTGTGCTGATTATGGATTAACCAATTTATATCAGCAATCATTTTCACTTGATTTGCTAAGAATTGTAGTCAAGTTCGCAGCAGATGTGGGAATGTTGCAGGTGTGTCACTGAAAGCGGTTGTGTCCAAAGCCGCTAAACCACTCACAGAGGAGGCCATACTGCAGGCATGTCCAAACTGTGGCCCTCCAGCTGTTGTGAAACTACACATCCCAGGATACCTTGTCATAGTTTTAGCATTCCCTAATAGCAAAACTGTGGCAAGGCACGATGGGACCATAGGCGAATCTACGGGGTGGTCCGGGGGTGCACCACCCATTAGACCGCCGGACTGTGCGTTTCCCCGATTAAACTGCAGCGCAACCAGTCTGCTCACCCCACATCTCAACGCTGCGCCAGTCACGGCGGGTTGCCCCCAACAAAAATGGCCGCTGGAGGGCTGTGAGCATGTGCGGCTGCACGCAGCTCCTCCTCTGCATACCTCCCAACTGTCCCGCTTATGCCCCACCGCAGCGAAAAATGGGGCGTGGCCTCATGGCAGCACTGGGAGTGTAGGCCACGCCCCTTTCAGATAGGCCAAGCCCCAACAAATTTGCATCTCCGAATGTTGGGAGGTATGGGTCTGTGGGTGATGGCTCCCACCATCTCCCTACGTCTGCTGGAGCTGAAGCACTCAGGAGTACTCAGGTCAGGTGCGCGCTGGAGGGATTGCCAGGCGGCAGTGGCACACGCATGAAAATAGTAAGTCCCAGCTGTCACTCTCCTTGTTGCGTCACCACCTTCTCTCTCCCTGTCCATAAGCCACGCCCCTTTCCACGAAGCCATCCCCCCTGTACTACTAGAGTATTTCTGTCAGGACCACCCATTACCATAGTTCTAGATTCGCCTATGGCTGGGACTTGTAGTTTCACAACTACTAGAGGGCCATAGTTTGGACATGCCTGCCATAGTGCATCGGCCATTGGGTTGCTGCAAGTTTTAATGGTACATCCTGCTCCAAGACAGAAATGTGGGAGCTGATTCTTTAGCAGTATCAGCAAAGAAAAACTAGTCTCCAGTCACTTGAAGCAAAGCATGAGGGACTCAGGGAGCTCTTAGCAGAATTAATTTAAGGTTTGGCATGGGCATCATACGCCTGGCATCTAATGGTTGCCATGCTTCCAACATCGACACTCAATAGTATAATAATTGATGCATTTACTATGCGCATGCGCATTAAGCATTAGCTGCACTGTGGATATCCAGATGTCCCCAGATGCACAGAAACTGTCAATCATTGGATGGGCATCAGAAAGCTGCATCCGATGGGTGGCTGCCGGTAACCATTGAATACCTGCAGTTTGACAGTTAACATCGGTCATTGCTAACCATCGGCTTCCGATGTCCATCCCTATTACACACTGTATGAATACTGCCAGAGTACAGAGGCTACAAAATGCAGAGATGCAGTAATCGGGGAACTCACTCTGTGGCTGCTTTCAGAGTAATAGCGATGGACCCATAAGTGCAAACAAAGAGAAAAACAGGACAGGGCCACAAAACGATGGACTATTACATTAGTTATTGGGTCCTCCACTGTAGTATTCTTCCCCAGATGGAATATATAGCCCAGAAAACTATTTGGTAAAACCCAGGTAAGATATAAAGGCTATACAGTACTGTGCATACTATAGGTCATTCATTATGTAATCCAGTAGTATGAGACGTCCCAGAGCTGGTGCTGTGTTATCTTTCTGGTGTTGGTATTTTATGAACTTGTTATCTTATATAACTAATCGATTGTCTTTAGTTATTAAACACACATCAGATTTTCAGCAATGTGCTGTTCGTACAGAAATCAAATGACTTTATTTGGATGTGCAATATTTATATTAATTAAATGTCCCTACATGACTCACAGTCAGATATATCAAGGTCATATTGGAATTGGTCTTATATTTTTAACAAAGAATCAAGCTTTTATATTAATAGGGTTTGATTTTGACATTTTGACAGCAACTGGGCCAAGCCACAGCTAAGACACTAGGGTCAGACAAGAAAATACTTATTCAGCAAGGATTGGGCTATGTCACTAGATGAGAGCATAAGCTATAGAGATACATATCACTCATGATGACATCACTACTAGAGGACGGACGTCACCCATGACATCGCCACCAGATGACAGCCTGAGCCCAGGAGCCAAGGGACGTGCAGTGAGGTAAATGGCTGAGGAGTGCCTCACCCCACCGCAAGCCACTGCAGGAGCCAGATCATAATCAGGACATGAGGGGGAAATCAAAGCCACAACAAAAGGGTCAGGACAATGGGAAGATCATAGGCAAATGACGGGGGGGGTGGGGGGGGGGGGGGTGGTTGCCCGGAAACCCCCCTCCTCTTGGCAAGTGACTTAAATTATGTATGACAATAGCACTGGTATATAATATGGTCAATCGAGCTGCCACCACATCATGCAGTGTAAGGGACAGAGCAGAGCTTCTGCACATGCCCAGTGTACCAGCTTCTTCTACCATATTTACTGTATGTGTGGATCTGAGCCCTCAAACATAGCAATGGACCAAAGAGTAGCTGCCAGGAGGAACAGACAGGAGCCTTACCATGAAGTGGGAGAATGTAATCTTAGAAAGTTCAGTTATGGTTCTATTATGTTTGTGTATTTATTTATTATGATATGTTTAACCTTTTCCTGACCACTTCTCTTAATTTAATTTTCAAACAGCCTATACTATAGACCATCTGTACTGTTAACTATTAATACTGTATTCCATACATTATCCAGTGTATAAAAAGACCAATTTTCAGGGTTGTTACCACTCCCCCAGACTCCCGTACTTACTCCAATGCACTGCAGAATAGGAGCTTTTGTATTACATTTGGAAACCCTGCTCTAAAAATCCTGCGTGGAGTTGGAGAATCAACAATGGTGAGTATCGATGGCAGAACAGCAATGGAGTTGGAGAATCACCGATGGTGAGTACCAAAGCCGGAGCACCAATGGAGCCAGGCAAGCTGCACGCTGGAATACTTAGGTCCTGGAGCAAGATGGAAAGCCCTGGATAACAGCACCTGGAAGCAGCTTAGAGACACACAGAGAGAACACCATACAGGTAGCACAATCTGATCAGTGGCACTGGCAACTGGCCTTACTTACACAGCATATTATAGCAACAGGAGAGTGGTGATTGGCTGGTTAATTAGCACTACTGAGAGGCTCACAGGATAGCTGAGAAGTCTCATGGGATTGGGAAGAACATGGCAGCTCCCATGCTCAGGGAATGGGGAGTATGACAATGGCAGTAGCGTGGAAGCCACGGGAGACAGGAGCTGACGGACAGGCATGGACTGGTGTTCATCTATGGTAACTGCCACGCTGGGAGAGTGCTGGTTGGCTGTGGACACAGGAGCACTAGGAGAGTGCTGGTTACCTGCACTGCGGGCTGAACGCACACAGCGCTGATGGAAGCATGTTCTGGAATGCAGTGACCATCTTGCTAAATACTTATAGATGGTAAATATACCTGTCTCAATACTCTGGCCATGACAGGCTACAGTTGGAATTTATATTCTTTGGAAGTCCGGAGCCTAAAAATCGCAATGACATAGGCTTTTCCATACAAATCTGAATCAGCCCCCAAGTCACCTGTTAAGATTTCCATACGTTTGGACAGATTTTGACATATTTCAGGTCACAGAAAAGAAACAGTGGAGACGTGTCACTATCACTATCACAATGCGATATACAACAGTGAACTAACATCTTACACATCAATCTCTGCTTTGGATGAGTTGTTGACCATAGGTCACTGACAGACACCAGTAGGGTGATGAAAGGTCAGAATCAGAGACAAAGAAGTGACAAAGGTCTGACTCAGACAGAAGAACCTGTGTTTCCTCCACACTATTCCTCCTCCTCCTTCCATCACACAGGAAGATGCGGATCAGTCAGACCACAAAGTGCCATGAAACACGCTGTGATTCACTGAGGGATGTGAATGAGCCTTTTGTGTCACTTGTCCCCAGAAAGGCGTCCATCCCTGCTAACTTGGACACAAGCTCCCTTCCGGCATTAAATATTCCTCTAGACACAAAACAGGCCCACAGCTTAAGCATGTCACAACAGCTGGCTATACACTTACATGTATGTAACAGATGGGATCTGTCTATCTATCTATATATTATTTATTTATTAACAGTTTCTTATAAATATTCCGCTAAGTGAGAGATTTGGTAAGAAATCTCCAGTTTTTTTAAAGCGGCAATCATTTACACTGCAATACCGGTTTGATTTTGCAGTGTAAATGATTGCCGCTTTAAAAAAACTGGAGATTACTTACCAAATCTCTCACTTTCTCTCATCCTATTAAATTTCACCCCTGGTGTCTATCTGGTGATCATCGTGTTGTCATAATGGTGGGCCTATTTTTATATGCTGCTCCATCCACCCCACTCAGTGGCAGAACTTGTGGGCAGCAGTGGGTGACATTGAGAGGCAGGGGGGAGAAGGGGACATAGTCAGGTAACAGTGGGTGACAGGGGTAGCAGTGGGCCCTTTAGTCTTCCGGGGCCTCGGTGTACTGCACCTGCTGCGCCAATGATAGTTCCGCCTCTGGCCGCATTGGTAATCTGGCCCTAGTGGCAGCCCAGGTATTTTCTATGGCAGAACATGCATGAGCAAGTCATAGTTTGAGGGTACACTTGCCTAATTAGCCTCGCGGGTGACCCCCGGGGTATGGCCTGTACCCAACTTGTGATACCATTGCACAGAGGATCTTCAAATACACGCAGGAGAGGTGCTGCTGGAGAAGGGGAAAAAAAGGTTCAGCATAATGTTGATATTGGCCTTGTGCATTTATATAGGCACAAGTCAGTAACTTCTGTCTATGGGTGGGATGTATTAATATACATCGCCACCCCTCGTCGCCCGGCCGCTGCGATGCTAGCGCATATCTATTAACATATGCGGCTAGCATCACACTGCAGTGATTAAGGCCCCCCACGATACCTGTAATGTGGTGTGCGTGGAGTCTCCGTCACCTCCCTGGGTGCCTCCTCCTCCCCTCACGCCGGGACAGCTAAGCAAGCTGTCCCCGGTGCCTCCTCCTCCCCCCTGCAGCTGGAAGGACGTCCGGCTGTGTTGCTAGGGGAGGAGGAGGAGGAGTTTACCTTCTGGTTCCAGGAAGACTTGCAGGAAGGTAAGCCAGAGGGAGGGGGAGAGGAGGGTCGGCGGAGGCAACGGTGGCGATACCCTGCCCTGTGATGACATGGTGACCCGGGTATTAGTACATTAGAAAATGCGGTAAAACCCCTGAAAACGGGGGTTTACCGCATTTTTAGCATAGTACATCCCACCCATGGTCATTAGGTTGACCCTATGAAGGTCAACATGCATTAGATCGACCAATGAAGGTGGACAGGGCTTAGGCTGACAGGGTCGGAAGGTGGACAGAAGTATTAGGTTGATAATGGGAAGGTTGACGACTCTTCAACATGAGTTTTACAGGTTTTTTTTAGCCAACTTGTGCCGACAGGTGGTTTCATACCCTACCATCCACTACGGTGTGGCGGGAGACTATAATAGTGTGCCCGCAGCATGTTGGCACTGTGCCCGAAGCATGGAGAGCACAGCGAGGCATGCTAGGGGATGCAGTGCACTTAGACCCTATCCATGTCGACTATGTCGACATTCGGGACAAAAACCGTGAAAAAGTCGTGTTGACGTTTTGACTGTTGACCTTCCCATTGTTGACCTAATGCTTGAGTCGACCTAAGCCCTGTCGACCTTCAGTGTTCAACCTATGACCCATACCCAATCAAACATGGGGCACTTCTGACTGGTCGGAGTCAGTGAGGGGTGCGGAGAGGCTGGGGGAGGTTGGGTGACACAAGTGTTTTCTGTTTTAATCCAGTCAGAAAAAGTCTCTTTGCTCTGAGATGTTTTTTGAGAATCTTGCAGGGGTAATATACATTACTCATCAACACCGCTGGAAAACCCCCAGAATCCTCCATGATAGCCCCGCCCCCTTCCATGAATGGGATGAAACAGTCACCGGCCCTGGTATGACTGAGAAAAGGTTTTCCACCCCTGCATGAACGGACCCCTGTATGAACAGTATTGCTTTCTTTCCCCCTTTCTTTACTGTACCTCCCATCCCCTTCTGTAAATGCCCATCCTTCATTTATCATTTTGCTGTGTACTGTGTATATTTTATCCTAAAGTGGTTCTTTCTTTTATAAATAAACATTTTTTTTTTAAACAGTTTCTTTATTTATTGGTTACTTTCACCAACGTCATACACACATCAGCTGCAATATAGCCCTGCCTTTTAACCTTTGATTTTAGCTGATGAACACTACAAATGCAGATCACAGAGGAAAACACAGGATATAGATATATATATCTATATATCTTGCATGGATGCCCGGCACTCCGCTTTGCAGAGAACAACACTTTTCCAAGAGGGATATGTAGAAGCCAATAGATTATCAGGCACTCGCAGCATACAGCAATGGTGATCAGAAATAATATACAAGGGTATATTATGCCAACGACCCTTTATCAAGACACCCAGGGGGGAAATTTACTAAGATGAATTCGTAGAAAAAAATCGTATTTTCATAGGAAAATAAGATTTTTTTTGAGGTATTCGTATTTTTGCCATTTACTATGCCAAAAATAAGATTTTTTTGTATTCATATTGATGGGACATATGGCCGCTAATTGGTGTAAAATGGCCGCGAATGGCCGGGCAAATATGCTAGGAAAATACACTTCATTTTCCTGTCATATTTGGCAGAAGCCTGCACGGATCAGTCAGATCCGTGCAGGCTTCAGTGTAAAAAAAAAAATGGAAAAATAAATAAATAATAAAAACGGCGTAACCAGCACCAGGCTGAAAGAGCCGGGCCAGGTAATAAAAAATCAGGAAAACCGGCAAATAAGGGTTCCATGATTTTTTACAACCAGCCCCAGGCTCCAGGGCCGGGGCTGGTTCCCAAAATACGGGGGACAAAATGACTAGGAGTCCCCCGTATTTTAAGAACCAGGCCCAACCAGCCTTATTATATAAGGTCCCGCAGCCAAAACATTAACCCTACCGACCAGTCAGCCTGGCCAGTTGCCCTGGGGAAGTGGGGACCCCCCCAATAAAGAGGTTCCCCCCCTCCAGGACATGCCTGACCAGGCTGAAGCCTCGTGCTGTCCCCGGTGACCCTGGGCTGTGGTCACCGGGTTGATTAAAGTGTAAAAAAAATAGAATAAACTATTGTTTAATACTGTGGAACTATGAGTCCCAGCCAGGGCACTTGACAGGGGGGGACAAGTATGACGGGCCCCAGCGATCTGTAGGGCCCCAGAGCTTCCATGCCTCAAAGTCTGTTCTAGCTGGCTGACCTCTTTAATCTTTCCCTATCCTCTGGGATCTTCCCCTCCTCCTTCAAACACGCTCTTGTCTCCCCAATTCTCAAAACACCAAATCTGGACCCCAACTCTCCGTCCAACTACAGGCCCATCTCCCTCCTCCCTTTTGCCTCCAAGTTCCTAGAACGTCTGGCCTATAATCGTCTCCTAAGCCACCTTACTGCTAACTCCATTCTAGACCCCCTCCAATCTGGGTTCCACCCTTTACATTCCACTGAAACTGCCCTGACCAAAGTCACTAACGATCTACTTAGAAGCAGGATCTGGAGCAGCGAAAGGTTAAATGAGGCTTGTGCAGAAGAGAGTTGTGTGGATTTGGGATTAGGTGGGGGCCCCAGAAATATCATTGTACAGGGCCCCAAGATTTCAATTGCCAGCCCTGGTCCCAGCAAGCCTCCCCCGCATGCTGGGACTTGGAGAACCAAGAGTCCCAGCCCGCTGGCACTTGTAGTTCCACAGAATTAAAAATAGTAAAATAAACACACAAACTGACACATGAAAAATAAAACTTTAATTCATCCAATTCATACAGATACTTACCTATCTTGAGGCCGTAGTTAGGTCCCCGGGTCTGATGTTCTGGGTCCAGGGGTCCGGCTCCGGTGTCCAGTGGTCCAGCTCCGGTGTCCAGGGGTCCGCCTAAATCCATAGGGGACTTGTGGAAGGAAAATCTACTTACGGGTCTCCTCCGGCATGGATCTGTCCTCTACTCTCCTGCAGTAGTCCTCCGGTACTTGACAAAAAAAAAAAAACGACCACCCGGTACCATCGCACAGGAGAAGCGCTGAAGGTTCATCTTCAGCGCCTTTTCTCCGAATGATTCTATTGGCCGCATAGTGGCCAATCAGGAGCCGCAAAATTCATCTCCTGACCGCATAGTAAATTCCAAAAATACGAATACGCCCCCAAAAAATCGTATTTTCCTATGAAAATACGAACTTTTTTTACGAATTCATCTTAGTAAATTTCCCCCGTTGTATCTGAAGTGTAAAAAGGAGTCTAAAAAAAGATATAAAAAAGATACATTAAAAAAACAGACCATGAGGCAGCTTAACTTTCGGTAGGAAGTGATTAAAGACACAATGAAAAAGTTATCACAGGGCCCCTTGAAGAAGTCCATGTGACGAATAGGTAGATATATATAGATAAATAGATACGCACACACACACACATATACAGAAGGAGCCATTGTTATCTGTAGCGCCGTCTCGCCCGAGCTACCTGTATCGCTGCGCCATTCGCTGAATCGGGGATGCATGAGCATCTCACATGCTTGCGTGTCCATTGCCGCATATGGGGTGCACGAGCGTCTCACATGCTGAGGCGTGCCAAGAGCTGGATATATAAAGACGGCTCCATTTCTCTCTCTCTCTCTCTCTCTCTCTCTCTCTCTATATATATATATATATATGGAAAAAAAAGGAAACAGGGAAAGCGCATATGATGGCCAATCCCAGGATCGTCGGGATCCCGAGATTTGCCTCCAAAATGGGATTTGGAGATTAGACTGCGCCTGCACCTTCCACCTCCTGCATCACTGTAACCTATCTCCCCCTATAGCCTCTTCCCCTCAGTACCTCCCACCTCCTGCATCACTGTAACCTATCTCCCCCTATAGCCTCTTCCCCTCAGTACCTCCCACCTCCTGCATCACTGTAACCTATCTCCCCCTATAGCCTCTTCCCCTCAGTACCTCCCACCTCCTGCATCACTGTAACCTATATCCCCCTATAGCCTCTTCCCCTCAGTACCTCCCACCTCCTGCATCACTGTAACCTATCTCCCCCTATAGCCTCTTCCCCTCAGTACCTCCCACCTCCTGCATCACTGTAACCTATCTCCCCCTATAGCCTCTTCCCCTCAGTACCTCCCACCTCCTGCATCCATAAGTGTGCGCAGCACATTTTATTAGGGGGTGCACCATCAAAGGGTGTGCCTAGCACCATCTATTGGGCATGTTGTTAGCACTGCCTATTGAGTGTGTCTAACACCGCAAAACAGGCGTGTCTACCATCATCTATTGGCACTTGCTACAATATAAAATGTCTCTAAACCACACTATAATCTCCTGCCTATTTCAGTTTTAATGTTGTTATTACTCTGTGTAATGGTACATGCAAATACAGTCAGAAACATATATGGGTGACGCAGTTATGTAGTGATATGACAATAGTCTAGTACAAGTAACAATGTAAAACACACATGATTGATGGGCGCTTCTTTTAATGGAATACAATTCTAAAAATCAGAAGTCTTTGGTGAAAGGTATTGCTGGTATTGCTATTGTTGGGGAGGAGAATTAGGGGGTGCCTGTGCACCCCTAACACTCAATGTGCGCATGCCTATGCCCAGGGGCGGATCCAGGATAAAATGACAGGGGGGGCACCATGATAAAAGAGGGTTTAGGTGGGGGGGGGGGGGCGGTGTTAGTGGTGCCAGTGTACATGCTAAGAGAGCAGTAGAGAGAGGGTGGGAATGGGATTAAAAATAGGCCCTGGCATTTAAAGTACGCAGGCCCACCATGGCGACAAAAGTGAAGGATGTAGTTTTGCGCGCGCCTAAGGCGCGCTCCGGAAAATGTGGTGTGGCTACTCAACAGGGGGCATGTCCTTGAGTGTAGTCTACAACACCATATACAACTTCTACACATTATGCAACAAAATACTAAACCCCATTATACTTGCCCCTTACACATGATGCCAAATGGAATGAGCCAAAATTCACATAATGCCACACGGATTGAGTCAAATAATGCCACATGGATTGTGTCAAAATTCACATCAAGCCACACGGATTGAGCCAAAATTCACATAATGCCACATGGATTGAGTCAAAATTCACATAATGCCACACGGATTGAGCCAAAATTCACATAATGCCACATGGATTGAGCCAAAATTCACATAATGCCACACGGATTGAGCCAAAATTCACATAATGCCACACGTATTGAGCCAAAATTCACATAATGCCACACGTATTGTGCCAAAATTCACATAATGCCACACGTATTGAGCCAAAATTCACATAATGCCACACGGATTGAGCCAGAATTCACATAATGCCACACGTATTGAGCCAAAATTCACATAATGCCACACGTATTGAGCCAAAATTCACATAATGCCACACGGATTGAGCCAAAATTCACATAATGCCACACGGATTGAGCCAGAATTCACATAATGCCACACAGATTAAGCCAAAATTCACAATACGTTTCATAAACAGGAACATTGTCCACCAAAGGCGCGCATTAAACATTTACACCATAATGTCCATTACACGTTACGTTACACGCCATTATATTCATTATGTATTATGTCAAACACCATAATGCCTATTAAAAATTATGCTACATAAGTGCTGCTTATCTACATGCTCATTGCCAAGGGTTCCATGCTCATAGCCAGAGGTTCCATGCTCATTGCCATGTGGGATTACATGCTCATTGCCAAGGGGAATACATGCTCGCGGTAAATGGGGGACAGCCGCCAGGCAGAAGTGATAGCCACTGACAGTGGCAGAGCCTGGCTGTATTCAGAGCACTGCAGGTCCAGGCTATTTGAAATAATACCCCTTTCACACCCAGGTTGGCCCCTTTTACACCAGCCTAGTCCCTGCATTTTCTTGTGTGAGGGGGAGAGAAAACCACCCCCCCTTTAACCAGTTATCTTATTTAACCGGCTATATCTTCGGAACCAACTGATCCATTTACATGAGACAAGTATCATATTAAAGAACTTTTGAGTGGGCTTTGAATGATTTTGGTCCAGTGAAACTGGAACGTTTGGTTCCAGAGTAATCTGCCCTCAAAGAACATGAACAGCCATGAAATTACATTTCAAAAATAAAAAAATTAGTTTACACGTAATATCTCTGGAACCGATTGACCGATATAGACCATCCTGGTATCATATTGAAGGCCAAGCGATTTGGAATTGAATGAAATCAACCACAAGCTTCTGTGATGCCAGGGGGGGAACTGGCAGCCGTCGGAACCGGGTGGGGGTCGGAATTGACGTGTCCCATATTATCCTATGGGGAAAAAACGTTACAGCTTTGCAAGGCGATATCTCTGGTTCCCGGGGGGCTAGAGACACGGGGCTGGGCTCGTTGGAAAGCCCTGGTCCTTAGCTACAGAATGAAATGACAGGGGGGGCACGTGCCCGGGTGCCCCCCCCCTGAATCCGCCACTGCCTATGCCTGCATCACTGTAACCTATCTCCCCCTACAGCAGGCATGTCCAACGTTGGCCCTCCAGATGTTTTGAAACTACACATCCCAGCATGTTTGCCACAGTGTTGCTATTAGAGAATGCTAAAACTATTGCAATGCATGCTGGGATGTGTAGTTTTAAAACATCTGGAGGGCCAACGTTGGACATGCCTGCCCTAAAGCCTCTTCTTCTCAGTTCCTCCCACCTCCTGCATCACTGTAACCTATCTCCCCTGTAACCTCTTCCCCTCAGTACCTCCCAACTCCTGCATCACTGTAACCTATCTCCCCATATAGCCTCTTCCCCTCAGTACCTCCCAACTCCTGCATCACTGTAACCTATCTCCCCCTATAGCCTCTTTCCCTCAGTACCTTCCACCTCCTGCATCACTGTAACCTATCTCCCCCTATAGCCTCTTCCCCTCAGTACCTCCCACCTCCTGCATCACTGTAACCTATCTCCCCCTATAGCCTCTTCCCCTCAGTACCTCCCAACTCCTGCATCACTGTAACCTATCTCCCCCTATAGCCTCTTTCCCTCAGTACCTTCCACCTCCTGCATCACTGTAACCTATCTCCCCCTATAGCCTCTTCCCCTCAGTACCTCCCACCTCCTGCATCACTGTAACCTATCTCCCCCTATAGCCTCTTCCCCTCAGTACCTCCCAACTCCTGCATCACTTTAACCTATCTCCCCCTATAGCCTCTTTCCCTCAGTACCTTCCACCTCCTGCATCACTGTAACCTATCTCCCCCTATAGCCTCTTTCCCTCAGTACCTCCCACCTCCTGCATCACTGTAACCTATCTCCCCATATAGCCTCTTCCCCTCAGTACCTCCCACCTCCTGCGTCTATAGCAGGATATATAAAGTCGGCTCCATTTCTCTCTATATATATATGGCAAAAAAGGAAACAGGGAAAGCGCATATGATGGCCAATCCCAGGATCGTCGGGATCCCGAGATTTGCCTCCAAAATGGGATTTGGGGATTAGACTGCGCATGCACCTTCCACCTCCTGCATCACTGCAACGTATCTCCCCTATAGCCTCTTCCCCTCAGTACCTCCCACCTCCTGCATCACTGTAACCTATATCCCCCTACAGCTTCTTCCCCTCAGTACCTCCCACCTCCTGCATCACTGTAACCTATCTCCCCCTATAGCCTCTTCCTCTCAGTACCTCCCACCTCCTGCATCACTGTAACCTATCTCACCTGTAACCTCTTCCCCTCAGTTCCTCCTACCTCCTGCATCACTGTAACCTATCTCCCCTACAGCTTCTTCCCCTCAGTACCTCCCACCTCCTGCTTCACTGTAACCCAACTCCCCCTACAGCCTCTTCCCCTCAGTACCTCTTACCTCCTGCATCACTGTAACCTATCTCCCCCTATAGCCTCTCCCACTCAGTACCTCTGTACCTCTCCTCTCTCTGGGTTACTGTCACATGTTCTCCATAGCATCTTCCTTTCCATCACTTCACCTCGGCGACCCCTCATTATAACATCTGCTCCTCAGCACTTTTCCTTTTCCTGCATCACAGCTACTTTCTCCCCTTTATAACCTCTTCTCTCTTGTGACTCCCTCTCACATCTATTTCCTCTCCTCTCCCTTCTTTCACACTCCTCTCTTCAGATAAGCACCTCTCGGACCTCATCCCCATCATACATCCACAAACTCTTCCTCTAGTCCTCTCCCTCTTCCTTCAGGAACCAATTCCCCTCGCTCAGCATCTCTCTCTCTCTCTCTCTCTCTCTCTCTCTCTCTCTCTCATTTCCTGCAATCAGCTGTTCTGCCCTGTGAAGGATGTTTGACAGAAGATCCAGCACACAGAGAGATAACTAAAGTGGGATCTGGGAGATTAGGGTTCCTGCGGATAGTATCCAGTATATGGGAAACATGAAGATGCTGGCTGTACACTTTCCTTACAGTCTTCTCTTCTTAGGTGAGTCATTATATACAGCATTATATACAGTGTTATATACAGCGCTGGGCATGCCAGAGATGCAGATTACTGAGGAGCACAGAGACAGCGACCTGACTCTAGAACAGGGAACTTACAGAGAATTTACAGACATAAATATTTCACATTACATTAGCTCTATGGGCTGCACAGATTGAGAGAGAGAGAGAGAGAGAGAGAGAGAGAGAGAGAGAGAGAGATAAAGGATTGATATGTATCTATAGTGTGTGTCTATAATTCTCTATATGACTATATATCAGTACAGTGTAATGTTGAATATTGTTTTGTATAAGTGGACAGACAGCAGTGTATTGCACGCACATATACACTACATATATATATTATATATATATTGTATCGCCTCTCATATACGTGTGTCAGTCATTAGTTTAGGTACCTATTATAGTCTGTGTTAGTGGATCTTTATATAACTGTGGTGACTGTAAGTTGCTGCTCCCATCCAGCCCTATGTACTGCACAGTAACCAGCACAACACACTTGCAGAGAATGTCAGGCTTCTAGAAATGATCCCATGAAGTGTTTATGAAATGTGGTCCATCTATCATCCCCATACATAGTTCTACACTATAGCAGCCATGTAAGGTATGTGTTTATCTTACTACTGCAAACTATTCTACAGTATATATAATACACGGCACACAGGGATCTATGTGTATATGGAGGTACAGTGTAGAATATCTGCATAAAGTTGTTATAAAGAGAAGTGTAAGCATTGCTAGGACATGTGTGCGACCTGGGATTATCGGGTGTGCTTGGAGAATGTCACATTACAGATGTGAGGTGCTCGCTGTATGTATATTACCCACACACTGTAATGCAGGTATACCAGGACCAAGCCATCAGGCGCACCGAACCCTTATTTATACCCAGTGCTTTTTTTCAGCAGGAACCAGCAGGAACTCAGTTCCTGAACCTCTAATTAAATATGACATCATCAGGAACTGAAAATGTACTTTTCATAAGATAAGTTTTATTTTAAAGTCACCTGTGAGTGACTTTGTTTCTAAATACAATATATACATCTATCTCTCCCTCCCTCCCTCCCTCCCTCTCTCTATTACATATATATTTTTTTATTTAATTGATCCACCCCCAGACCTGGAGTTCCTGAACCTATTTTTCCAGAAAAATAGTACTGTTTATACCTTAGTGTCTGACATTAATTCCAGAGTTATCGGTGCCGGCAGTTATTCAGAGATAGGCATTCTAGTGATTCTTGGAGACTTTTTACGCATATTACTAGGTGATTCATCGCGCCCTACGGGCGCTCTTCACACCGTCGTAAGGGGCTGCGCCCCCTTAATTTGTGAACGTTTGTATATGAGAAATATGGTTAGAATTGTATGAAAGATGCCCTGTATTGCAACTTGGGTGTCCGTGAATCGCGGGAGGGGGGGTCGCGGGGGGTGCCACAAATTGCGGAAGGGGGGTCGCGGGGGGTGCCGCAAATTGCGGGAGGGGGGGGTTGCGGGGGTGGTTGCTGCGAATCGCAGGAGGGGAGTGGTTGCAGAGACTCGCAGGAGGGGGGGTGACGGGGGTGGGTTGCCGCAAATCGCAGGAGGGGGGTTGCGGCGAATTGTGGGAGGGGGGGTCACGGGGGGTGTGCCGCGAATCGCGGGAGAGGGGGTCACGGGGTGGGGTGCCGAGAATCGCGGGGGGTGTTTTTGCCGCAAATCGCGCGAGAGGGGGTCGCAGGGGAGGGGGGGTGTTTTTGCCGCGAATCGCGAGAGGGGGGGTCGCGGGGGTGTGTGTTTTTGCAGCAAATCGCGGGGGGGTGTGGCGGGGGGCGCTCACCTGGTGGCTGTGGAGTAGCAGTGCTGGGCAACATAGGGAGGCAGAGGGTGTCTGGCACTGTCTGTGGGCTCACTGGGTTGGTTCTCTGTCATGTGAGTCAGAGGCTCCACCCAGCGTTATACACACACTCACACACTTGAGTGACAGATGTAGCCAAATATATAAGAGATTAAACTTTAATAATATAATGCAGGATTACATTGCTATGAGGTTATTATAAATGTGTCTGTCTATAGTTCTATCTATCTATCTATCTCATTATGATCCTTCTATCTATCTATCTATCTCATTATGATCTATCTATCTATCTCATTATGATCTATCTATCTATCTATCTATCTATCTCATTATGATCTATCTATCTATCTATCTATCTATCTCATTATGATCTATCTATCTATCTATCTATCTATCTATCTCATTATGATCTATCTATCTATCTATCTCATTATGATCTATCTATCTATCTATCTATCTCATTATGATCTATCTATCTATCTATCTATCTCATTATGATCTATCTGTCTATCTATCTATCTATCTCATTATGATCTATCTATCTTATTATGATCTGTATGTCTGTCTATCTATCTATCTATCTCATTATGATCTATCTATCTATCTATCTATCTATCTATCTATCTATCTATCTATCTATCTATCTATCTATCATCTATCTCATTATCTATCTATCTAATTATGATCTATCTAATTATGATCTATCAATCAATCTATCTTATTATGATCTATCTATCTATCTCATTATGATCTAGCTATCTATCTATCTAATTACCTACCTCATGGGTCTAAATATCTGTAATTCCATTATTACTTATTTAATATCTCGTGAACATGAGAGAGAGAGAGAGAGAGAGAGAGAAGGGGGGGGGGGGGGTTGCATAGGTTGAACATACAATCTCCACATATAAGGTGACAGAATGTATATATTATATACTATACATGTACATGGGTGGCAGGATGGTGGAATACTGTATATACTCATATGTGTGCGTGTCAGTGACCACTGAAATCTGTTTCTGCAGTTATTCAAGAAATATTCATTTGTCGCTAGCCTTGGAGAAAGTAATGAGTACAGGTTGGGTCTCCCCTGTACAAAACATTCGGGAACTGAAGTATTTTGGAATTAAGATTTTCCTGTAGTTTGGAATATATGTTGTAGGTGAGATATCCTGGGGACGGGACCCAAGTGTATGGAGCAAAAGTGTCACTATCTCACAATTTGTTGGATTTTGGAATATATCGGATATCGGATTTGAAAGAGTGGACCTGTATTAATAATATAATGCAGGATTTAATTGACATCTATCTATCTAATATCTGCTTTTCCATTACGATTTATTTAATATTTTGTAAACATGAGAAAGAGAGAGAGAGAGAGAGACAGAGATAGTGAGTAAGAGACGGAGTGATTGCATAGGTTGGACTCAAAAAGTCGAATGATTTCGAGAAGAATAGCGGAGTGCTGTATGCAGTGCTGTATGCAGTGCGCTGCGTGTGTCCGTGTCACATGAAATCTGAAATGTCATGTTATGTAAGAAGTCACACATTATCAGTAAGAGGCAGGGTATGTCTAAATGGGACACATATGGATGCTGGTGCCAGCACCCTGATGGAGAGAATAACAACAGGGGTCCGGTATATATACTATATATACCCACCCTCAGACCCACCCTAATCCTCCCTTTTAGCAGCCAAACCCTAACCCCCCCTCCCAGGCTGCAGCCTAAACCCCTTCTTGGTGCCTATACCTGTCGCCCCCCTTCCCCAGGCTGCAGCCTAAACCCCATCTTTGGTGCCTAAACCTCCCCCCCCCCAGACTGCAGCCTAAACCCCCTTTTTGGTGCCTAAACCTGCCCCCCCTCCCAGGCCGCAGCCCAAAACTCCTTCTTGGTGCCTATACCTGTCGCCCCCCTTCCCCAGGCTGCAGCCTAAACCCCATCTTTGGTGCCTAAACCTCCCCCCCCCCCCCAGACTGCAGCCTAAACCCCCTTTTTGGTGCCTAAACCTGCCCCCCCCCCCCCCCCCCAGGCCGCAGCCTAAACCCCCCTTTTGCCTTTTGGTGCTTAAAGCTGCCACCCCCCCCGCCCCCCAACTGCAGCCTACCCCCATCCCCGACATGCTCACTAGCTAGCCCCGTATAACTACCGGTCAGGATGCTGGCTGTCAGTCTTCCGGCGTCGGCATCCTGATTTGGAGTTCAGGTGTTGCTATTCTAGGGCAGTTAGGATGCCGGCTGAGCAGAGCAGGAGCACCAGGCAGGGTGGACTGTCACAAAAAAACGGTATGTACCTGCGAAAATCAGGACAGTTGGGATGTATGCATGTGCAGTGGGGTGAAAGATTGAAGTCCCGTAGAGGGCCCAAAATACCTGAAAGCCTATATGTGATACTACGTCCCTGTAATACACATAACAAGTTGTCTCTGCATAATACGTGTATACTAAGGCTGTAACAATAGAGACATTTATCATGCAATGGGTGTGTCTGGACTACTGTAAATATGATTGTGGAGGTCTGCAATGTAATCCCCCATACTGCGTGTGTACCATGTACACTGTCTGGCTACTGTTAATGTTCTCTCCTAGAAAGCTGATCCCTGGGGTGATGATCACAGTCCTGCCGCATGTACCATATATATAGGGCAGATGCTGGGATACCCCTCTGATATAAATGGTACTTAGTTGATTAACTGCCCGTGGTTCCTGTATTGTACTGAAAACTGTATAACCGTATAAGATATCCAGTGCTATGAAATCCAGCACTGTGTACTATAAAGGGAATATTATATTACACCGGCCCCACTCAGGATATAGGATATGACCCAAGACCTCACATCTCGGGAATAAGTAAAAACTGTACCCGGACAAGACCCGACGGTGTCTTGTCCGGTGGGGGGGAGATAACAGTTTCCCCGTGTGGTCCTGACCATTCCGGTTTTTATTACACCCAAGGACCATGCATGGAGGCTGTATTCTCCCCTTCTTCTCTCCCTGGTGACAGGGCTCAGAGCAGCCCCACTGGACGGGACACCCCCGGCAATGCACCCCCCCCCCCCCAACACACACTACAAGCTCCAGAATTACATATATTGATGAATGGAGCCTGTACGGTCTGGCGTTCCGGCGTTCTGTCTGGTTTTTACCCATACCCTCACATCCCTGGTGTTATACTCCTCCACTCTGTGGCCTCTATTCAGCATTAACAGTTCTACTGAAATAATACGGAAACTTTCTGCATTATTTAGGTATTCATGCTATTTAAAAAATTGTTAACGAAGGAGATGGCGCAATTTCGTTCCCAGGTAAAACCCAGTTCTCTACAACACTTCAGCATTTTATTCCATTCAGCAAGTATAAAAACCATTGCAGAAAAGTTTACTATATATACATAACACGGGCAGTACGAATGGTGTAATGGTTAGCATTACTGCCTCACAGCACTGAGGTCATGGGTTCAAGTCCCACCATGTGCAGAGTTTGTATATTCTCCTCATGCTTGCATGGGTTTCCTCCGGGTACTCCGGTTTCCTCCCACATTCCAAAAATATACTGCTAGGTTATTTGGCTCCTAACAAAATTAACCCTAGAATATCTGTGCGCGCATGCACATGTGGTAGGGAATATAGATTGTAAGCTCCACTGGGGCAGGGACTGATGTGAATGTTCAAATATTCTCTGTAAAGCGCTGCGGAATCTGTGTGCGCTATGTAAGAAACTGTTAATAAATAAATAATAACGCTATTTACGCTTGTGTTCTACAAGCCCATGAGAGTCCTGCTGGAACATGGCCACGTCTCCCACAGTTAGGTAACCCCCCTGAAAAGTACCCGGGCCTGGCCAGCCCTCTAATGCCCTGCCGGTACTAGACCTCTCTGTGTGTCTAGTGCAACGTCTTTGTTTTATATTGTTTTATCCCTAATGTGCAACAGGACCTGCTGCGTTGTATAAAAAACTGTTAATAAATAATAATTATAATAATAATAATAATAGTAAGAATGATAATAACAATAATAATATAACAATAATATGTGTATGGTTATATTGGCTGCTTTCAGAGCTGTTTTGCTTTTTTATAGTTTTTTTCTTTGTTTCTGGGTGTCATTTGTTGGTCAGTATTTATTATAAAATGCTGATATTGCATGCAGTGATACGCTGGTCACTGTGTGGGTGCATGCCTGTAAGATAGGTACATAGTAGTAAATGATCTGAGTGTGCTTCATAGTCCTGAATGTGGTGTGGTTCATTCGCTTGACAGTGAAAAGGTTGATAGTGTTTAGTTCGACCCCTTAAGGTTGACATGGGAAGAGGGTTGGCATAAACAAAAGGACGACATGAAAATGGTCAACACGTGAAAAGGTCAATATGAGTTTTGCTGATTTTTGGGGTGTCAGGTTTTAGCTTGTACCACATAAACCCCCAATTAGTGTGCCGTGTCCCCTCGCAAAGTGACTCGCTACGGTCAGCATACTGTACCATCATAGTCCACATGGATGGTAAAATATTAAAAAGTAAAACAAAATGTAAAAAAATTGACAATTGTGACAAGAAATAATGGTACTCCAGAGAATCCCTACGGTAATCCACACATTACCCCTATCCTATGGCCCAGCTGCTAAAAGGCTTTGGGAACACTGACCCTCTGCTCTGGACAACATATAACAGGAAGTTAACCTGTGTTGTTAATTAGCAGATAGTGATTCACAACACTTCTTAGGAAAACCCGGACGTGATCTCACTAGCCCTGCAGCTGCTGCTATAAATCCTGTACTGGATCTTCCACATTCACCTCATGTGGAAGTATGCTGTCCCTGCCACACCATAATATCATGGCAACCTCTTGACAATGTCAACCTTATGCATGTTGACCAATAGAGGTTGACAGCATTACGGTCGACCTACAGTCCGGATTCTAATGGATATACAGTATGTATATGATTTCATAGCAGGGATGACACATCCGTGCCCCAATGTCTCTGGGCCAGTGTCATACAGTACAAGGGGTTTGACCTCAACAAAGGGGGTGTTACTTTATAACAATGCCGCAATCTTGAGACACACCTCTTTTGCCATCACTATGGGGACATGCCCAGAGCTTGTGAGATGCTGACCATGCTCCCTGTCTTCCTGTCTCCTGTGAACACACATTAGTACATGAGCACAGCGTCTATACACTGCTGCTCTGGTAAGCTGAGCAGCAAGTGACAGAGGGTCTCCCAACTAATACACCCCCGCCCCTCCCCGTGAGATACTTTGGACGATGGGTGGGATGCGAGACAGCCCCAAAATATCAGGACAGTTGGGATGAATGTAACTGGTCTCTGCAAGTCACAAGAGTACATCAAACAGGGCTGTATAATACCCCTTTCACACCAGCCAGTGATCTGATCACATTGTAGATAACACCCATGGCCTCCAGGTGTCTTATACCCCTTTTCCAGCAGAAAATACAGGGAAAACACTGGATTAAGCAGGGACATTTTCGGGTTGGCCCCTTTCACACCACCCTTGTCCCTGCATTTTCTGGTGTGAGGGGGCATCAGCGTCCAGGCAGCGAGGTCCGGGCAGTGGGCAGCCTGGTCCAGACTGCAAGGATCCGGGCAGCGGTGGCTGGGTGCTCGTAGCCCTATTTACCGAGCAGCAGGGCGGGAAGTGCTGGATTTGAAAACATATTGAAAAGACTGGCTGGATGCTGAATGCAATGGACCTGTCTGCTCATCTAATGTGCCAGGAAGAGAGGGCGGGGACACTGCACGGACATGGCACAGGGTCCCCTCCTCTTTTTATTAGGCGGTGAGCTACCTGCCACACAAAATATGCCTATTTAAATTAAACAGTTTTTTTTTTTTAATATACATTATAGATATATATAAGCACATTTTTACCCCAACATCCGTGAATGTTCACACCAGAAAACGTTTGGCAAGTGGATGCTAAAAATCCATCACACATTTCATTTACACTTGCAATTAACTATACAGTCTAGGTGTGTTTGCTCAGGTGGGTGCTGGCCTATGAGCACTATTGGGAACCCTTATGTGGCTGTTTTGCCGGTTTCGGTATAAATTGACAAAAGGTTGACACAAGCTTATGTCCGACATATACATGGTAAACATGAATAAGGTCAACATTAGTTTTTCATATTTTTTGTGTGTCTATGTCGACATGGACCCATATAAGTGTACTTCCCCTTGCATGGCTCGCTGTGCCCGCTATGCCTAGGGCATGGTGCCACGCTGCGCATGGCACACTATTATATTGCAACTCTATGCCCACTTGGATAGGGAAGTATGAAAGACCACCTTTTTGGAAAAAAAAAAAAAAATGTGAAAACTCATGTCAACCTTATTCATGTCGACGATACATACGTGCCAACGTTTTTTCAACATTGACCTTGGGTATGTCGACCATTTCAAGGTGTCGACCTAGTCACTGTCGACAATTAGTGGTCGACCTAGTGACTGTAAACCTAGACATTGTCTACCCAGTGACCATATACTGTTTTCCAACCCTAGTGATCCCAGTGCATTGTATAAGGCTAAAGCCAATATGCATTCTGTACCTTAAAAATCAAAGTTTCGGAAAGGGGAGGAGCGGGTTAAACTACCCACAACCCCCTTCACTCCCCTGAAGACTTCTTTGCTCGGCAGTAGGTGACAGGTGTGTGCTGCGCACTGTCACCGCTGCCCCGCCAGCATCCCCACATGTCAAGAAATGTATTTAAAAAAATAATCTTTAATTAAATAAAGTACAGTACACTCCATGTATTTGTACACTGCCGTATTGAATAGATGATCAATTATTTGTTCTTGGTATTTTCTTCCTTTGTACTTGATTCTTCACAAACGACTTGCAGCTCATATGCAGCTGCGATGGCACCAGCGGCTTACTTCCAGTGGCCATGCTGCACAACTGTTACTGAGGAGGTCAATGTTTCACCAATGTGGGTGCACTGATTGTGCCTGATACTTGAGCTGCCGTTCTGAGATGCCACCGGTGGGCGTCCCTATTCATATCCTAGCGATTGCAATGTTTGCATATTTTCACACAGTACTCATTTGCAGGTTCTGCGGCATTATCTACAGTATCATCTCTGAATCAGGCCCGTAATTCATTGAAGGAACAGGACACGTTAGCATTAGCAAGGCATTTGCTTTAAGTATATTTATTGATTTTTTTACTTGGAATAGTTTCTTAGACCTGACAATTTATCTTGATCTCCATGGACTTGCACTGACTTCTCTATGGCAAGGGTTTGAAACATGAAAGTACTGTATATCAGCTGTGATTTCATAGAATGTCCCTTATACCGCTTTTCCACAGAAATCACAGGTCACTGCCCTGTTTTCCCAGGTTTTCTGGCAGCGGGCGATCGCCTCAGCCTCAAGCAGCTGTCAGCTCAGCAGTGGCGGCGGAATCCGGCGGCAGCATGCGGAGACCGGTGGCAGTGTGCAGGGGCCAGCGGGCATCTGGGCAGCCGTGTGGGGGCCAGCGGGCAAGTGGCCGGTCAGCATTGTTTTCAGGGCTCGTTCCCTGGGAAAGACCAACTAAAAACTAGTGACCAGGGTAAAAATCGCTTTACCCAGGATTCTTACCTTGTCACCATTTCTACTGACAAAAATCCCTGTTTTTTAGGATGATGGAAAAGGAGTATTAGTTACAGCCCATATGAGCACAGACACCTCAGGGACATTGGCATACCTCCCAACAGTCCTGAAAACCACGGGAATGTCCCAGTTTTCGGGGACATTCCCAAGCCCCTTCCCGCGGGCGCCAGTGTCCCGCGGCGAGGGGGGGCTGTTGGTAGTCCCCCCTGTCGGCTGGTGTGCAGCGGGGAATAAACGCTGTGCACACAATGTCTATTCCCGCAGCCAGGGGGCATGGCTAGAGGCTCACATGGCGTCAAAATGGGGGCGTGGCCTCGCGGGTGAGCCGCGAGTATAGGCCCCGCCCCCAAAATTAGGCCACACTCACAACAATTTCGGCGCGCCTACAGCGCGCAGTCCACCGTCCCTCCTCCCTTCTTGGGAGGTATGCATTGGGCCTTATTCTAGTTTACTCTTAGAGGCAAATTCCTTCTCAGATGGACAAAACCATGTGCACTGCAGGGGGCAGATGTAACAGGTGCAGATAGATTTAGATTTGGGTGAGTTATTTTGTTTCTGTGCAGGGAAAATACGGACTGCTTTATTTCTACACTGCAATATAGATCTCACTTTGAAGAAAAACCCCTCCCAAATCTAACTCTTTCTGCACATGTCATATCTGCCCCCCTGCAGTGCACATGGTTTTGTCCACCTGAGAAGGAATTTGTCTCGAGTGAACTAGAATAAGGCCCATTGTTTCCTAGTGCCTTATGACCAGCTTAAGTTATTACATGCACAAATCTTACACCACACATCATTCCAGACAACAATATGGGACACTCTTGCTTAACTATTGTTAGAGAAATGTTCCTTTTTGGCATCAATGTTGTTTTCTAGGTCAAGTGTTTTGTACTGTTGGCCCTTTGGCTCAACTGTGCTCCAGTTTCAGCATGGTACGTAACACCTTGGAAACACCAGACGTTTGCTCTTATCTCATTTATTCAGATACATATAAGCTATAGATTGTGAACTTTTTTATTTTATGTTATACCTACTTTATTCTTTTTGGAGGTAATTGTAAGTGTATCTGTCACCTTGCGGCCACAACTTTGTAGGCAGATTGTGAGTTCAATGGGAACCAGTGATATAACTTTTGGGAAATTAAATTAGCAGCTGTAGTTTTACCACAGGCTAATTAAAGCAGCAGCGCTATTCATTTAAAGCATGAAGCCTTCTGTGTGCTGCAATTAATGAGAAATCCAGGAATGTCGGCAGTGCCGCAGCTTGTCACTCGCCGTTGCCTGCTCGGCCATGTACATAATAAAAGAGTCACACGAATAACGGTCCCATATCCCGGAAGCTCAGTAAATTAATATTCCTGGGTGTTTGTTATAGCTGGAGACTACCACCCTTTATCATGTACAGTGAATTACCACTGATAATTTAATTCCACATTAAAACTTTTTGATCATATTCAAACCCAATGACAGATATACTGTACCTTGCTAATTAATTGACAGTTGTTTTATTGATTTGCATATAAATTCACATGTAGTCAGGGCTGCCACTAGAAATTGTGGGACCCGGGACTGACCAAAGAAACAGCCCCCCCCCCCCCCCCAAAAAAAAGATAAAGTTTGCCACCACATTGAGGCTGCTAGTGCTTTGTCACTGCCCGCATCAGCAAGTACATACACACTTGCTGAAGCACTGGCAGCTTCGACGTGGTGGCATACTTGACAATTCCATACACTCCCCCTGTAGATACACATACCTCCCCACCACATACAAGCCTCCTATACATACAAATAGCTGTCAATATACATTTATATAGCAGAAAAAAAGAAAAATAATTCCTACAAGGGGCACTCAGAGCTGACAATTTGTATATTTATTTAGTGTCCCAAGAAAATTTTGTTAAAATTTAACTTTTATTAATTTGTAAGTTTAAAAAGCTGCAAAATATTAAAAACATAGTGACAAAAGTGCATGAAAAGTGAGAAATAAAATTAAAATAGAGCTGACCGTTGTGTGTGTTTTATATTTATAGTCCAATGACTAACATGTATCTCTGTGTTAACGGTTAATGAAAGATGTGTTAATCACAACACTAATGTATTGTAGCACTATTCCACTGAGAGAATCCTCAGTTTATTGTGGCTTAGCTATTGAGTTGCTATCATGTATCAGAATTCTATTGCAACATTATTGCTTTAATTAGTCACAATATAATGCTTGGTGAAAGTCAAGTAGTGTAGTTCCTCAGCATGTATATTCTAAAGGGCATGAATTATTTAACCGTTATAGGATCACGTGCCATTAACAGTATGATGTAAATTATCAATCAGATAGTATTGGCAACAATAGTATATCTGTACGATTATGTTACTTATCATAGATATGTAATTGCCATATTTTATCTGAACATGCACACAAATGAATGAATTCACCAGTAGGTTGATGTGATTATTACTGACACACGGCGCCGCCCCGCCGCCAAGCACCCCCCCGCCGCCCATGCAAACCCCCCCCCAATCCCCCGCAGCCTTGCCTATTGCGCTGGTCCCGGCGGCTCCGTTCTTCTGCTGAGGACCACCACAAAATGGCCGCCCCTATACAGCAGACAGTTTCAGAGAACTGTGTGCTATATGGGGGCGGCCATTTTGTTGTGGTCCTCAGCAGAAGAACGGAGCCGCCGGGACCAGCGAGATAGGTAAGTCTGCGGGGGATTGGGGGGGTGTGTAACTATAGCACCGCAGCCCCCGGCGCCCCCACATGCACAGCGCCCCCCCCCCCCCCCCGCGGTGGCGGGGGCTGTGGTGCTACAGTTACACCGCTGCTGACACATACTTAGTGTCTCTCTACATGCGGAGACACTGGGCAATTATTTTGGACCGCCGTGTATGTAATAACATGCGGCAGTACCCCGCGGGTACCCCGCAAAAAAAAGGGTCTGAAACGGGTAGGACCCTGCTTTATTAACGTTTCCAAAAACCTTTTTTTTTTTGGAAATGGTAAAATCACTCTGCACATTTCAGACCGCACATATTACCGTTTTACAACGGTTAAAAATCAGTAAAATACAGTTTTTTTTGTGCGGTCTGAAAGGGGCATAAGTGAAGTGAAGCAGAACAGGTTTGTGAGGGGTTAGTCTCTGTGACATCACACAGCGGGCTGCCTCTGAGGAGCTCATCCCTAAGCATTATATGACTCCATGCTTTCCTTTGTAATGGCATTTGGAGAGGAAATGACATGACACCATGTGGGAGGCGTGGTCAGGGGAGGAGCTGCAGGATGCTGTATTTACGGGGTTTCTAAAACAGCACCCCTTCCTGCAGCAGGACCCGCTCGTAGAATCCAGGAGGGAGAGCCGTCCATAGCTGCAGTGTGTGCTGGCGCCACCGCTGGTATAGTGAGTGACTCGATTATTCATCTGTTTTTTTCTGCCCCCTCATTAGTCCCCGGTCACTCACTACTGACAGCTGCGTCGCACCGATCCTGGCAGCCATGCTGGTTTTGGGGGCAGGGGGGGGAGGGGGGGATGGGGATTGGGGACGGATGGTCGGCGCAATGAGCTGCCCGGGCCCTCCACCTTCTGTGAGTGGCCGGAAACCTGGGACAGCTGCACCCCCAGCACCCCCTTGTCGGCGGCCCTGCATGTAGTAACTTATGCAATTTTAGTAATAAAATATATTCTGACTATAGACAGCAAACAGTCCGTAAACACCTACTGAATATGAAATAACAAATAATCTCTGTCCTCACACTAATATTCCCATGCCACCAATAGCCCAAGTGCAGAGGTTTAGCTCCTGAGGATGACATGGTGCCTGGAGAAAGGGTATGAAAAGGTGAGATCACCACTACGTGGCTGGTTTCTCCAGTAATCCTCCATAATGCCTCATGATCATGTATGCTTATCCATGCGCCATCCTCTCCTTTGTGTCCATACATCCTTATGCAAGTGATAGTCACTAAAGACCAGTGTTCTCCCCAGAAATTTTGCATCAAATGATGCATTAAAAAGTACCTGATGGTCGGGTTAAACCGTTTATGCAAACACTGGATGTGGCCTCACAGGGAAGGGGCGTGACCATATGCTATTACTGATTAGGCCCATACAGTAGAACTCCTTATTGCACATTCAGCGCTCACAGTATGGCTGCTTATTGAACCTTATACCCACACAGTATGGCCTCAAATTGCACATTATGCCCACACAGTTTGATACCTTATTGCACATTATGCATACACAACATGGCCCCTTATTGAACTTTATACCACACAGTATAGCTCCTTAATTCACATTATGCCACACAGTATAGCTCCTTAATGCACATTATGCCACACAGTATAGCTCTTTAATGCACATTGGGGTAGATGTATTATAGCGGCGCTTATCGCGCCGCTATAATACTTCCTGGTTCGCCTCATTAGCAAGGCGAAGCAGGAAGGGACATCGACAAGATGTATTAACATCTTGACTGCTGAAGCGGGGGAGCGCTAACTCCCCCCTCCGACGATGTTCCCTCCTGGAGATAGCACATTAGTTTACACTGATGCACTATCTCCTGTCCCCCGGCCGGCTCGACTGGGCAAGCGCGGGATCTCTCTACTCACGCGAGATCCCCAGCGCAGCCCAGAGCTAACAGCAGGGACAGCGCTGTCCCTGCTGTTTAGATAGGGCTTCGGCAGCCTGCAAAGCCAAAAGCGGCATCATGCGGAACGGTCAGCGATGCTGACAGTTCATACATTCTGCCTGCTATCATTTAGATCGCAGCGCTGATATGGACAGGGGCGCATAGTGCCCCTGTCCTTTACCGCACGCTGGCTCCATCATACATGGGGGAGAAGCGGTATCAGTGCACATAACGTGCACATAAACATTTCATACATCTGCCCCATTATGCCACACAGTATAACTCCTTAATGCACATTTTGCCACACAGTATAGTTCCTCATTGCACATTATGCCTACACAACATGAGTTATAACACATTATGTCCACACAGTATGGCCCCTTATTGCACATTATGCCACACACTATGGCACCTTATCCACAGTATGACCTCTTATACAAAATATGCCACACACTAAAGAATTGACTGGGCCTATTGCCTAATCACTCAACAGGGGCTCAGGCTTTTTCCCACCTAATTTAGGGTACATAAAGTTACCTTGGCTTAATCCCCAAAGCATAACCTAACATGCCCCATAGGCCTGAGACCTAACTGTACCCACAGATCTAATGCCCGACACCTGGGGGCATGAAGGGGTATTTTACTGGTGTCCAAGGCAGCCTACTTGTATGTTGGGAGAGGCTGCAGTTCGGAGCTTCATTCAGCTTCTGACCAGCTGCAGCACTCTCTGCTCCTCATCCTCTTTCTTTTTGCTAGGAAGTGGGAGAATGTGGGAGGGGTGCCCACTCTTCTGGGGGTGCAGCGTTCAACCTGATAAATCATGAGTCCCCTGCAAAACCTTGGAGAGTGGGCAAGTATGCAATAACCAAAACATAGACAGAGCACAAGTAACAATAAGCACCACAATTCACATCACACAATACAGCTGGGAAGCACGGTGAGTGTGTGAGTAGCGGGCGAAGTGTTGAATGGCTACGAAATGGGTGCGGCAACATGTGCGACGACGTAGCGTTGCGGGGAGGCACACAACATTTTCTGGCATTTCCAGGTCTGAATCAGACCCTTTGTCCAATATAATGTCAATCTGTTATTTCATGTACAGTATGTATTTAATGATGTATTTCACACAGCACCACATCTAGGGATTGGCCTCTGTAATCTTTGCACAGTGGAGATGAAAGCAACAAATAGGTAATTCTGGAAAAAAAATCAAAGCAGCGGCCACAGCAGATTAGTGGAATCAATACAATTAATATAATTGGTAAAGATGCAGCTGGAAAGATAACAGAAAAGGACAAATAAAACCCAACTATTTTGTCTAAGTGAACACTAAATAGATGAAAAGGGACTGCGCATCGCCATCGCGGCAGGGCATACACACGGAGCGATCAGTGCGCCATTTGTACGCCATCTGGTCAGATCGATTAGAAATGCGGCTGAAATCGCCCCATGTGTATGCCACTTAAGGCAGCTTTAGCATCAAAATGACAGACAATAACATATACTGTATAACATCTATTATTACAATAATAAAATCAGGTCACCATGTTTATGACAAATAATGGGCAGAGCGGGAACAGAGCTTATTTTGTCCCAATTTGGCATGTGATAATGCTGCCAGGGATGTGTTATTATTATTTCATTATTCTTCCCCCTTTGTATAACGGAGGCCAGGGTGTCTGATGACGCAGCTCCTGATTGGTGGGCTGAGATATGCATCTCTTGTAGTGATGTTGTATATGCACCATAAGCTATGGAGCAGCTTTACCCGTTTTTCCGGTGGTGGTGATAAAAAGACAGCAGTGTCTGGGTATGAGGGTGGGCACATGTTACCTGTGGCTTATAACCACGTATTATTGCTAATGTTGGCATATTGCAGGCCACTACTATTAGGATATTATTGGGCACTATTTACATTCCTATTTTTACAAATATATGCAGTTTTTCTAGCTGTATATATAGTTAGGGAGACATTAAAATACTGTATTTCAGAATATTTTTATATTTCATGGAGGTATCTTGACATGAAATACACACAAATATATTTTATTTGTGCATAAAACAAGGTTTCAAAACATGAAACAAAGTTTGTGTACTATCTCAGGTACTGAATTGGAATGCCAAGCAACCATTTTCTTGCACACATTTAGTGCCAGTTACATATCCTGTCCTCAGTCTTTATTCAGCCTCACCTACTATGTAACTATGTAATGCTTAAGTTACAGCAGTGGTTCCCAAACTGTGTGCCGTGGCTCCCTGGGGTGCCTCAGGACACTTGCAGGGGTGCCCTGGTTTGGTGGTCCAGGACCAATTCAAATTATTAATGGCTAATTATTTATGAGCAAAACAAGTGCTGGTGGCTGCCAATTATAAAATGTGTATAAACAGAAGCAAATCCTGGCCTTTACCAAATAACTGACCCTAAGAATCACATATAAACCCAATCTAATAAATAAAAATTTGGCCTAGGGGTGCCGTGAAAATGTTTTTGATACTCTAGGGTGCCGTGAATCAAAAAAGATTGGGAACCCCTGAGTTACAGTGTTGAGTTACAGTAGCAGCAGCCTCTTTGACAGGCTGCAAGTATTCGGATGCGGAGACCAAAAATGGCTTTAAAAAAGGAGGTTTGTTGCCTCCATCTTTAGGGCATCCCGAAGCCATCAACTGCTTCCTTGGATGCAGATTCACTGGCTTCTGCAGGTAAAATCTGGTGTAAATACTGAATAACCGTAGTGTTACCCAGATATCCGATTGTAGTCGCAATGTTTGAAATGTTGATCCAGTGCAGCATCTTCGGATGCAGGCAGTGGGCTACTTTTTACAAAGCATAATCGCATATGTTAGTACATATGCAATTATTATCAGTGTGTTGTGTGGTTGCGTTTTCGACCCGTGGTCATGTTGAGTTATAAGTGGTCACTGTGCGGTATTATCCCCCTTTACCAGGACAGCTGGTGAGTTTTGCCTCCACAGGGGTACATTGGGCATTTCTTTGAAAATTTCCTTGCCATGTGTGATGGGATGTACTGCAAGACGTTGGCATACTCTGCTCATTATATTGTTTGGCAGGCCCCGAACTGGTTTTGCATTTCAGTACTTCACTTTATATCTGTATTTTAATTTGAACATATTTTAAAATACATGTGACTATGGAGGTTATCCAACTTCTGAAGGGCAGAAACCAGTACAAATTCTGTGGCGTTTCTACAGTAAGAGGGAGCATAGCCACGCCCCCTTTCCTATACTTTCAATGGAGAGTTGGAGACCCAGAAAACCGGTACAAAGCCCTTTTTAGCCGGGACAGGCCACAAAAAAACAGTTCTCTACCAGCCAAAAAGGTACAGTTGGAGGTTATGGGTTATTCAGTAAAGCAAAATCTTTCTCAAATGGGCAAAACCAATGCTGGACTGCAGGTGGCGCAGCTGTAACAAGTTAGATGTGGGTGAGTTATTTCGTTTCTGTGCAGGGTAAATACTGGCTGCTTTTTTTTTTACACTGCAGTTTAGACTTCAGTTTGCAGTGCACACAACCCACTTAAATTATTAGAGGAAGAGCTTTTAAGATCCTGATTGAATAACCAGCTATACATTTTGGGCAGAAATGTATCCGGAGCATAGCTGCATCAGTCACCATTATTGTTGCATAGACTATTACCAACATCTGGGTGCCAAAGTTCAAGCAACTAAGAATATGATCATGCGAGGTCTGGATGACAATCTAGTCATGTGCCTCCGGGCTCCTGCACCCAAGGGGGTCACCTCTTCTCCCCAGTGATTTTGAATCAGTTAATTGAAAGCCATCCATATCACATCTGTGTCTGATTTCCCCCTCCTAGCACCCTGTATTAGAACACATGACCTGTTACACTAGAAGCAGACACCTTACGAGTTGAGCTATTTGCTCCTCCATAGGACGCATGCACATTCTAGCTATATGAAGTACACTACATATCTCTGCCTAATAGTAGTGGTTTTGTACCAATTATTATACATAGTCAGAATCTGCATACTTACTGTGCAGGAGCAAATAGCGCTATCAGTAAGGTGTCTGCCTCCAGTGAGATAGGTCTCGGGTTCTATTCCTGGGTGTGATTGCTAATCAATAATGTTAATTAAAATAAATGATTATGTGTATAAATGTGGTGCAAAACAACAACATTTATAGAAATAATTTCTGGATTGTTTATATATGTTGGGGAGACACCAATTATTTATCTTGCCTCCGGGCAACTGGGACGAACTTACGCCACTGAGATAACTTCTGAGCAATTGCAGACAATGACCCTGACCTGCCTTAGGGCTGTGGTAGCTGGTGTCAGCTGTGCATGTGCGAATCAGGCCCTATGGCAGGTTTGCTGTTAAATGTAGGATGATGCACTGATTGAACAGCACTGATGGTTCTGTAGGTTATCAGTGTATACAGTATAACAGATATAACAGATTCAGTACTGAATCCCGGCGGTCGGGATCCCGGCGTCCAGAATCCCGACGCCGAAATGCCGACAAGGGGGGGACGTGGATCGCCCCCCCTTGCGGGCTCGCTGCGCTCGCCACGCAGCGGGCCCGGTGCCTCGCTACGCTCGGCACACTAATTTATTCTCCCTCCAGGGGTGTCATGGACACCCACGGAGGGAGAATGTGTCGGGATTTCGGCGGTTGGGATTTCGGCGTCGGGTTTCTGAACGCCGGGATCCCGACCGCCGGGATTTTAACTGCATCCCGATATACCAACTAGCAGCTACAATACAAATATATTTAATTTCAATTTAAGGGAATGTGCAGACAATTCAAAGAATATCTTCCACGTACTGTAGGTGAGTGTGCGCACAGAGAAGGAGCATCAGTATACATGTGTGTACAGATACATTATAATTCTGTTCCCTATGCAGAGCACACCCTGAGACCTGAGTTATCTCTTATGTGTAGCGCAGAAGTTATATCCATCCCAGGAATAGTTAGTGAAAGTCACCTCTGATGTCTCTCAGTCCTACCTTCCTCATCCAATCTTGCAGATTGTTCCACATCTGTCCTCACACTGCCCCCATTCTCTCTATCACAGCTCCGAGTCCCCACAGGACTTCATTAGAAGCCAACGCTGAGAACTGGGGGCCCTGCTCTGCATAGCATTAACCCCCTCTATGCAGGGAGGAGCGATGTTCTGCAGAGATGAGAGGAAGGGGATGCTGTATACAATGTATGCCAGAGAGAGGAACACTGCGGCATATGGGCACTACTAGGATGCTGACCGTTGAAATTGGGCAAAGGTTAACTCTTTGACTTCCGGCCAGGTGCAGAGCATCTCCTGCCCAGGTTTAGAGAACTAGAAGTATGACATTGACTAAGGAGGCCATCTCCAATTATACTGGTGCCTATTCCTGCTGCTACTGAATATAAAACTCAGCAGCCCTACACTCTCCATTGATTAACGTTGGCTTCTGTCTGACAAGCGCCCCCTTTACCCATCAGCCTTATTGCTCTGACACTGCCCAACCCTGAGAACTGTCCTCTCATCAGCTGGTGCAACATTACCAGCTCATATGTTAGTGCTCACCCCCCCTCCTAATATCTGATGCTGCACATTGCTCCCCTCTTCCCTGGGTAACTGAGAAAGCAGTTTCTCTAGTGCTGGCTTAGCAAAGTTACCAAATTGAATTTTGTCCCCTCAGTGACAGAATAGCAAAAGCCACTTCCAGAGGGGGAGAGGTGAAGGGGAGGGAAAGACACAGGCACTTGGGGAGAGGGGATGGGAAAGCTGTCGGAGGTGCGGGAGAGAAGAGGAACTGACTGGAGCTGGGGAACGAGGAGTAGAGACTGGGACTGGGATATAAGAAGAGACACTAATAAGAAGTTATGAATAATATAGAGACGATATTATAAATACACATGAATAGGGAATAGGACATAGGAAGGGAAAGGCATTCGCTGGCATGTTATGGGGACCACAGGGTTGGTGGCTGTAAGGTTTCTCTGGGCTGTGGGGAAAGCTTCAGACTAGTACAACCCACAAAAGCTGATGTATGTAGGGTTTGCTATCGATGTTTCAATATCATTAATGGTTTATGCCTGAAGTTTCTCTAATTGTTTCCATACATCGATTACACAGAATTCCCCGCAGTAGTTTTCTTTATGGGGCTGGCATATGGAGCCTAGCTCTGTCCCTGGTGAAGCACTGCCACCTGGGTCTGATTGTCCCACAGCCCAGCAAATGGTAAAGCGGGGTGACCATCGGTGGGTGAAACCATCCCTTACAGATTTGTTTCTGACCATCAAAGTTAACAATCTATGGTTCATAAATTGCAGTGTAAAAATAAAGCAGTCAGTATTTACCCTGCACAGAAACAAAACAACTCACCCAAATTTAACTCTCTCTGCACATGTTACACCTGCCCCACCTGCAGTGCACATGGTTTTGACCATTTTCCAAAAAATTTGTACTGCAATCAGATCTGAATAAAGGCCATAGCCCAGTGGGTCCAAAACTTTTTCGAATCACTGCACCCTAGAACATCAAAATATTTTCAATTAAAAAAAAAAAATATTAAATCAAGTGCATTGTGTGTATATGTCACAGTTATCTGGTGAGGGACAGGATTTGCTTCTGTTTGTCCACATATATTATGATTGGCAGCCACCAGCACTGGTTTTGCCTGTGACATTGACCATAAATAATATGAATTGATCTTGGTCCACCAACCCAAGGCACCCCTGCAACTGTGCCTAGGCACACAGGGCCTTATTCTAGTTCACTATTTCTGATAATTTCCTTCTTAGATGGACAAAACCATGTGCACTGCAGGTGGGGCAGATGTAACTTGTGCAGAGAGAATTAGATTTGGGTCAGGTTTTACTTCAAAGTGAGATCTATATTGCAGTGTAAAAATAAAGCAGCCAGTATTTACCCTGCACAGAAACAAAATAACTCACCCAAAGATAATTATCTCTGCACATATTAAATCTGTCCCCCTGCAGTGCACATAGTTTTGTCCTTCTAAGAAGGAATTTGTCAGAAAGAGTGAACCAAAATAACCCCCACAGTTTGGGAACCACTGCCATATCCCATTAGTTCCCAGCAGCATTATTTATTTTGTAATGGCATTATGTTATCAACGGATGAACCATTTATTGGTGCAGTCACACTGATGTTGTGACTGGCCACAGTGCAGCCCAGAGCTCCTAATACAGGGGCATCATTAACCCTTGGTGCACACTGGTGTTTTTTTGTCACTTGCCTACCGTGCAGATCAGCTCTCCTAATACAGAGCAGCATTATCCTTTTACTGGTGTACACTGGTGCATCCCAGCTTCTAATAGTATAACAGAGCAGCATTATCCCATTACTGGTGCAGCCCAGAGCTTCTAATAGTAATACAGAGCAGCATTATCCCATTACTGATGTACACTGGTGCAGCCCAGAGCTTCTACTAGTAATACAGAGCAGCATTATCCCATTACTGATGGACACTGGTGCAGCCCAGAGCTTCTACCAGTAATACAGAGCAGCATTATCCCATTACTGGTGCAGCCCAGAGCTTCTAATAGTAATACAGAGCAGCATTATCCCATTACTGATGTACATTGGTGCAGCCCAGAGTTTCTACTAGTAATACAGAGCAGCATTATCCCATTACTGATGTACACTGGTGCAGCCCAGAGCTTCTACTAGTAATACAGAGCAGCATTATCCCATTACTGGTGCAGCCCAGAGCTTCTACTAGTAATACAGAGCAGCATTATCCCATTACTGGTGCAGCCCAGAGCTTCTACTAGTAATACAGAGCAGCATTATCCCATTACTGGTGCAGCCCAGAGCTTCTAATAGTAATACAGAGCAGCATTATCCCATTACTGATGTACACTGGTGCAGCCCAGAGCTTCTACTAGTAATACAGAGCAGCATTATCCCATTACTGGTGCAGCCCAGAGCTTCTACTAGTAATACAGAGCAGCATTATCCCATTACTGGTGCAGCCTAGAGCTTCTACTAGCAATACAGAGCAGCATTAACCGTGTAATATAAACACAGCGATTTGCAACAGTGTATACAAAAGAAATCTGACAAAAGAATAACAATTTAAAAATTATGAGCATATGAGGAAAGTTATTGTCATTTGCTATAAAAAATGATGGCAGTGCTTTCTGCATGGATATTTAATATAATTCATCCAATGTGCAGAATACTATACTGATGTTATTTTAAATAGTAATAACGTATGTTGTTTGTGATGTCATTTACCCATTTATAAAAAATTCAGGGCTAACCAACCAACCAGATTCTTTTTTTAATTTTTTAGGATGCAGTATAGAATGATAACTAGAATCTGATTGGCTACTATGGGCAACACCACCACTTTTCATTTTTTAAAACATTTATTAAATCTAACCTTTTAGTGTATAATGTAACATGCTCCCCGATCTGTCTCTTACGCAGCTCAGACCACCTTCAGTCTCTCTGGGTCTCCATCGTCCTCCTGGCCACAACACACAGACTGTATCCAAGCTAATGAGCAGTGCATTGCTGACCAGTCCTGCAGCTCAAGATACCGTACCCTCCGACAATGCCTAGCTGGGAGAGACCGTGATGTTCTGCTGTCCAGCTCGGAGTGCAAGACTGCCCTGGAGGTACTCCAGGAGAGCCCCCTGTACATGTGTCGTTGTCGGAGAGGAATGAAGAAGGAGCTAGCGTGCCTGCAGGTGTACTGGGGGATGCACGCCGGCCTGACAGAGGGTGAGTACACATTACGTTACTTCTCACCTTCAGTAATCAGGACACCTAACCGTTCATGTTTTTTATGGGGCAAACCCAGGTGGGCCCCACTGCCTGGGGGCCCACTCCTCCTTTAGGTATCACATATATCATGCATACATATATATTATACACAGGACTATGGTGTATTTTCTGCGGTTCTGTCGACCTGCGGTTCTGTTGACTGTCGACCTAGACTTCACAATGTCTAGGTCGACAGTCCCTAGGCCAACAGTGACAGAATGTCCACACAAGCTTAAGGTCGACATGTATATGGTCCACACTTAAAAGGTTGACAGAAGGTTTTTATGTTTTTTGGTGTCTATGTTGACATATGTCGACATGGACGCGTATAAGTGTGCCACGTACCCTCGCATGGTCGGTGTACACAAAAAAAAATTAAAACTCGTGTCCGCCTTTCACTACCATTCATATGGTATACTGGGTTCTCAATACATTGGGAAGAAGAGGTCCTCCGCAGGAGACAGGCACATAGAACTCTTTACAGTGGGTGTACTGGCTCCTCCCTTCTACTTCCTCCTCCACCTCAGTTTAGAAAAATGTGCCCTCGGAGAGGCTGCACTTACAGAGCTCCTGAAGAGAGTTTTTCTTCATTTAATTTTGTTTGTTATTTTGGGGAACCTGTTTTGGACTAAACAGCTCTCTGCTTCATGGGAAGCCAGGGGAGGGTTACAGTTGCTGGCCTTTCGAGGTACCGATCTGTCCCTGCTACAGGGCCACTGTCCTGTGTGGGTGATTGTTGTGGCGGGCATTGTGCTGCAGCGCTTTACACCCCCAGCTTGCCGCACACCCCTGGCTCAGTCCGAAGACGTCTGCAGTGAGTGTTACCCAGGGTCCCCTCTAGTGGGGAACCCCGGTTGATGTGCGGCATGATGGCGGCGGCGGTGGCGACAGCTGTGTCCCTGCACAGGAACCACACAGACCCCTGTCCACACTGGATGCTTTACTCTACCTCTGGACCATCACGGCGCCAGTATAAAGATTAGTAAAAGCACCAGCGCCATTGTAAGGGGCGGGGCTTAACTTAGAGCGGGGACACAGCTCTCTGGCGCCAATTTCCTGCTTCTCTTTGCATGCTTTGGGCACCATTATACAGCAGCAGACACTCCTCAGCGGTGCCGGCAGCTCCAGACTGGGTGGAAGAGAACTTCAGCAGAGACAGCAAGTGAAATTGAGCTTATAAAACGCTCATGACAGTGTTTGCAGCCTTGCACATGCTTATATAGATATTTACTCTGTATTTATATCTATTACTGCTAACCAGCTCCTCAATCTGGGAGCTCAGGTTAAGGGTGTGCTGGTTCCCCCAATATCTCTGAGTTCTTTCCCCAATTGCTTGTTAAGAATTTCTGTGCTCACATTTAAGTGTTAGAGACTTCACATAGCTTCTATACACTTCACACTGACTCTGACTGGTGTTTTACTGTGTGTGTGTGTGTGTGTGTGTGTGTGTGTGCGTTGTTGTGTGATATCCTTTCTAAAATGGTTAGAAAGTTAACCTGTATGATTTGCAGCATTAACTTTGTTCCTGCATCCACTTCTCAAGTCACTTTTGAGCACTGTATGTCGCCCCAGACCAGGTTGGACGTCATCCAGGAGCGACCGGCGGCCGCGGCCATCGTCAAACTGGTCAAAGCCGCGGCCGGCCTTGATTTGTGTGGGCAGGAGGGGGCGAGGTGGTGCTCTGCTGCTTACCTCCAGACGCTGCAGCTGTCGTAGTTTGCCGATGGCCGCGGCCGCCGGTCGCTCCAGGAGGATGTGATGATGTCATCCAGGAGCGACCGGCAGCCGCGGTCATCGTCAAACTGGTCAAAGCTGCGGCCATGGTCTGTGTGGGCATAAGGGGGGGGTGAGATGGTGCCCCGCTGCTTACCTCCAGATGCTGCAGCTGTGGTAGTTTGCTGATGGCCGCGACCGTCGTCGCTCCTGGATGATGTGATGATGTCATCCAGGAGCGACCGGCGGCTGCGGCCATCGTCAAACTGGTCAAAGCTGCGGCTGGCCGTGGCCATGATCTGTGTGGGCAGGACAGCGGCCCAGGGGGAGGGGGAAGCGGTTGCCTGGAAATGGGGGTTATAGAAGTAAATGTGGTCCGGCCCACTGGGAAATCGCCCGGTTTCCCGGCTGCCCAATCCGCCACTGCCCCAGACTAGAGGGGGGTCTCCACAGCTCAGTGGTATCCCCAAATAATTGTGTACTAAACGGGCCCCTTAGTATTTGTGTCTGATAAGAGGTTCTGATGATATTGATCATATCCTATTTCTTATTAGGTAAGTACTGTAAGGTCTGCCTGTAACGTCTGTGTGTAGCCCTGGACTTACTTAGCGGCTGCGATAGAAACAGGCTGCTCAGGGCCACATATTTTCCCTGACACTCCCATAAAATGTCCGGCTGCTCTCTCCAAACACCGGCTTCCTGTCAATCAACTTGCGTACAGCCAGCGATAAAAAAATGGGCAGGATATTCTCACAAGAAGGCCTTGCATATGCATACTACGGGCCATACACATGCGCTGTCTATTAACCCCTTCAGTGGCAATCCTGAGAATTTTCCGGGCTGTGCCTCAGTGCCCAGTCTGGCAAGCCAGGAAAATTCTCGGGATTGCCACTGTTTATAGCCGGGCAGCGCTGCTGAGTTCAATCACTGAACAGGCAGCTTCAGCGCTGCCCGACTCCCTCCCCTCTGCGGCACCTCCTCCTTCTCCCTCCTCCCCTCCAAGTTTTGTATTGAAGTCCCCGGCTTATGACAAGCCGGCTGCCAGGGACAGGGATGGGGTGCGGGGGCGCAGGTCCGGGCTGCGCCGCTGATTGACAGTGCAGCGGCGCAGCCCGGACCCAGGGAGTCAGTGGTGGTTGTTTTATAAGGGAGCACTCCCCATAAAAAACTCGCCCAGTGGGGAGCGCTCCCCCAAAAAAACCCACCACTGAAGGGGTTAATAATCGCCCAGCCTGCGAATTTGCAGCTGTGGAATCGGGTATTAATATCCCCTTGTTATTGTAGTGTTATCTGTCATTAATGGGCTGACTTGCGCTTATGGATCCTAAACTCCTAGGGCCAGATGTACTCACCTTACAAAAAGTGATAAAATAGAGAGTGATACACCACCAACCAATCAGATCCTGACTGCTGTGTTTGAATAATGACAGGTACAAGCTGATTTGGTTGGGGGTTTATCACTCTCCATGTTATCACTTATCAAGGCTGAGTTCATCTCGCCCTTAATGTTAATGGAAATGTCAAACCACAAAAGCCCTAGCGTCAGGCAGGGGGTAGTCCGTCAGTCATTGTTGTTGGGGTTGTCAGCGCATCTCTTTACTGACAAATATAAATTACACATGTTCTGTGGCTAATTCAATCCAGTTAAAATGCTGACTGAATTCAATTCCAATCTGTATAATGCATAAGTGTCTGTACGTACAATGATAAACTGATGGCAGAAGACACTGGGTCTAGTCATTCAGACCTATGAGGGGCTCTATCATGTACTATAGGTAAATGGTGATTTACATGTTAGATTACGGTACAGTAAAATAAGGGCAGCTGTATGGTGAGCAGAGGGCATTGTATACAGGCCCTTATTCTGGTTCATTTTCAAAGGCAAATTCCTTCTCAAATGGACAAAACCATGTGCACTGCAGGTGGGGCAGATGGAACGTGCAGAGAGCGTTAGATTTGGGGGGGGGGGGGGGGGTTACTTCATGGTGAGACCTATATTGCAGTGTAAAAATAAAGCAGTCAGTAAAATACTGACAAAAAAAACAGTACAAAAACAAAATAACTCACCCAAATCTAAATCTCTCTGCAGATGTTACATCCTCCCCACCTGCAGTGCACATGGTTTTGTCCATTTGAGAAGGCATTTGTCTTTGCAAGTGAACCAGAATAACTCCCACAAAACATTACAATAAAGGATCTGCTACCACAGTCCATGAACATTATGAGTGTTGTAAAAGATTACAGTATATGAATTTTTGTCTTCCCAGGAGATGAATTTTATGAGTCTTCCCCATATGAACCAGTGACCTCCCGATTATCTGACATCTTCCGCGTGGCGTCAGTTAACTCCGGTGAGTGACAATACGCAGTCTCACACAAAGCGGGCAGTCACATGGCGGCATAGGTCATATTTATGTAGAAATGTACTAACACAATAATAAACAAGTGAAAGGGCCATAAATGACACACATTTGCACCATTTACGCAAACAATGCACCAGAGGCACAAGGAGAGGAAAAAGGCAAACAAACACAAAGGACTAAAATAACTAGTCCGTCATAAATGGTTAATGCAAAAAAAAATACCTAGTCTATCTGCCTCAAACTGGGTCTCCACAACACAGCTATTATAGAAAAAGAACACTGTATAACACTCAGGCTTTGCCGTATGAAAGATTTCTGGGTCATATTACCATATAAATGGTGCAGGAATTTATATAACAGTGTGCAAACAGAGTAGAGCCCTCCACCAGGAAAAGTCACCTGGAACCTACAGCCCTCCCTGGCAGAAGTGGGTTGGTGACTTTACCTCTGGGATCTCTCAGTCCCCTCATCATTATTTATCTCTCAATGCCGCTGATGACTGAGGGCTTTGAGTAATATTGAAATGGTTGGCACATGGAAGCGCACACGCAGGGCCAGATGAAGGACCTAATGGGCCTGGAGCTGGAAATGTTCAAGGGCCTATAATAAGAAGTTGGGGAGGTGATGGCAATGCCATGTAGGCTTGTAGAATCCGTACACTATAGGCCACAATGTCTCCCTTAATATATAAAAGTACAAAAATGTAAAAAATAGAAATGTAATTTGAATACTTAGGATTTATAGCCAACTAAATGGCCAGCTGGTGCCTGGTGATCGTCATTCTGTCATCATGGTGGGCCTAGAGCTGCAGCTCCATCCAACCCATTGTTAATCTGGCCCTGTGTATACGGTTCCTAACGTGGGCCTTATTTTGGTTCATTCTTTCTGACAAAATCCTTCTTAGATGGACAAAACCATGTGCACTGCAGGGGGGGCAGATGTTACTTGTGCAGATATAATTAGATTTGGGTGAGTAATTTTGTTTCTGTGCAGGGAAAATACTGACTGCTTTATTTTTACACTGCAATATAGATCTCACTTTGAAGTAAAACCCCACCCAAATCTAATTCTCTCTGCACATGTTACATCTGCCCCACCTGCAGTGCACATGGTTTTGCCCATCTAAGAAGGATTTTGTCAGAAAGAATGAACCAAAATAAGGCCCTTAGATCTGTCTAATGAGATGCTACTTACCCGGCAAGTCCTCTCTTACCTTCCATACACCCTCTTTGTAGAATGACTTATTAATATATATATAGTTTTTTAAAAAGGTAAAAAAGAGTATTTTGAGACATTCGCCCCGGTTATTGTATCCTACAGGTAGCGAAGCAGCCACCTATAAGCAGAATGCCTGCCTGAATGCTGCCAAGTTCTGCAATGTGAACGACACGTGCAAGAAATTACGCTCTACTTTCATCTCAGTCTGCAATCCAACCTCAGCTGAGCAATGTGCCCGTCGCAAGTGCCACAAGAACCTCCGCAACTTCATGGAGCGCATTCCTGCCACTCTAACCTACCCGCTCCTCTTTTGTCCCTGTGTGGACAAGCCATGTGCTGAACGGCGACGGCAAACTACGGTTCCCAGCTGCTCCTTCAGTCGCCCTGAGGTTCCTAACTGCCTGGAGATGTGGGCCACCTGTAGACAGGACCACGTGTGCAGGTAACATTGCACCCTGTACATACACTAAACATGGAACAGCAATTGCAGTATCTACTGTACCAACACAGGCCCCTGTCCAGACTAGGTGAAATAGGAGAGATGTAAGAAATATAGCGGGTATGGAAATGTCTATACCAAACAGGTTGCACAGAAGGGGTAGGAACATGCGCTAGAAGGGAAAGTCAGTTTATAAGGAAATCAACAATACAGTAGGTAGTTGATAATGTAGACAAAGACTTGATTATTGCATTTGGTGGATCTCCCCGGGGTTTCAGGGTACTAATAATGCTTAGCGGGTGTCTTTCAAACTAGGTGTTTAAGAGACAAAAAGAGCAAAAACTCCCCCCCCCCCCCCACCAAGCTCGCACAAAACACTGCATCGCCACCCCTGCATCGGTCTGTCACTACTCTGTCACCACCGTCCCATCGTTACTTAAAATGTGGTTGTAGCGAGACTGCAGTTTAAGTGCTCGTGCACACACACTGGCACGGGCGCGCATGTGCAGATCTCCGGAAATAGCTGAGTAGCTAATACTATAATTCCCCTGGTCAGTGCTTACCTGCTGAGACTGAATCCCCTAGCCAGCATCTCAGTGCAAGTTGTCCACGAATGGATCATGCTGAGATTGGTGTATAACTATACACCAATCCTTCTCATTGCTATCTCTTCTGTACTGCACTCACCTGTTATCTGTACTGCACTTATCTACTATCTCTTCTGTACTGCACTTATCTGCTATCTCTTCCATCCTGCACTCATCTGCTATCTCTTCTGTCCTGGAAGAGGTTTGTTTGGGGAAGCTGCACTAGGTGATCAGGGGAAATATATGTTCCAATAGACAATTGGAGATATAACTGACTATGACTATCCAAGGAAATCCAATATTAACATCACACCCCAGCCTGAACCATTGGCTATTGCTTCGTGTGTGTGATGGTCAGTGGTTCACCCCCGAGTTGTAACACATTTAATTACAAAAGAAAAAGAAACTTGGGTGGGGTGCACTCTTAAGGTGCCCACACACTAGAACAATTTTTGGGCCGATTGGCCGATTTCCGATAAATCGGCCGATATATCGTCCGATGTTTACTGATAATTGGTCAAAAATCGGCCGATTTTGGGCCGATGCGCGCTTCCGTGGATCTTTAGCTGAATCTTCTGATCTTACGTGCTGCACAAAAGATCAGAAGATTTAACAAAAGATCCATAGGAACGCACACGGGATCTTAAGAAAAATCTTTGGTAAAGATTGCGCTTGCCTGAAATCTTTTGTCCAGGACGGAAACAAGATTTCAAGGCTAATTTATATGCACATCTTACGTTGGCAGATCTTTCTAGTGTGTGGGCACCTTTAATCCCCAATTTGAAGTTGCTCTATTAAGATGCTTTTTATTTTATTTTTGGTTTTTATTTTTTTAAATGCTGTGTATAATCACTTAAATATTGAGGCTTTTGGTCATATGACTTCAAAGTCCAGGTGATATCAGGACAAGTTTTTACTGCCTTAGTCCCTACGAATATTTTAATTAATTACATGGGGCTGGTATTTACAAGTTTGTTAATACTATATTAGATTGACCGGTCAACATGTAAATACCAGCCCCTATTAATTAATTAAAATATTAGTAGGGACTTATGCAGCCCATACACGGTCCGTTTTCGCCGGCTCCGTTCAGTACTATGAGATGCGCGCTCCCGCGCATCACATAGTACGGTACAAAAAGTATGTGCTGCACATACTTTTTGTACTAGCTACACATCGCATCGGATCGCAGTGCATGCACACTGCATGCACAAGGTATGCGATCCGATGCGATGCATGCTAATTAATTGCCGAACGGATCCGTTAAACGGACGTGTATGGGCACCTTAAGGCAGTAAAAACTTGTCCTGATATCACACTGGACATTGAAGTCATATGACCAAAAGCCTCAATATTTAAGTGATTATACACAGCATTTAAAAAAATAAATAAATAAAATAAAAATATGAAGCATCTTAATAGAGCAACTTCAAATTGGGGATTAAGAGTGCACACCACCCGAGTTTCTTTTGTAATCTCTTCTGTACTGCACTCACCTGTTATATTTATTGCACTCATCTGCTATCTCTTCTGTCCTGCACTCATCTGCTATCTCTTCTGTACTGCACCCATCTGCTATCTCTTCTGTACTGCACTCATTTGTTATCTCTTCTGGACTGCACTCATCTGCTATCTCTTCTGTACTGCACTCATTTGTTATCTCTTCTGTACTGCACTCATTTGTTATATCTTCTGTACTGCACTCATCTGCTATCTCTTCTGTACTGCACTCATCTGTTATCTCTTCTGTACTGCAATCACCTGTTATCTGTACTGCACTCACCTGCAATCTCTTCTGGACTGCATTCATCTGTTATTTCTTCTGTACTGTACTCATTTGTTATCTCTTCTGTACTGTACTCATTTGTTATCTCTTCTGTCCTGCACTCATCTGTTATCTCTTCTGGACTGCACTCACCTGTTATGTTCTGTAATGATTTCAGGTCTAGGTTGGCAGATTTTGTAACCAACTGTCAGAGCTCCAGTCAGTCTGCCAGCGGCTGTGTGAGGGATAACTATGCGGCATGCCTGGGGGCATATGCAGGATTGATTGGTAAGTTATGTATTTCCCTCCGTTGCTCTGTTAGTATATTAGATACCTATTTCCTTACTCACTGACTGACAGTCTCCTCCTCTCCACAGGGCATGACGTGGCTCTGAACTTCCTGGACTCAGAACCCCATTCACTGTCCATAGGACCATGGTGCACTTGTAACGGGAGTGGTGACCAGGAAACCCAATGTGAACTATACCTGAAAGAGTTCACTCAGAACCGCTGCCTACGTGAGTGCAAAATATGGGAATGGGTGGAAGGAGAAGGATGATGTCCTATCCCATGGGAGCGATGGTGGGATAATGACAGAAAAATAAGACTGTGCCAAGAGTTATGTGACTGCACATGGCCAACATTGCCCATGTGCGTTTCTTATTGACACTGCATCCACCTATGCAGAACGTTACCATTTGCACTGTGCACAGAGACACAGCAGCTTATGACGTGTCCAGATCCAGGAGACAAGAATGAGGGAGAGGCTCTGCCTGATGGGAGAGAGAATCGACCTTGATGTACTGTTGATTCATTTATCATAGGCATGAAGTACAAAGTCAGGGTTGGTCACAGTGCTGTGGGAATATACTGTAGTAGCTGTGGGAATATACTGTAGTAGCTGTGGGAATATACCGTAGTAGCTGTGGGAATATACTGTAGTAACTGTGGGAATATACTGTAGTAGCTGTGGGAATATACCGTAGTAGCTGTGGGAATATACTGTAGTAGCTGTGGGAATATACTGTAGTAGCTGTGGGAATATACTGTAGTAGCTGTGGGCATATACTGTAGTAGCTGTGGCAATATACTGTAGTAGTAAGTCAGGTCAGGTGCATGATAGAATGTCAGAGTGCACAACCACTAACACTGCAGACTTTTGAACCTGTCAATCACATGTATAAGACCAGCTGCTGATACTGTTCTTTTTAACCCTCTAGAAAATGCAATTCATGCCTTTGGCAATGGTACGGATGTGGTGCACAAGCAGAGTGTCCCCAGGCCTCCTCACACAACTGCAACTCCCAGAGCTGAGAGGAGGCACCTTCTACCAGACAACCAGAGTGACAGCAACACCCTGTATGAGACCAACCCAGCCATATGTGACCTGATCCAGGTAAAACCCACTTACAGTAGGGGCGGGGGGGGAGGCATGTCATGTCTACTCTGGAACACATATACGCTCATGCACTTTGTAGTTGTTTGGTCATGTTTGATCTGAGTTGTGACATGTGTTGGGTTATTGGTTCTCTACATTCCCTGTATAATAGGCCCTAATGTGTGTTGTTTCTGCTTGCAGGACATGAAGAATAGCAGCACTGCGCAGTTTAGGATCTGTGTTTCTGAGGTACTATAAAACAACTCCAGCTATTGGGTAGCGAGAGATCACAGCTGCATAGAGGTGTAACACAAATGGGAAGTTATTTACGTGTCACTTTGGACAATCGGGGTTGTCAAGAGTAGTAAAGGGCCTGGGTACTGGGGGCCTCGCCAAATCCAGGAGGTGTGGCCACATCCACTAATATTTAAACTACAGTATACTATGCTAAGCAGATCTCTACATGATGCACAGGGGGACATCTGTCTGGACCCAATAGCTTAGCAGTCAGATATGTATGATCTGGGTGCACCCACTAATGGTAGGAGGTATGACTGTAACTGTGGAGATATCTCCCAAAATCAGACAGCCGGCATGCATCTTGTAGTGCAGGTGGCCTGACCATCCAGGTGCACTAATCAACGACAGCTTTATAAATCATGTCAACTGCATTGTGTGGATCAGCATACCCTCCAACATTTTTAGGGCAGAAATTGGTACACCTACTGAAAGGGGGCGTGGTCATGGATAAAGGGGGCGTGGTTACGCCCCCTTTCCGAATGTATACTTTTTTCAAAGGTATGTATTTAAAAAAATGCAGGAGAGGGGGGGGGGGGGGAGAGTCTAGCCATGATGGAGGGTATGCTAAAATACACTACACGCTGCCTGCATCACACTACAATACACTACACGCTGCCTGCATCACACTACAATACACTACACGCTGCCTGCATCACACTACAATACAGTACACATGCCCTCCTCGGTGATCGGCAGGACGGGGCGATGTGGTGGGTGTCAGAGAATCCGTTGTCCAGCTCGGCCAGGTCCTCGAGAGCGCCCAGGCCCCCGGGGAAGGGATCTGCTGCTGCTGAGGGGGAACCTTGTCCAGGCGGCTGCTGCTCCCGGAGGGAAGAGGACGGAGGACGGAACTTGTAAAAGTCCTGCCAGTCCTCGTCAAACTGGGCGAGTGGTGCCGCCACCTCCATGCCGGGGTCCACGGGGAGCGGGGTACTTAGAATGGGGCGCTACGACAGCTGGTCTGTTGCCCCAGGACGCGCGCTCCCAACACAGTCCTGTTGCAGAAAACCGGTACATTCGGTACAAACTGATTTTGCCGGTACAGACTGTTAAAAAACGGTACTGTACCGGCAAAATCGGTACAGTTGGAGGGTATGGATCAGTAGTTCCCAACCTCAATCCACAAGTTTACTAACATGTCATGTTTCGAGGATTTCTGTCAATTAAAGAAATCCTATATGTTCTGTGCCCTGTGTTCTTCATTCTATACCCTCATCCAGGGGCGTAACTAGATATTCGTGGGCCCCATAGCAAAAGTTTGTAAGGGCCCCCTATTTAGCAACTGATGGTGATAAATGTATGTAAAACATATTACTTAGACAGGAAAGATGGGCCCCCTTCAGCTCTGGGCCCCATAGCAGCTGCACCCCTTGCACCTATGGTAGTTACGCCTTTGCCCTCATCCTGTGTCCTATGTGTTCTGTGCCCTGTGTTCTTCATTCTATACCCTCATCCTGTGTCCTATGTGTTCTGTGCCCTGTGATCTTCATTCTATACCCTCATCCTGTGTCCTACTGTATGTGTTCTGTGCCCTGTGTTCTTCATTCTATACCCTCATCCTGTGTCCTAGGTGTTCTGTGCCCTGTGTTCTTCATTCTATACCATAATCCTGTGTCCTAGATGTTCTGTGCCCTGTGTTCTTCATTCTATACCATAATCCTGTGTCCTAGATGTTCTGTGCCATGTGTTCTTCATCTATACCCTCATCCTGTGTCCCACTGTATGTGTTCTGTGCCCTGTGTTCTTCATTCTTTACCCTCATCCTGTGTCCTATGTGTTCTGTGCCATGTGTTTTTCATTCTATACCATAATCCTGTGTCCTAGATGTTCTGTGCCCTGTGTTCTCCATCTAAACCCTCATCCCGTGTCCTAGGAGTTCTGGGCCCTGTGTTCTTCATTATATACCCTCATCCTGTGTCCTAGGAGTTCTGAGCCCTATGTTCTTCATTCTATACCCTCATCCTGTGTCCTATGTGTTCTGTGCCCTGTGTTCTTCATCTATACTTTCATCCTGAGTCCTAGGTGTTCTGTGCCCTGTGATCTTCATTCTATACCCTCATCCTGTGTCCTATGTGTTCTGTGCCCTGTGTTCTTCATCTATACCCTTATCCTGAGTCCTAGGTGTTCTGCGCCCTGTGTTCTTCATCTATACCCTCATCCTGTGTCCTATGTGTTCTGTGCCCTGTGTTCTTCATCTATACCCTTATCCTGAGTCCTAGGTGTTCTGCGCCCTGTGCTCTTCATCTATACCCTCATCCCGTGTCCTAGGTGTTCTGTGCCCTGTGTTCTTCATTCTATACCCTCATCCTGTGTCCTATGTGTTCTGTGCCCCGTGTTCTTCATTCTATACCCTCCTCTGGTGTCCTATGTGTTCTGTGCCCTGCGTTCTTCAATCTACACGTTTATCCTGTGTCCTATGTATTCTGTGACGTAAATCCGTCTTCATTCAGTACCGTCAGTGTGTATTGTACGTTTGATATTTACCTGCTGTGTGCTCTATTCATTCTCTGAATACTCTGCGCTGGGTGACTCACAGACTAATCTATGGTACTTGCTTATCAGACAATGGATTCTTCTTGTTAACCACAGTTTGCCAAATGCTTTTTGATGGCGGAGGACTTGTCTTTACACTGACATGTCTTCCATATGTCTGTACCATGACAATATACTAAGCATGATATGTTCTTATGTCATAGAGCATGGGTCTTCAAACTGCGGCCCTCCAGATGTTTGTGAAACTACAAATCCCAGCATGCCTTGCCACAGTTTTGCTATTAGGGAGTGTTAAAACTGTGGCAAGGCATGCTGGGATTTGTAGTTTCACAACATCTGGAGGGCCGCAGTTTGAAGACCCATGTCATAGAGCCTACCATATGCACTGTGTATGTGTGTGTGTGTGTGTGTGTGTTACTCTTTGCTGCCCCCCCTCTAATAAACCAATACTGTCTATTTTATGGGCCTTCATCCTGTATTTACACCATCCCTTTCTTCTCTCCACAGTCACATCTAAATGCAGACCATATACCAGACTTAGCGATATACGAGGACCACTCTGGGATAACTCGGTGCCAAGCCAGTGGTTTGTACACCGCCATCTTCCTGTTTTTCACTGTCCTCTATTGAGAGAGCCCAGAGGGATGGGGAAGATGGGGAAATTGTGCCTTCCCTGAGATGGATGAACTTTAAACTTGTATATAACCCAAGGGCACCCTGCACAATGGGATGTGAACCACAGTTCTTGCGACAAGCAGAAAGATGTGAGGTGCGGAGGACTAACAGCATACTTTGTACAGTCACCTTCCGCCCTCTGCTTCTAGATAATTATATGACCGTGGTAGGTAGAACACAAGTCTGTGAGGTAAATATATGTATAAATAGGAATAGAGGGAATAGGAGTGAGACTGAAAGAATGTAATGCGAGTGAGCCATAATCTGCAGAGTGGAGAGATGATCTGCAGGTATACAGCGGGAGAGACCTCAGGAGAGATGCTCTGCAGATTTCTGTCGTGAGGAAATGAAAGTTACTGAGCCGATCTTCTGTCCGTTGAATAATGTTGCAATCAGATTGACATGAACTGACCAAAAATAAACAAATCTACTTGTAAACCCACAAATAGGAAACTGAATAAAATATGAGTTACCTGCAAACCGCATCTATCGGGAACCTGACAGGAGATGAGTTAGCAGCGGGAACCCCTGCAGCTCTCGTTCCCTGTATATAAATATCTTTATACTCCGTCTGCAATTCTGCATTTTTCTTCATTTAACGAATTAAAATGTATTGACCCCAAATGCCTCATTCATTTTATTACTGGTCTAGAAAAGTGGTTAGACGTTGCCAAGGGAAGGCGGTGATAGGGTGGAGGGAGTGGGGTGGGGAGGGGATGTGGGTTAATGGACAGAGACACAGATCTATGGATGGATAAAAGCCACCAGAACCGAGAGCCTCACAGCGTGCGGGGGAACCCTGATTATATGCTTGACATGAGAAAACAATCACTGAATCCAGAATTAGTGTGCTGTGCTTTCTGAGTCATCTAGTGCCATGCTATTTTAATGAAACATTGCAGCTCCACCATTGGTCACAGACTGATTATTGCATATACATTTTATAAACTGTATATATTGTGTGCGTACGCACACACACACACTCACTCACTCAGTGGCTTAAGTTCGTCCCACTTGCCCGGATGCAAGATAAATCTTGGTGCCCTCCCCTCCCCCCATACACAAACACACACACAGCACCTTGTATAAATGTATGTACAGTATGCATGTATGTATGTATGTTATGTAGATTACTGTATGTTTAAAATAAAGAGACTGTGATGCCTTTGGTCCTGCCAGGAGGGGGAGTCAGCCATATAAGCGATATCGATTGCTTCCAATTAACTATTTCAAATGCAGAGGAGGAGAGGTGCCCCCTTGGGGAGCAGGAGCCCGTTGGCAGATGACTCCATTGCCTCCCAGAGTTACACCTGTGCACACACACACACACACACACCACACAAACTCCTACAGCTTACATAAAACTAGCTCAGCCAGTATTAACACTAAAAGTAAGGGACGTGGGTTCCACTACCCAACAGTGTCCTCTTGTGCACTTTGAACCTTCATTGTAATCTGTTCTCAATCTCTGTCGGACATCTAACATCTCCGGCAGCCCAAATCTCCATGGGAGGGATTTACAGTATATTGAATCCAATTCACACGAGATCTGACACCAGGATGATGATGTTTTGCATTGTTTTGGATCCCGAGCAAGGTATGAAAACCTGAGCCGGTACTCAGATTCCCCGGAAAGTGGAAATTCGGATGATCTCGTTTTCTAGGAAATTCCACAGTTGTGAATGGATCCTCAGTGGGTTTTTTTTTTTTTTTTTGGAGTAAAAAAGTGTTTTGGTCCAGATTCAGATTTGGTTTTAATTTGGAATTTCTTGGAAATTGTTAAAAACAGCTAAAGTCATGTTATGTGTACCTATTTTTGTTTCTACGGTATTCACATCAATGCCATTAATTTCCAGTCATCTCTCATCAGTTCTGACTACTCTCCTGTCTGAAATGGCTCCTCAAATCACAAGGCAGGGACTTATGGTGTGTACACACGGTCAGATGTGCCTTCAGATACTATCCACGATCCGATCGGATCGTGGATAGTATCTGAAGGCACATCCGATTTGCATACAAGTCTGACTATATAGTGCAGATCTGCACTATATATTTAAGGCAGACAAGGCTTTCTGCCTTGCGATACGTGAACGCGCATTGGAATCGGATCGGGATCTGAAGGGTTAAAACCCTTTGCGATCTGCATCCGATTCCGATCAGATGTTGACTATATCGTCAACATGGGAGGGCAAAAAGTACAGTGTGTACACACCATTACAGTACCAGTTATCCAAACCCCAAGGTTCTGATTTTAAATCCAAGTTTGAAATCAAGATTCTGAACTGTCAAATCAGGACTCAATTCGACTTGGATTCCCTAAATTCAGGTTGGTTCAGATTTCTAAAAAACGGAACCCCACATCCATAATATCAGCCTGATTCATGCTTGTTTGGAAGAGGGCGAATTTGGTTCGGCGGTGTGGCGGATGGTGCTGACCTGTTCGAATCAGGCCCTATGTTGCAAACAAATAAAACAGTATTATATAATAATGGCTGGCTTGGGATGGGAACAGATCATTAATAGTAGGTCATGTGAACCTCACTAGATCCCGCTCATTCTGGCACTAGGGGGGCTGCCCGTACTGCTGGTCATTATGCACAGTGGCTTCATCTACCCTTACTCTCTCTTGAGGCGATATTTAAGGTACACGTTGTTGAATCAAGCTCAAACAGCCAACCAGGACATAATGTAATTCCATATATTACATGTGAAAGTAGCTCTCTGATTTGCACTTCTCACTGGGTTGTGCTGCAGTTGACCTATATATGTATCCTCACTACTGGGTGCCCGTACGCCATGTAGCATGAGACGCCTGACGCAAAAAAGTCTCTCACAGTGTGCTATAGACACAACTAGGCTGCAATGTTAGCCACATAGGAACTGGTATAACACAAAGTTGTATATGAGACGCAACAGAACTAGGCATGAGGAAAAGCTGCGTCCAATCACGTTGGGTTCCTTTTTATTGGGCATGACCGAAGCAACAGTAATAAAGGACTCTGCCCATAATAAGGGCTACTTAGTGGGGTGTACTCTTAGCACCCAGTTTCCTAACAGTAACAAGTATTGACTGGTACTAAGAGAAATATAGATCAGTGTAATAGATCATCTCTCTGCTGCTTCTGACTTTCATACAGCACTTCCCACACTAATGGGTTGTGGTCCGAGACCGCTATCTCCATCACTACTAATGTTATTCAGATTCTTCTGTTGTCGCTTTTTAAAACTTTTTTACACTTGTGTTTCTAATGTGTCAGTAATAAATCAATGACGGACATTGATGCAATATAATGTGGGCCTCTAGCTGTCCGTGCTTCTGGTATGATGAGGGAGTGCTTGGATGAGCAGAAGCATCTATAAACTCCTAGGGAGTGAGTGATTGAACCAGCCTCACACAGAAGATCATTGGTTAACAAGTTAGGGAGATTAGCCAATTACAAACAAAAAAGAGAATAAGTCCCAAGGCGCAAACAACTTTCTTCAGCCGGATCCACAAATACAGGGTCACCACTCAACCCCTAAATTCGGAAAGCTTGTTTGGAGAATTGGACCGGGGGCGATGAAAGGTCTGTATACACAATTATCCGATGTTCCTCAGGAAGACGGAATATGTAAAATAAATAAAAGCGTGTGTGAGAAAAACATCTATTCAGCCCACATGGTATGAATAGGAATCTGGGATTGGGTCACTAGAGGCGTACCCTCACTCACACTAGAAAACACACCCGTGGTGAACTTATGTAAAGAAACCTTTATGTGCACCATCTACTTTGTTCTAGTGTGAGTAAGGGTAATTGTGTATACAGACCTTTCATCACCCCCGTTCCAATTCTCCAAACAATTCTCCCCTATCCACGGACCTGCGAATTAAGGCGGCAGCCGGCTATGGGGGCAGGGCTTGGTGACATCAGCCTTGCTCCGCCCCAAAAACGAAGCCTCGTCCAGCCCCCCTTTCACACCTTTTAGCCATGTGAACATCACTGGTGATCAGGAGCCTGGAAGCCATAAGTCAGGGCAGATGCGGGCGCTGCGGAACGCTTGTATATATAAATAATAAATAATAATAAATGTTATTATTAATAATAATAATAATAATAACACCTTTCAAAAGTGGTCTGCATCTGTCCTGACACAAGGTACGTCTACTGCTACTGCCAGCTGATCTGGCGACCCTTACCAATCATGGAGATTACATGCCACAGACTTCTTCCGGGCATTCTGACACTGACTGTCTGCATCACCCTGCATCCCCTTACAGGGTGCGATCTGGAAAACATTAACTGTTGTTAGCTCTAGAGGACTTTACTTGGCTACCCCAGGACCAGAGAGTAGCTGCCAGGAGGAAGAGAAAGGAGCCATAAAGTGAGAGATTGTGAGCTTAGAAAGTGCCGTACTGGTTCTGTTATGTTTGTGTATTTATTTATTTATTATATTTTTAACCTTTTCCTGACCACTTATCTTATTTAAAACAGTCTATGCCAGTGGTTCCCAAACTGTGTGTCGTGGCTCGCTGGGGCGCCTCGGGACACTTGCAGGGGTGTCCCGGGTTGATGGTCTAGGACCAATTCAAATTATTTACGGTTATTTATGTAGTGCTCATTCTAACCCGTGCAGTTCCTCCTCCCTGCCTGGGGTGTCGCTGTCTGCTGTGGTCTTTCTAGCACAGGTCTGGTTTGCATATCAGTGCTGATATACAGACCACACTGTGCTAGAAGCACTACAGCAGACAGCGACACCCCAGGCAGGGAAGAGGAACTGCAGGGGTTTTAGAAGATAGCGGGTGCAAGAATGAACACTAATTTATGGTCAAAACCAGTGTTTGTGGCTGCCTATTATAAAATGTGTACAAACAGAAGCAAATCCTGCCCTTCACCTCATAACTGAACCTAAGAATCACATATAAACCCAATCTACTTAATGTTATATGTATTCTGTTTTTTTTTATATATTTTAGCCTAGGGCAGGGGTGTCAAACACAAGGCCCGCGGGCCAAATCCTGCCCGCCAGACCTCTTCATGTGGCCCGCGCAGCCGCCGCCAGCCTTCACCTTTTATTCTCGATTTTTTTTTAAACAAGAAAGCCGCCTCTTCAGCGCATGCACGGCAGCCTACAAGCCAGAGAACGTCTGCCCTCTAGCGCAATGCCGCCGGTTGTCAATCCCTCCTCCGCTCCCACCTGCTGTATAGGAGCCAGAGAGAGGAAAGAGCAGGTCCGTCGTGGTGAATGGTGCTGCTGCTGCTGTGCGCTCCAGGTCACTTACTGCTGAGTGTGCACTGCACAGTGACCGGGAGCACGCTGACCCCCACTCCTGGATAGATAGTGCGAGGAGCGCTACTCACAGGAGGGAGGGGGAAATGCGCCTGTGTGAGAGTGCAGCTGTGTCCTTGGTGGTGGAGCAGTTCAGACTGGAGTGGACTCATCAGAGCCGGTAAGTGTCAAACTCTCTGCCTATGTGTGTGTGTGTGCACTGGCACATTGCAGCCCATCATTAATTGCTGTGTCCCATGATAATAAGCAGGACATATGCCCTAAGACTGAGTGCTGCCCCCCTGTGCAGGCAGCGTGTGCCCTAATGCACTGCAGTTCAGTGACAATAATTTATTATAATAAAGAGTGGACACATAGTCCTACAGATACAACCGGCCCTTTGAGGGTGACCAAACTGCTAATGCGGCCCCCGATGAATTTGAGTTTGACACCCCTGGCCTAGGGGGTGCTGTGAAAAAATTCTGATACTGTAGGGTGCCGTGCTTCAAAAAAGATTGGGAACCCCTGGTCTATGCTCTATAGAACATCTGAACTGTTAAATATTAATACAGTGTCCTGTGTATAAAAATACCAATTTTCAGGGCTGTTACTGCTCACCAGACTCCCATACTTACTTCAATGTGCTACACAGTGGGATATTTTGGATTATATTTGGAACCCCCCCCCCCCCCTCTAAAAATCCTGCGTTTGCCACTGATGGTGATGGCGCCGTGGGCGAATTATGCAGTGCCTGCATGTCCATAGACTCTCGGTCATTTTATTTCTAGGAAGGATTTTCCTTTACAGGCAATCACAGCCTGACATCTACATAACCGCTAATTACATCTTGTTATTATATTTACCATCCAACACCGCAGGACAGGTGACTCGAAGCAAAGATCAAAAGCAAATCCCAAAGTATATGAAAAAAACTATTTTTGCGGAATAACAATTTCTTGTGTTTTTTAAAGTTATACTACAGATTTGTATATGTTTATCTTATATATGTTATATAACATTTTATTTTATGTGGCCACTTTTCCAAATTGTCAAATGTATTTTAATAAATACAATAGATATATTTCTGATTATGTGTTGCGGTATGTATCACGCAAGGCTGAAAATGGATGTTTATGCTAAAAACCATTTGCATGTGTGCAGGGAAATCGGTGTGCAGGGGGGGGGGGTGGGATGCAGAGAAGCAGATAGAACAATGCATAAATGTACATAGGTCACAGTATTCTATACTATGCAGCAGAAGACACTATGGGGGTTATTCTTATCCATTCGGTCCTCTGTGCATTCGCATGGAGGACCGATGGTGCGCGTCTGTGCATGTGCAGATGTAGGGTGCGTGCACCTACGGCAAACTTTTGGTTCGCCGGGTGCACGCACCCATGACGACGTCCGGGGGGGGGGGTGGGCGGAGATGGGCGGGGGGCTCCAGGCTGCACCATTACCATATGGGAATGCCGAGCGTTCCATGGCCGTTCCCATGAGAACGCTGGGCATTCTCATGGTAATGAGGCACTGCGGGGGGGCGGGTAGCTGACATCACTGGATGTCAGCTGCCCGCCCATATCCACGCCAGCGTGCACACATATGTAAGTGACTTCATAAGTGACATAATTCGATGGTCGTGACCATCGAAAGATGTGGGCGGTTACCCGAGGCATGCGAATGGATGTTTATGCAAAACATCCATACGCAGCCTGTGAGGGCGAAGCCGCACTTCTAGGGGACGGCGGGTGGGCATTCATTCGTCGGGTGGGGTTGGGTGGACTCACAAGGCTGCGAATTCACAGCCCTGTGAATCAACCAGAATAACCCCCTGTGTCCACTGAGCACAGCAGCATGAAGAATGACAGACTGTCTCAATGTAGGCCATGTGTTTTTTCACTGGGTGAAGCCCTGGCAATAGCTCAGATACTTGGAGCCAGAACTACTTATCTCTGTTGTCTATTTCAGGACCCTTGGGATTGAGCCAAGATTCGTCCATCCCCGTCAGTGTGCACTCTGGGAAATCTCCTAGACCTGGACCACTCGCATCTGGGAGGGATGCCAGGAGATGGTCTACACAGATAATATATTCTACAATGTGTTCCTAGGCAGATGTTTCATTTAGAATGCTGCATTATTCAATTAATTTTCAATGATAATACAGTCAGTTACTGCTCTCAGTGGTAGCTAACTGAGCCCTTGACAATAATTACAGAAAGAGACAAGTAATGAACAGTTACAGATTGTCTAGGTGTGAGCCAAGCCAACTTTACACGAGGAGCGTCCACAGCAGCTCCCGAGGGAGCCAGAAGAGCGAGCAGGCTAGTACAGTACATGGAAAGTGCATGATGATGTAACACAGTCTTAGGGCCGTATTTATCAAATCATATTTGTGGCTAAATCCCCCAAAACACATGTAAAGTATCACCCCAATGTACCAAAGGAGGACCGCAGTATCAATCTCCGATCCCTGCTGCGATCCCCCCTGCACCACTGCCGGCCGCCTCCCCATAGGTCCCTGCGAGCAAAGGGATTATACATCCCAGCTCTAAGATCGCATTCTACAATGCTATCCTGGGCGATAATATTCCGCCCAGATCTCATTGTAAATGCGATAATTGATAAATGGGCCCCTAAGTGATCTACAGTATATTACTATAGCTAACAAAATGTACACAATGCTCTATTGTTTATAACATTTATGTTATTTATGGCAAATTAAAAGGTCACAATTTATTAACTTGATTACAAATTTACTGTTACTTAATTTGGGTGGCAAATATACCACTGCGGTCCACCAGCCCTTATTACAACTGAATTATGTAACCGTCTGGGGGGCCAGGGTCCCCTTCTCGCAACTGAAAACCTGTAACCACCGGTGGATCCCATTTTTGCCTCTCCCTCTTATTCTAAGCTGGCTCTTCCCCCACCACTACCATGCAGCCCTATTTCTCTTTTTGTGGGACACAGACAGCTTTTATCCCCATTCGCTGCTATTTGCAGGTGATTCTCCTATAGGGGAGCCACACCCATTGCCAGTGAGTCAGTTAGGAATGGTAGTTGGTGGCCTCCCCTCCTTGAATTGTGAAATGCGCTGCATCCAAACACCCCCCCCCCCCCCCCCCTCTGGAGCCTCCCATGCTCACTACCCAAGTCAGTTTCAGGGACCGGGAGGAAATGACATACTGTATCTGACTTCCTAAAAACCACTTGCACGAACACACTCACAAGTAAAATGGATACACCACTGGGCCAATCTGAGAAGGGCTGGGTAACCTAGGTCTTCACACCTTGTACTAGTGGGTGGTAAATGATTTCTCCTAAGATAAGATTTCTTAGTAATGTGCAGCAAAAGCAAACACTTGGAACAGTATACGAGCTGGACGAAATGGTACAATAAGAAGGCCACTGGGGCAGAACTGACGCCGGGATGGCGTGATGCTTTACTGTACTTACTTACGTTTCTAAAAACGGTTCTGCCAGCTAAAACCCCTTTTACACTGCATATCTTTAAATGGTATTTCTATGCAGTTTTTGTCCCTTCACAACACTAAACCCGTTTTAACCCATAGAAAACAGTGGATGAAAAAAAACGGGTCTGAAACGGATAGGACCCTGCTTTTATTACCGTTTAGAAATACCAGTTCAATAGAACCAGTAAATTCACTCTGCACCTTTCAGACTGCACAAATTACCGTTTTGAAACAGTAAAAAAACGGCAAAATACCAGGTAAAAAGTGCGGTCTGAAAGGGGCATTAGCTGCTGAGTTGCTCCATCTAAATAGCATGCCATATGCAATACTGTCCTGAGGGGTTTGAAGCACCAAAGTCCCATCATATCATGTTTATTGAAGTGAATATATATTGTAGCTTTTGACATTTTAGCTTTACCAAATACTGCCTTCTAGGCAACATGCATGACCAGTTATAGTAATAATAAGAATTACATATTCTGCATAGAGAACAAGAAAAGTTACTATACAGTTGGGGTTACGGTACAACTGTTAGACCACACTTAAGTCGACAGTCATTAGGTCGACCACGGAAGGTCGACAGGGTTACAGGTAGACATGGGTCAAGGTCGACATGGGTCAAGGTCGACATGGGCCAAGGTCGACATGGTTCTAGGTCGACAGTCATTAGGTCGACATGAGTGATTCACTGTTTTTTTCCCCCGAATGTCGACACAGTCGACATGGACATAGTTGGAGTTGAACCGCAGCCCCCCGCATCGCTCGCTTCACTCGCGATGCTTCGGCCACAGTGCCTCGCTACGCTCGGCACACTGTTTTATTCTCCCACCACGCCCTAGTGGATGGTAGGGCATGAAATACCGCCTGTCGGCACATGTCGGCTCAAAAAACAGTGAAAAACTCATTTCGACCTATGACTGTCGACCTAGAACCATGTCGACCTTGGCCCAAGTCGACCTTAAGTCATGTCGACCTTGACCCAAGTCGACCTTTAACCCTGACGACCTTGGCCCATGTCGACCTTCCGTGGTCAACCTAATGACTGTCGACCTGTCGCGTGTGGTCTAATAGATGACCATTTCCCACAGTGGGTCATTACTCAGCAAATCCAGCAGTGTCCATAGAAATTAGCAGCAATTGGTAACTAGGGATGTGGCGAAAATCCTGACAGTCAGATTCCCACCGGATCCCAACGGTAAGTACTGAGGTTAGGGTTAGACCAGGGGTTCCCAAAGTTTTTGAATCACGGCACCCCGAAGCATCAGAAATGTTTTCTTGGCACCCCTAGGCTAAATGTCATTCTTATTGATAAAGTCAGAAATATAACAAATACAAATATTAAGTTTAATAAATTGTGTCTATATCTCGAAAAAAAGGGGGGACGGCTGTAAAACAGCACAATTGGGCGCTGTGAGGGGTTGTGATGTGAAGCAGCTACTAAACAAGAGATCGAGAGTCCCTATGAAAGGAAAACAGAAAAGATATATATATACAATAGTAGCGCTATAAATTGAAATATAAAAATGTAATTGTATTAAAAAGGGGGGTACACAATAAGATCAACAATGTAAATAACCAGCATGAACACCATTAATTTGCAAATAGAGCTGATTAGACTGGATCCATTCCTAGTATGCCGTCAGAGTCTATCCAGAGATAACAGATATTGTCTCCTTATGGAGTATATTTACCGCAGGTCGATCCAAATGAGGTATTTAATCCTTTTCAGGAAAGCATTTCTGCGAGGTCCATCACTTGGTGAGGGGAGATTCCCCAAGGGTTACCAATTGTGCGGATAGGAGGTTAGAATTGATGCTCCGGTGACGGCTGGTCTGGGTCCAATAAAATAGGCAGGCAATAGGTGGCGAGTGGTGTGCTGGTGTAGTCACTCCTGACGTGTTTCGCTACCTAAGAGTAGCTTTATCAAAGGATCCTAAAGCTACCAAGTGATGGACCTCGCAGAAATGCTTTCCTGAAAAGGATTAAATACCTCATTTGGATCGACCTGCGGTAAATATACCCCATAAGGAGACAATATCTGTTATCTCTGGATAGACTCTGACGGCATACTAGGAATGGATCCAGTCTAAGCAGCTCTATTTGCAAATTAATGGTGTTCATGCTGGTTATTTATATTGTTGATCTTATTGTGTACCCCCCTTTTTAATACAATTAAATTTTTATATTTCAATTTATAGCGCTACTATTGTATATATATCTTTTCTGTGTCTATATCTCATCCTTAGGGTCAGTTATGTGGTAGTGGACAGGATTCATTATGTTTGTCCACAATTTGACTTTTAAAATGGACATAAAAAACTGATCCTGGACCACCAACCCACGGCACACAGTTTGGGAACCACTGGGTTAGACACTAGGGGTGACATTTAAAAGGATGTGATTTTTTGGCACTTTCCAAAATCGCATATTTTCGTACTTTTGAAAATTTTCGGGTAAAAATGTGCGATAAAGTGCGATTTTTAGTCATGAAAATGTGCGAATTTGAGGACATGTGCGATTTTGTGTTAAAAAATGAAAAAAAAAAATGGCGTGGGGTCCCACCCTCCTGAGCATCTCATTGAGCTGGACCTAATTCCAAATATACGGGGGACAAAAAGCGTAGGGGTCCCCTGTATTTCTGACCGGTCCTGGTTCTGCTGTCAGTACATTGGAGGCAGCCAGCTCACCCCGCAGTATTATCTAGAAGCAGAGGGTGGAAGGTGACTGTACAAAGTATGCTATTAGTCCTCCACACCTCACATCTTTCTGCTTGTCACAAAAACTGTGTGCGACATAAATACAGGGACAGCGGCAGGTTTTTGGCTTGAGAACAGCTCCTACTCACAATAGTGTTCCGAACTAAGGTCCCGTATGCTGGCTACAGGTGTGGAGCAGCACCCCCAGATCAGGTGAGTGGCTCCCTCTCTATCCCCCCCCCCCCCCCCACCTTGCCCACCAGTGACGTAACTACTGTAAGGCAGCCCCAGCAGCCGCTTGGGGGAGCAAGCAGCAGCGGGGTCTGTGTGGGCGCCGGCACTCGCTTGACGCACTGACATGCTGCTGCCTACTGGCTGAGCACCGGAGGCGAGTCAGCTGCAGCGCGAGTGCGGCCATGGCAGAGACAACAAATCCCCCCATTTATTTAATTGACTGTACACAGAGCCGGCTATTGGCTACTGTGTACAGGATGGGCAGGCGGATGGGCGTGCTAGGATGGCCTGGGATGTGTCGGAGCCAAGAGAAGCAGCAGTGTCTGCTGGTCTCTCTTCCTCTCTCCTGCTTCAGCTTCTCGGTTATGCGTGTGATGTCATCACGTCACATGCTGGGGAAACATGCTGGATAGGAGCCCAGGGGGGGCACCACACACTTTTTGGCAGGGGGGAGCAAAATTTATAGTTACGCCACTGTTGCCCACTCTGATGCTGTGGCATATCAGCCCCCCCGGCCGCTTCAACCACCCCCCCCCCTCCCATGGAGCGTGTGAGTGCCGGGGCACCCCCCTCCTCGCCTGAGGTGCTCCGGTGCCTTGCACTGGCACTACCCCCAGATTTTTTGGAACCAGGTCCGACTCAATGAGCCCAGGGCTGGATATGCTCAGGAGGGGGGACCCCGCTCCATTTTTTTTTAAATGTAATTTTTACACATATTTTAACATAGAACCATGCACAGATCTCAAAGATCTGTGCATGGTTCTGTCAAACTTGTCTGTCAGAAGGAACCTGGTCTATTTTTTTTGCGATTTTTAGTAACGCTTTCCCGATTTCACATCTTATTAAATATGCGATTTGTATACTTTATAATGGGAAAAAATGGGAAAAAATCTGGCTGTCAGTTCTGGCGTTAATAAAAATTGCGACTTCAGAATGTGCGAATATGCTACAAAATGCACATTTTTTACAGCATTTTGCATCTCCTTAACTATGCGATTTCGATAACTGACGGTTTTTGCAAAAATATCACCCCAAATTTTTTTGTATACTATTAAATGTCACCCTAGGGGAGGGTTTCGACGTGGGGAGGTTAGGGTTAACCTCTGGGAGGCTGTGATGGGTCTAAAATACTACAGGATTCCATCGGCCTTCCTGCGGTGGAGAATGAAAGTATTTCATACCGAACCCAGTAACTACATACTTGGACCGATTATATATAGTACAGGAATTGGAAACCCAAACATGTACAGTAGTAGCCCACATTGGAGGTCCCTCAAAAATCATTCTAGGAGTCCCCAGCTTTCTAGTACTATGTATAGAGAGTATAAAGGTGTCTTATTACTTCTACCAAAAATTAATGGCACAGATCTCGGTAAGGAAGCAGCCCTGTTGTTGTTATAATTGCTGTACATAAGGAATTGATACGTGTAAGTGGCTGTAAATTAAATACAGTGCATTCACCTGATACCTTGGTTTCTGAAAGTGAAAATCAGTAAGATGAAACTGGACACATCTGCACATGTATCTGTATGAGGACTATTAATATCCACCAATTATAATGCTTTCAAAAAAAGAACATACCAGGTTATTTTCTGTGCAGGAAACAAAACTTCTTATTAAGTCTGCACAATGCCGCTAATCTGCAGGATGGAATGCCATTGGTGTGCAGGATGCAATGTGACTGGCCTGCAGGATGCAATGCCACCAATCAGCAGGATGCATTGCCAATGATCTGCAGGATGCAATGCATACCTCCCAACATTGTCCAGCCCTGAAGAGGGACACCTCGCGCTATGGCCTATTACCGTGAGGCCATGCCCCATTTTCGGTGCTGTGGGGGCATGGCTAGCGGATCTCTGAGCTGCTGGCTATGTCTCCAGACCCCCAGGCTGCAGAATAGATGAAAACCCGGGCGTTCCCGAGAAAAGCGGGACAGTTGGGAGGTATGTGCAATGCCGCCACTCAGCAGGATGCAATGCCACCAAACTGCAGGATGCAATGCTGATGATCTGCAGTATGAAATGCCACTGATCTGCAGGATATAATGTCTACAGGATGAAGTCCATCTCCAGGATTCAATGTCGCCGATCATTGGTATGCGATGTTGCTGATCTGCAGGATGAAATGCTACCAATTTGCAGGATGCAATGCTGCCGATCTGCTGGATGCAATGCCGTGAGATCTTCAGGATGCAATGTTGTTGATCAGCAGGGTGAAAAGCCGCTGATCATCAGGATGCAAGGCCGCCGATCTGCGGCATGCAGTGCCACCACTCAGTAGGATGCAATGCCGCTAATAAGCAGGATGCAATGCAGCCAATCTGCAGGATGCAATGCCGCCACTCAGTAGGATGCAATGCCGACAATCAGCAGGATGCAATGGTGCCAATCTGCAGGATGCAATGTTGCTAATCTGCAGGATGCAATGCCGCTGATCTGTAGAATGCAATGCCACCAATCAGCAGGATGCAATGCCACCAATCAACAGGATGCAATGCCGCCACTCAGCAGGATGCAATGCCGCCTATCAGCAGGATACAATGAGACCAATCTGCAGGATGCAATGCCAACACTCAGCAGGATGCAATGCCACCACTCAGCAGGATGCAATGCCGCCTATCAGCAGGATACAATGAGACCAATCTGCAGGATGCAATGCCAACACTCAGCAGGATGCAGTGCCACCACTCAGCAGGATGCAATGCCGCCTATCAGCAGGATACAATGAGACCAATCTGCAGGATGCAATGCCAACACTCAGCAGGATGCAATGCCACCACTCAGCAGGATGCAATGCCGCCTATCAGCAGGATACAATGAGACCAATCTGCAGGATGCAATGCCAACACTCAGCAGGATGCAATGCCACCACTCAGCAGGATGCAATGCCGCCTATCAGCAGGAATGATACAATGAGACCAATCTGCAGGATGCAATGCCAACACTCAGGAGGATGCAATGCCACCACTCAGCAGGATGCACTGCCGCCACTCAGCAGGATGCAATGCCGCCGATCTGCAGGATGCTTGTTTCAAGAACACTGGTTAGTAGAATGTAGTAAATCCAATATGTTCATTAGAGGGAAATGATTTCTCTAACTTAAAACTAATTCTTCCTCCCTGCAACAGGAGAACTGACCAGGAGTGTGCGGACACCCGGCCGCCTTCATGTACAGTAAGTAGCGTTAGAGAGCAGTATTATTATAAAAGCAGGTTCCAGGGTGGAATTTATGGCTATAAATTGTTTGTATTTTATTAATAACATTTTCATTTGATTATGTGTTAAACTAAATACTATGATTTCAACCTCAACAAATAGGATTTTATTATACATTATGGCTGCTCTGCAATTACCAGTGGCTCAGGTCTACAGAGTATGGTAATTAATTGTATAATTAGATATTAATTGAGTAATGAAACGTTTTCCTTGCAGCATCTGTTTCTCTATAATCTGCAATTGGGTTATATTATCTCATTTGCCTTTTCTTCGAGCTGACTAAAGTATTAAAATTATGGTCAATTTACCACTTCAGCAAGAAAACGACTGCTCAAAACGTGTCTATACAAAATGCAATAACGTAGCAATTAGTGGGGCGGTTTATCAAATTGTGGAGAGAAATAAAGAAGAGAGAGATAAAGTTCCAATCAATTATGTAAAATGATGGGAGCGGATTGGCCGGTACCTTATCTTTCGCCTCATTTTGATAAATCTCCCCCTACATTAGTGTCCAGTATGTGTGTGTTATTCCTTTCTGTCAGCACTGTATGATTCCATGGGGTATGGGGCATACGGTCGACTCAATGAATGTCGATATATATTGGGTCGACCAATAAAGGTCATCAGGGCTTGGGTCTCCACCTGAACTAGGTTGACATGGCTAATGTCGACATGGTTGGGAGGTCGACACAAAGATTGGTCATATGGTCGACTCAATGAAGGTCAACATACATTGGGTGGAGCGCTGACGGTCGACGGAGCATATGCCGACACCTGAGATAGGTCGACATGGCTAAGGTCAAAAGATTCGGAAGGGCAACACAAGAATTAGTTCAACAATGGGTTAGTTGCGGTCAAAAGATGAGGTTTTCATGGGTTTTTGTCCCAAATGTCGACATAGTCGACATGGACACCGTATAAGTACCCTGCGTCTTCTTGAATGGCTTGCCATGCTTCAGGCACACTATTATATTCTCCAACCGTAACATTGAGGATGGCAGGGGAAGAAAAATCGCCTGTCGACACAAGCCGGCTCAATAAAATATGTAGGTACTATCCCATTGGTAGTATACGGTAGGTGCCTAAGTACTGTATGTGGTGTTTCGGCTATCATTAATGTGTGGCCGTGGTCACATTTTAGGTTTTCTCCTATAAAATCTTAGGTCTTTTTATTTGATTCCTCACTTTTCCAGAGGGTGCATGCAGAATTAGTATTGCTGGTCCTATCAGTCCTGCAATACAAGTCATGGTTTGGGAGCCGGATAAAGCCAGAACCCCGTCAGTCCAAATATTCAGGATGCCGATTCTGGAATCCCAATTGGTGAGTTTGCAGGGAGAGGTAGCGGGTGGCCGGGGAAGCGGATATTAGGTTAAGGCACTAGTGGGGGGATTTAGGGTTAGGGTTTGGTTATGGAGAGGGAGGGTTAGGCAGTTAGGGGAGGGGGCTAGGGTTAGGATTTGGGGCAGGGGGGTAGTATTAGCCTGGGGGCCATCTTGGTAAAGGGATGGAACTTCAACAGGAACAATAGCTTGGTTTTCGGGTTATAAATAATGACCCATTTACAAAGCAGTGCCAGATTCTGATGTCCAAATTGACTATGACATTCCTGATTTTGTTGTTGAGTTTGAAGAAGAACTCTTTGCTTTAAAGGGTTTATTCACAGGTGGGGCCTCTGCAGTAGACTTGGCTAAAGAACAATTGGGGTCATTTTGAAACCAGAAGGATCTGCAACTTCCTCGAATTATCGTAATTTACTCATGTGATTGACAGGCTGATACCCTCTGGGGGCAGGGAGGAGCTTTGCTGGTTAGGGGAGAGAAGAAACCAGGGATTTCCTGGTATCTGTGACGGACGTTCTGCACATGACCATAGGTGCCACCCAATGATGAGTGCGTTGTCTGATGTTGCTTCCTTGGACATACTGTAGGTCAGGTCAGTACTGCGGAAGGAGGCATCTGCTTTTAATTAGGCATGAGCAGGTTCGGACTGGGGGAATCCGAACACCCCCAATCGGAGCCTGTTCGGGTATTTCCGCCCAGGCTCAGAGTGTGGGTCTCCGGAGCTCGCGAGATCTGAACCCTATAAAGCGGCGGCTGGCCGGGTGCCATCTTCACTCCAGTCTAGGAGAAAGTGAAGAGAGGACATCCTGGCCACCTGCCTGCCTCCCTTCACTGCCCACCCGCCATCACACTGCTGCAGCTGCTAAATTGAATTTTATATATTATATATATAATATATATATCAGTACTTTGCACTCTGTGTAGATTATTTATTTATATTTATACATCCACCACTGCAGTCCATTTAGGGCAGACTGGTCTGAAAGTGCTCTGTCCAGTGCCAGTGGTAATGCAGTGCTGCTTACTGCTGTATATACTATAGTGACATTCCAGTTAGTGCTGTAGTGTTGACACTGTGTTGTTTCGTCCAGTCAGTGATACATTATGTATTGTAGTCCAGTTCAGTCCAGTCTAGTGAAAGTACTCTATAGTTCAGTCCAGTAACACTGTGTATAGTCCAGTGATCTTGCAGCATAAGTCCTGTCCAGTGGCACTGAAGTTAAAGTCCATTGGTACTGCTGCATAAGTCCAGTAATACTGCCATTAATTGATTGATCTTGCGCCTCCTTGTTATTTGGCATTATGTGCTCTTTGGGGCCTAGTTTTTCTATCTGCCATCCTGTCTGCCACTGCAGTGCCACTCCTAGATGGGCCAAGTGTTTGTGCCGCCCACTTGTGTCACTTAGCATAGTCTTTCAGCTACCTCGGTGCAACCTTTTGGACTAAAAACAATATTGTGAAGTGTGAGGTGTTCAGGATAGACTGGAAATGAGTGGAAATGAATGTTATTGAGGTTAATAATATCATAGGAGCAAAAAAATACAGATCCAAAAGACGTTTCACGAAACAAGAAAAGTGGCCGGTGCACATCCCTACTTCTAATAGATGCCTACTGCTGCGTTACCATTAAGAGGTATCACTGCTGTTTTAAGGAACCAACAATGATAGGAACTCTGACCCCATCTGAATTAGCCCCAATGAGCCCAGTTCATTGGTTCTCAAACTCCGTCCTTAGGACCTCACACAGGTCATGTTTTCCAGGTCACCCGGCAGGTGCACTGTGTGACAAGTCACCTAGAAAACCTGACCTGTCTGGGGTCCTGGGGACCGAGTTTGAGAACTTGCCGTCCAGTATATTTCAGCCAGAAAATGTTTAGAACATTTACTGATATTTATTTACCGCCTTTATTAAGGCGGGAAGGAGTCAAAAATCAGGAGGTCTTGCTATTAAGTGTGAAATTACACATACCTCTGCAAGCAGCATTCTACCCCTATATAATTAAACCTTATATAATCGACCCTTGCACATAACCCTGTTAGCAGCGATCGCCTGTCTACTTCTCCCCTCTGCTGGGAACTGCTGACACCTGATCTGCTAAGTGACACTGACTCTGTCCTCCCGTGTGCAGGCGCAGCCTCCATGTCACGGCAGACACCCAGAAATGCAGCTAATTAAGGCAGTGTTTTGGCTTTATCGTAACGCATTTACGGACACAGCGCGGATCTTATAACACTGAAGTGTGTTTATTCTCATGGGCTCTGCTTGATCTGATCATAATTGGATGTTTAATGGATGGCAGAGTTCAATACTAGTGCAATGTATAAATGTCTGTCAACTTTGGAGGCCAAGTTACCTACACAGTTGAAGGCACGGTAGATTTGCAGACAAATCGTTTACATTTTTGGGTAAGATCTGGGTCTGTGCAATTCAGCATATAGACAATTATTTATTTATTATCAGTTTCTTATATAGCGCAGCAGATTCCATTGCACTTTACAATAGTAAACAGAGATAAAACAAACTGGGTAACAACAGACAGACTAGGAGGTAGGAGAGCCCTGCTGCAAGCTTACAATCTAGGGTAAGTATGTCTTTCAATGCACACAAGGTGAATGTAGTGGTGTCAAAACTGGGTGCTAGGGGTGTGGATGAGGAGAGATGCTTGTCCGCACCATAGACACGCCCAACATTTTCGGGGCTTGACCTAGTGTAAAGGGGATGTGGCCAGGGCTATTTTTGTGCAGGCTCCAGCAGGAACTGAGGCCCTTAATCTAGTTCACTCTTACAGACAAAATATTTCTTAGATGGACAAAATCATGTGCACTGCAGGTGAGGCAGGTGTTACTTGTGCAGAGATAATTAGATTTGGGTGGGGTTTTACACCTGCCTCACCTGCAGTGCACATGGTTTTGTCCATCTAAGAAATATTTTGTCTGAAAGAGTGAACTAGAAGAAGGGCCTCAGTTCCTGCTGGAGCCTGCACAAAAATAGCCCTGGATGTGGCCTATACTGACGGTGCTCCCGTGAGGCCACACCACCATTTTCACCACTGTGGGGGCATGAGAAGACGCATGGTGACAGGGGGGACTCCCAATTGCCCTTGCCTACTCTTCCAGGAGTCAGGGGGACTGCCACAGATTCTTGAGTCTCCCTTTCCTTCCGGTAGAGCAGGCGAGTACGACTTATCCATTGCATAGGAGCAGTGGCGGATTCAGGGGGGGGGCACCCGGGCACGTGCCCCCCCTGTCATTCATTTTGTAGATGAGGACCAGAGCTTTCCAACGAGCCCAGCCCCATGTCTCTAGCCCCCCGGGAACCGGAGATATTGCATGGCAAAGCTGTAACATTTTTTCCCCATAGGATAATATGGGACCCGTCAATTCCGACCCCCACCCGGTTCCGACAGCTGCCAGGTCCCCCCCTGGCATCACAGGAGCTTGTGATTGATGTTATTCAATTCCAAATCGCTGGGCCTTCAATATGATACCAGGATGGTCCATATCGGTCGATCGGTTCCAGAGATATAGCGTGTTTTATTTTTGAAATGTAATTTCATGGCTGTTCATGATTTTGAGGGCAGATTACTCTGGAACCAAACGTTCCAGTTTTACTGGACCAAAATCATTCAAAGCCCACTCAAATGTTCTTCAATATGATACTTGTCTCATGTAAATGGGTCAGTTAGTTCCGAAGATATAGCCGGTTAAATGAGATAACTGGTTAAAGGGGGGGAGGGGTTGTTTTCTCTCCCCCTCACACCAGAAAATGCAGGGACTAGGTGGGGTAAAAGGGGCCAACCTGGGAATGCATTTTCTGGTGTGAAATGGGTATTATTTCAAATAGCTGGGACCTGCAGTGCTCAGAATACAGCCAGGCTCTGCCACTGTCAGTGGCTATCACTTCTGCCTGGCGGCGGCTGTCCCCCATTTACCACGAGCATGTATTCCCCGTTGGCAATGAGCATGTAATCCCACATGGCAACGAGCATGGAACCTCTGGCAATGAGCATGGAACCCGTGGCAATGAGCATGTAGATAAGCAGCACTTATGTAGCATAATTTTTAATAGGCATTATGGTGTTTGGTATAATACATAATGGACATAATAGCGTGTAACTTAATGTGTAATGGACATTATGGTGTAAATGTTTAATGCGTTCCTTTGGTGGACAATGTCCCAGTTTATGAAGCGTATTGTGAATTTTGTCTTAATCTGTGTGGCATTATGTGAATTCTGGCTCAATCCGTGTGGCATTATGTGAATTTTGTCTCAATCCGTGTGGCATTATGTGAATTTTGGCTCAATCTGTGTGGCATTATGTGACTTTTGGCTCAATCCATGTGGCATTATGTGAATTTTGGCTCAATCCATATGGCATGTTATGAATTTGGCTCAATCCATTTGGCATTATGTGAATTTTGGCTCAATCCATTTGGCATTATGTGAATTTTGGCTCAATCCATGTGGCATTATGTGAATTTTGGCTCAATCCGTGTGTTATTATGTAAATTTTGGCTCAATCCGTGTGGCATTATGTGAATTTTGGCTCATTCCATTTGGCATCATTTGTAAGGGGCAAGTATAATGGGGTCTAGTATTTTGTTGCATAATGTGTAGAAGTTGTATATGGTGTTGTACACTACACTCAAGGACATGCCCCCTGTTGAGTGGCCACACCCCCTTTTCCAGAGCGCGCCTTCAGCGCGCGCACAACTACATCCTTCACTTTTGTGAGGCATTATGTGAATTTTGGCTCAATCCATTTGGCATTATGTGAATTTTGGCTCAATCCATGTGGCATTATGTGAATTTTGACACAATCCATGTGGCATTATATGAATTTTGACACAATCCATGTGGCATTATGTGAATTTTGGCTCAATCCGTGTGGCATTATGTGAATTTTGGCTCAATCCGTGTGGCATTATGTGAATTTTGACACAATCCGTGTGGCATTATGTGAATTTTGACACAATCCATGTGGCATTATGTGAATTTTGACACAATCCATGTGGCATTATGTTAATTTTGGCTCAATCCATGGCATTATGTGAATTTTGGCTCAATCCGTGTGTTATTATGTATATTTTGGCTCAATCCGTGTGGCATTATGTGAATTTTGGCACAATCCATGTGGCATTATGTGAATTTTGGCTCATTCCATTTGGCATCATATGTAAGGGGCAAGTATAATGGGGTCTAGTATTTTGTTGCATAATGTGTAGAAGTTGTATATGGTGTTGTACACTACACTCAAGGACATGCCCCCTGTTGAGTGGCCACACCCCCTTTTCCAGAGCGCGCCTTCGGCGCGCGCACAACTACATCCTTCACTTTTGTCGCCATGGTGGGCCTGCATACTTTAAATGCCAGGGCCTATTTTTTATCCCATTCCCACCCTCTCTCTGCCGCTCTCTTAGCATGTACACTGGCACCACTAACACTGGCCCTCCCCCACCTAAAACCTCTTTTATCATGGTGCCCCCCCTGTCATTTTATCCTGGATCCGCCCCTGCATAGGAGGCATCATGAGCTGGGTATACCTATTCCCTTATAGACTGCTTAAGACATGAGATGGAGAGATGATAAATTACACTGAGAACATGACTGTAAGCAGTATGTACATGTGTGTGTTTTAGAACTTAATTGCTAAGTCTCAGAGGAAGTCATCATTTAATAACATGTATTACTATATCGCTAGCTTGCTCCGCAGTGCTTTAAGTTTAAATACTGTACATATAGTGATTGTGATTGTGATGGTGGGGGTGGGGGGGGGGGGGGGGTGTAATTTGAAGGCAAGATGGAGAGACAGTAAGATTGCTGTTCCCGGGATGAAGTATGTGCTCTGTCAGAGCCTGGGGCACAGAACTCACTGACAAAATGTCATTAATGATATTGTAAACACTGTGTGGTGACAGCAAACATCTCCCATCACAGCTGATCACATTATGCTGATCTACATGTCCCATTTCATAGAAGGAAGTCACATTGTGTAGTATAGAGAGGTCACGCTGATATGTGAGCACATTCATTGCTGTGTGTCTCCTCTGTGACATTTGTACTAGTTCTTCTTACTGTCTGTTTGTTAAGTAGTTTAGCATAGCCAAAAAAATGTATAATTACCTCTTATTTTTTTAGAGTATATCCATGGTCATGCGCATACTTCCCAACTGTCCTGATTACCGCGGGACTGTCCCGTTCAGCCCAGGGCCCGCAGTGTCTCATGCGTGTGTGTGTGTGGGGGGGGGGGGGGGGAGTTGAGAGTCCCCCCTGCCTGTTGTGTGCAGCATCTATTCCCAGAGACAGAGCCGCTGGCCATGCCCCCACAGTGGTGAAAAGTATAGGCCACGCCTCCTTGCCACTGCAGCACCCCCCCCCCCCCCCCCCCCCAAAAAAAAATTTGTAGGGTCCCACTTACCTTCCCTCACATGTTGGGAGGTATATACAACAAAGAAATAGAAAACTTCTGTGTGGGGGTACTCAAATGTATATATTTGCATATAGCACAAAAAATTGGGTGAAAAACTATTAAATTAATCAATAAAGTGCATCAAGAGAGATAAAATTTAACTTTTAATGTAAGCTAATAAAATAAACAATCAATTAATTAAAGAGTATTAAATAAGCAGACAGAGGCAACGCCTATTATGACTAAATCCAATAATTGGCTGAAATGACCAAACTCATTCACAACCTACACCAGGCATGTCCAAACTATGGCCCTCCAGCTGTTGTGAAACTACACATCCCAGCATGCCTTGCAATCATTTTAGCATTCCCTAATAGCAAAACTGTGGCAAGGCATGATGGGACTTGTAGTTTCACAACATCTGGAGGGCCATAGTTTGGACTTGCCTGACCTACACCAACTGATCAGCTCAATTTTATGTGTCTACTTCGAACTTTGTTATTGCAATTTGAAACAAAGAGTCACTGAAAAGTTTAAATGTTTGCGACAGAAAAGGCAACATCTATTTGAGAAGAAACAAAGGGGGTTATTCTAGTTCACTCGCAAAGGCACAATCACTCTCTAATGGACAAAACCAGATGCACTGCAGGTGGGGTTTGTACTTCAAACTGATATCTATATTGCAGTGTAAAAATAAAGCAGCCAGTATTTACCCTGCATAGAAACAATACAACACCCAAATCTAACTCTCTCTGCACGTTACATCAGCCCCACCTACTGTACAGTGCATATGTTTTTGTCCATTAGAGAGTCATTGTGCCTTTGCGAGTGAACTAGAATAACCTCCCAAAGTATTATGCCACAGCAAGCAGAGAGTTTTGTACTGGAGCAGATAGAATAATTCAAAAGGACATCTCTATCAATGAAGCTAAATTAGCCGATCTGAAAGTGACAATTAGCTAATCAATTATTTCTAGCCTAGGCAAACAAAAATATCTCACTTTTGCTGGTAATTATTTATCAATCACGTACAGGTATTAGGGCAGAAAAAAATCTTTGAAAAGGCAAAGTATATTTCAAAGCAAGCACAGTATTATGCCACACTTTAGTTTATACTAGAAAAAATCTTTAGTAATTCACAAAATGTTTTGTTTGATTAGCAATAAAGCTAAAAAAACAAAAAAAAAAAACCACCTGTCTGAGAGTGACAATTAATCAATTATTTCCAGCCCAGGCAAAACATCTGTTATAAAAAAAAAAGTTTTGGGAGGTATGCATGCGCAGCCCATTTTATTAGGGGGTTCACCATTGGAGGGGCTTGACTTTCACCACCTACTGGGTTTATCGCCACCTACTGGGCATTTCTATTGCCACCTACTGGACATGTCTGTCATCACCTACTGAGCATCAATCTACTCCCACATTCCAAAAATATACTGGTAGGTTATTTGGCTCCTAACAAAAATTTACCCTAGAATGTCTGTGTGTGTGTACATGTGGTAGGGAATATAGAGTGTAAGCTCCACTGGGACAGGGACTGATGTGAGTGTTCAAATATTTTCTGTAAAGTGCTGCAGAATATGTGTTCGCTATATAAGAAACTGTTATTAATAATAATAATCAATGCAAACTAAATATAGGGAATTATATTAGAGTGTACGGTGATTATTAATGGCAATTGCTGTAATTTGGGAACTCATTGGCACCTACAAGCTGCCCCCAATAAACACAGCATATATATTGTATTGCCTGTTTATCCACATATACATTTATCCACGTACACATATATCAACATATACATAAATATGTATATGTGGATATGTATACGTGTCCAGCCAGTGCAGCACACAAGAGGTGGGGGGGGGGGGGAGAGAGAGCGTGGGTGGGCTGACGGTCTTGATGACGTATGTGCAGCATGGCTTCATAGCGTCCGACGGCCGAGGAGGAGAGATGTAAAGATACAAGATGCTGTGGAAGTCCTGGATGGGTGGCGACCATCACCATAAAAGCCATGACCACCAGGCCATTGATGGATGGAGTACCAGTGATGGTTTCACTAACTGATGGTCATTCATGTTTTCTGACTGACTGGGCTCTGGGCCAATTAGAACTTGTGAGTGGGACTTCATAGGTGTCAGTGGACAGTGCGATGCATTCCGTTATGCTTTGCCAATGATGTAGTAGTCTTTTAAATTTATGACATAATATTTTAGTGATACGGGGCTAGATTCTCTAAGCTTCAAAAGTGACAAAATGGAGAGTGATAAACAGCCAGCCAATCAGCTCCTACCTGCCATGTCACAGACTGTGTTTGAAAAATGTCAGACAGGAGCTGATTGGCTGGCTGTTTATCACTCTCCATTTTGTCACTTTTGAAGCTTAGAGAATCTGGCCCATAGGGAGTAAACTCATCGGTTCTCCAATAAAATAATCAGCGGGATTTTGGTAAGTTTCCCGCTAAATTTAATGTTGCTATTATAAAGCTGGTTTTGCGTCATAATTGATTGCTGCTTGAAGTTTAGCATCGAACTTGCTGAAATGACATCGGTTCCTTTATCTTAGAACCTATTACATAACCCCCTTAGTGTAAATGTAACGTTGGAAGCCTGAGGTGGGATAATAGTGACGGAAAAAGAAATGTAGAGTTTGGTTAAGTGACAGGATAACCTCATTCTACCACTAACTGATATGTTAAAAAATGACTGGCATTTTCCTACAAGAAAGCTGCAGAGTATTTCACCATGCAATTTTTCCCGACAGAGACCTGCAGAACCTCTCGCTTTCAGGATTTGGCTCTGTCCTGAGAGGAGATAGCATTCTATTGAGTGATATATTTCAGACGCCTGCAGAGCATTGCTCACTCATTATGCACTGCCACTGGTACATCTACTGTAAAAAGTTGGAGATAATTGCTGGAAGATTACAGTAGCTTGAAAAAAAAAGGTACTTGTGAGTTATCTGGGCGCCCGATTTTTTGATTGTATGCCTTAAGTTAAGGCATACAATCAGATGCGATGCGATGCGATATCGCATCGCATCGCATGCGACCATCGGATGCGATGACCCGATTTTTCCATAGGAATCAATGTTAAAATGATTCCTATGGAAAAAGGGGTCCTTTTCATACCCCTACTATCCAAGTGGGCATGGAGTTGGATATAAACCTGTGGCGAGCGTAGCGAGCCACCGAGCCCGAAGCGTGGCGAGCGTAGCGAGCCCCGCGAGGGGACGGTATTCTGTGTCCCCTCGCGGGGCTCGCTACGCTCGCCACGCTTCGGGCTCGGTGGCTCGCTACGCTCGCCACAGGTTTCTATCCAACTCCATGCCCACTTGGATAGTAGGGGTATGAAAAGAACCCCTTTTTCCCATTGAATTCCATGTTAAAATGGACTCAGTCCATTTTAACATTGATTCCTATGGAAAAATCGGGTCATCGCATCGCATCCGATGGTCGCATGCGATGCGATGCGATGTGCCCGATCCGACCCGATTTAGAAATCGGGCGCCCAGATAACTCACAAGTACCAAAAAAAAAAATCCCTGTCTTCACAAATCGTTATGTTTGCCATTCACCAATGTGATTAGAATGCAGACTATCACATTATTAACTCTCCAACTGCCAGAGCTCTGCACACATAATCCCGGAGACTGTAGCCATGTCAGTTGGCCCCTGTCAGCATATTGTGGGCTGATCATATTAGGATTCTAATGAGCCGCATCATAAAGGCATCTGGAGCAAGATAATCAGGTTAGAGAGTAGGAGACAGGAGCTGCGAGACACCCAGACCCTGCGCGTATTAATGTGTGTGTGCAACAAAGAGACTTACCGGTCGTTATTCTTATGCATGTTTATCATTCTGCAGCAGCAATGTGTGATACGATACATAGGAGCCCGTACAATGGTGATTATCTGGGCACTGTGAAAGTCAAGGTATAGAATTGACAAATGAACATACTGTAAGTCTCAACTAGTCACCTAATTCAGGGTCATGTGAGATGTCCAGAACAATACAGGAGATGAGTGGAAAGGGAACCAAGTCTCTGTTGTTCTCCACACTGGAGTTATTTCATCCCTTATGTCTGCATGAGTGTCTCTATTTAATAAGCCGCCCAGGGCCCTGTCTGAACACCTCTGGAACTGGAGAGGATTGGAGATGCGCTCTCTGCCACATCTAGAACTGCATTTTATACTGAGTAAAACTTAAATTGTCCCATATATTAACTCCTATTAAGCCAGGGATAAGGAATCCTAGAGACTGAACTTAGGGGTAATTTAATAAGCGCTGGTTTTTGGGGTTTGGGGCATTTTTACGTTTGTTTGGCAAGCGTGGCAAGGGGACGCGTAATATCTGTGAAGTAATGCGCATCCCCTCGCGGGGCTCGCTGCGCTCGCCACGCTTCGGGCTCGGTGGCTCGCTGCGCTCGCCACACTATATAAAATCAACTCCACGCCGACGTGGATTGTGGGGTTATGAAAAGGTCGGAGGACGCGTACCGCCAACCCGAAGCGTCGCGAGCGCATCGTGGGGTGGCATTAACAATGGGGGGACATTTGACCCATCAGGGTTGGGAAACAATGAAAATTGGGGTCTGGGGGGCATTTAACATTGTGGTCAATGTAAAATCGGGTCTCAGGGACCATTTTACATTGATTCCAATGTAAAAATCACGTTGATCGCATTGCATGCGATTTGGTTGCATGCGATACGATCAACGCGATTTTTGGGGTCCCGATGTACACAATTTTTATCGCTGGCGCCATGCTAGGAAACAAGTACCAAAAATTAAACTTCCCAATAGATAGACCTACTGCACCTGTGGCAGGTGAGTTTGGGAGAAGCTTTATTATATTTGATTGACTTTCTAACACATTTAAGACTCTTCTGTACCCTCCCCCTCCTCCCCCACCAGCTACCATCAGTGCACAAGAAATTGCATCCTACTATAAGGACAAGATCGATAACATCCGAGATGAAATGGTATGCCCTTCCACAACCTCTAACCCTCTTTCTTCCCCAACTGAATCCTCTGGCACTTTCTCATAATTTGAGCTCACAAATGAAAAGGAAGTATCCACACTCTTCTTATCCTCCTACTCTACTATCTCTCCTCTTGATCCTATACCTACACAAGTCATTAAAACTCTGTCTCCTGTTCTTATCCCAACCTTAACTAAAATCGGCAATCTCTCTCTTGCTACTGGTACTTTTCCTTATTTGCTCAAACATGCAATGATTACTCCCATTCTGAAAAAACACAATTCTGACCCTAACTATCTCTCTAACTATCGTCCTATCTCTCAGCTCCCATGCCTCTCCAAGCTACTGGAGAGACTTGTCTACTCTCGCCTCACACACTTTCTTAACTCTCACACCATATTAGACCCGCTTCAGTCAGGCTATCGTTCCCAACACTCCACTGAGACAGCACTGACTAAAGTGGTGAATGATCTGGTAACTGCCAAGTCTAAAGGCCAGTACTCACTACTTATTCTTCTTATCTCCCTGCTGCATTTGACACTTGATCATACTCTTGTCACACAAACACTGCACTCCCTAGGTCTTAATGATACAGCCCTTTCCTGGTTCACATCTTACCTATCTGATCGCTCTTTCAGTGTTCACTTCTCTGACTCTACTTCCTCTTCACTACCTCTGTCAGTCGGAGTTCCGCAAGGCTCAGTCTTAGGTCCTCTGCTTTTCTCAATCTATACCTCCTCTCTTGGAAACTCATCAGCTCTTTCAGATTTCAGTATCATTTATATGCGGATGATACTCAAATTGGTACTTGTGTATTAACACGGCTCCCACGATTTCCATCTTATGGGATCTTATACAATTTAAAATTGTATGCCATTGTATATGGCATACAATGGCATACGATGAGATGAGATGAGATTTTAAATTGTATAAGCACACTAATACCCCTTTCACATCGCCGACACGTTTTAAAAACCGGTATTGGTACTTATGTAGTATCTGGGCGTCCGATTTTGTGATTGTATGCCTTACCTTAAGGCATACAATCAGATGCGATGCGATGCAATTTGATGCGATTTTGCATAGGATTCAATGTTAAGAAGGTCCTGTTCATTTCCCCACTATCCAAGTGGGCATAGAGTTGATTTTATATAGTGTGGCGAGCACAGCGAGCCACCGAGCCCGAAGCGTGGCGAGCGGACGCATATTTCTTAAAAAGTATTCTGTGTCCCCTCGCGGGGCTCGCTACGCTCGCCTCGCTTCGGGCTCGGTGGCTCGCTACGCTCGCCACAGGTTTATATCCAACTCCATGCCCACTTGGATAGTGGGGAAAGGAAAAGGACCCCTTTTTCCCATTGAATTCTATGTTAAAATGGACTCAGACCATTTTAACATTGAATCCTATGGAAAAATCTTGACCATCGCATCGCATACGATTTGGTCGCATGCGATGCGATGCGATCCGATTTCTAAATCGGACGCCCAGATACTACATAAGTACCCCGGTATTTTAAAACGGGTCAGAGCCTTAACATTGCCGCAGATTACCGTTTTAAATACCGGTTAAGTCTCATTCAACATAGCAGTCAAACCGTTTCAACCCGAACACGTTTCAAGCCAGAGTGTCAACATTGCCTGTCATTTTAAAGGGGACAGCCTATCACTGCTCTGTAGCTTGTGTTGTTTGCCTGAAATACCGTTTCAGACACATTGTACACATTCACATTGCTCAAAAAACGGCAAGGAACCGTGTAGGACTCTGCTTTTTACACGGTTCGAAATACCAGTTAACTTTAAACGGTAAATCGGCTCTGGTGCATTCACAGTGCAGGCTTAAACGTTTTAAAATGACAAAAAATCGGCAATTTACTGTTTTAAAAGTGCGATGTGAAAGGGGTATAATGGGTGCTTTCAAGGTCAATTGCCCCCCCTATAAGATTTTTAATTGTATAAGCACCCTAATGGGTGCTTACAATGTTAAATGCACCCCCACGCCACCCCCACTATCAACGCCAACCCGAAGCGAGCCCCGTGAGGGGACGCATAATACATGTAAAGTATTATGCGTCCCCTCGCGGGCCTCGCTGCGCTCGCCACGCTTCCGGCTCGGTGGCTCGCTGCACTCGCCACACTAAGTAAAATCAACTCCACGCCGACATGGATAGTGGGGGTATGAAAAGGTCGGAGGACGCGTACCGCCACCCCTCGCTGCGCTCGCCACACTTCGGGTTGGCGTTGATAGTGGGGGTGGCGTGGGTTTGCATTTAACACTGTAAGCACCCATTAGTGTGCTTATACAATTTAAAATCTCATATCATCGTATGCCATATACAATGGTATACAATTTTAAATTGTATAAGATCGGGTCCCATCGCAGCACATCTCATCTCATTGCATACCATCTTAAGCCTTATGGTATGCAATGAGATGGGATGAGATGGGAGCCGTGATAGTACACAAGTACCCTCAAATCTATCTATCAACCCCAGAGTTGTCACCAGTGGTTTCGGGCCGAGTCTCTGAATGTCTCTCTGCCATCTCATCTTGGATGTCTTCCCGCTACCTCAAACTCAATATTTCCAAAACGGAATTACTTATATTCCCACCAACTAAGAACAGTTACCATTGTAACATCTCCATCACTGTTGACAACTCGACAATCTACCCTATCCCACAAGCTCGTTGCCTAGGGGTCAACCTCGAGTCTGAATTGTCCTTTGTTCCCCACATTCAATCTGTCACCAAATCATATTACATGCATCTAAAAAAACATCCAAAATATGACCCTATCTCACTCAAGACTACTAAATCTCTTATCCATGCACTCATTATATCCCGCATTGATTATTACAGTAGTCTCCTAACTGGTCTTCCCAAGAACAGTCTCTCACCACTGCAATCCATTCAAATGCTGCTGCTAGGCTGATCTTTAGACAAAACTGGGGAGAGAAAGAAGACTCTGTTTTTGGGGCACTCTTGTAATATGGTACCATATTACAAGAGTGCCCCAAAAGCAGAGTCTTCTTTCTCTCCCCAGTTTTGTCTAATTGTTTATTTGGACTCACGGGAGCACCACCAACTGAGTAGTCCAATCAGGTACCTAGACACACATTTAATAGTTGGTAACAGGCAACTCAAGCCGAACCCCACACGGTGGGTAGGGATCTCACTTGATCACCCCCCATCCCGAGTGGGGGTAACTTTGTGCGGAATCCAAACAAAACCTTTTGCGCTAGGCTGATCTTCCAAGCAAGACGCTCATCGTCTGCTGATCCGCTCTGCCAGTCCCTCCATTGGTTACCTGTGTTTTACTGTATTTAATATAAAACCCTTCTGCTAGCGTATAAAGCTATTAACCATTCTGCACCAGCTTATATCTCTTTACTTATCTCAAAATATCTCCCATCTCGACCACTCCGCTCTGCACAAGATCTCTTCTGCACGGATCACCAGCTCCCATTCACTATTACAGGACTTTCATCGGGCTGCTCCCATCCTATGGAATGCCCTTCCACGCACAATAAGACTCTCCAATAGCCTCCAAACTTTCAAGCGTTCCCTGAAAACTCACCTCTTCAGACAAGCCTCTCATATTTAAGTTCCATACGCATAACCCTCTGAGGCACTTATATATCATATACTGGACCCTTCTGGACCTACAAGCTATGCTATTACTGGTGCCTGTCCTTGTGCTTCCCTCCTATGTCCCTATAGATTGTAAGCTTGCAGCAGGGCCCTCTAACCTCCAAGTATGTCTGTTGTTACCCAGTTTGTTTTATCTCTGTTTACAATTGTAAAGCGCAACAGAATCTGCTGCGCTATATAAGAAACGTAAATAAATAAATAATAAATATTTAAAGGTAATGAAAGTGTTAACTAATATGTGGGGTCATATGCTATGTGCCCCCCTACTATAGCATCAGCCCCTTGCTAGATCAGCCTGGTGCTAGTTAATGGAAAATGGGGTAAACCCTGCACCATTTATTCACCCCACGCATAAAAAAATAAATAAATAAATAAAAAAAGCTTTTTTTAAATGTTGTATTACTTGGCTGCAGATGTAGCTATATACAGAAGGCACATTTATGTACAGTACTGCAGTCATGTGACGCTCAGGGGGACAGGCAGGACTGTGGTGCGCACAGCAGATAACAGTGATATCAGTATGGGATCACTATGACAGATCCGCCAGTGGTACATAATCATTTTCAGAAATATTAAGAAATGAACAGCATGTTAATGACCCCCAAATTAATTTCCACGTGTCTGAGGTGAACTTGTCCATTTATTTAAAAAATAATTCAACCGTACAGAAAATATAACAACACTTCATTGGCCCTGCTGGCATTTGCCAACTCCGCCCTGGAGGAAACTAGCATTTGTATATTATCATACTAGACTATGGTGCAGATTTATTAATCTTGGTGAAGTGATAAAGTGTCTTGTTTTTATCACCGGCCAATCAGCTCCTGTGAAGTTACAGGTTTGGTTTGAAAAATTACAGGTAGGAGCTGATTGGCCGGTGATAAAAAACAGACACTTCATCACTTCACCTAGCTTAAAATAATCTACCACTATATAACAAAGTGTTTGGATAGGGCTGAGTTGGCTGCTTGCTAATGCTTGCTGATGACAGGGGCCATGCTGCATTCCACAGCATGGTTCTTTCTAGCAACGGCCTCTGATTTCGCTGATAATGTACCAGAGTGCTCATCGGCAGTGACATAGGGGGTTATTTTGGTTCACTGTTTGTGACAAATTCCTTCTTAGATGGAGAAAACCATGTGCACTGCAGGGGGGTAGATGCAACATGTGCAGAGATAATTCGATTTTGGTGAGTTATTTTGTTTCTGTGCAGGGAAAATACTGGCTGCTTTATTTTTACATTGCAATATACAGATGTTGCGGGATTCATCTTTGCAGGTGATGGCGATGGCGTCGCCATCCCCTGCCCAGCCGCCATCGTCCCCTTCCGACGGTGCTGCCCTCGGTCGCCCGGTGCCCACACCGGGCGACCGCACCCCCCCGCAGCCTCCTCGGGTCCCCCCCAGCCCCCTCGAGCGGGAGGCGGACAGTATTGCGTCCGCCTCGCCGACCCGCCGCCCGGATACTGAGACACGCGTGCGTGGGGGACGCACGCGCGTCTCAGTCAGATGGAGCGCCGTGTTGCTGGCGGATCGCCAGCAGCATGCTGCTGGCGGTTCGCCAGCAAAGATAAAACCGGCCCCATCTGTAGATCTCACTTTGAAGAAAACCCAAGCCAAATCTAATTCTCTCTGCACAAGTAACATCTGCCCCACCTGCAGCGCACATGGTTTTATCCATCTAAGAAGGAATTTGTCAGAAAGAGTGAACCAAAATAACCCCCATAGTGGATACATCGGCAGTGACATAGAGAGTACATCGGCTGTGACATAGTGGGTACATAGGCAGTGACATAGTGGGTACATCAGCAGTGAAATAGTGGATACATCGGCGGTGACATAGTGGGTGCATCAGCAATGACATTGTCAGAACATTAGCAGTGACATAGTGGGTACATCGGCAATGACATAGTGGGTACATCAGCAGTGACATAGTGGGTACATCAGCAGTGACATAGTGGGTACATCAGCAGTGACATAGTGGGTACATCGGCAGTGACATAGTGGGTACATCAGTAGTGACATAGTGGATACATCGGCAGTGACATAGTGGGTACATTGGCAGTGACATAGTGGGTACATCGGCAGTGACATTGTCAGTACATTGGCAGTGACATAGTGGGTACATCGGCAGTGCCATAGTGGGTACATCGGCAGTGCCATAGTGGGTACATCGGCAGTGACATTGTCAGTACATTGGCAGTGACATAGTGGGTACACACTGGACGATGAACACTACTGGGGGCATTATGTGGAAGTGGTACTAAAATACCATGGGGGGTGCGCACCAAGATGTGGGGAGGAGGGGGCAGTGACACAGGCTTGCTCCGGGTGACATGGCACCATGCTACACCTCTGGTTTACTCAGCTTAACACTGTAAAACATCTCCTAATCTCCACCTATTGCTTTATAAATCCTCTCCCTATTACTTCATAGAACTCTCCCTATAATAATATTATGACATTTGCAATTGCTATCTCCATGTGTCATGCCCCTGCATGTCTCCCATATCACCACCTAACCCTATGTTATAATCCCTGTGCTACTGTATCTGTCCATCCAGCCTCTCTCCTCCGTCCGCTGTCTCTGCCTCTCATTGTGATATATAGCAATGCAGTGTAGTATAGAGAGCCGCAGTGAAGCTTGTCTCGTTACGCTGACTTTATGACTCGGCAGCTCTCATATAATATCCCGATCGATGCCCCAATCACAGATCAATGTCTGCGCTCTGATGCTAGGAACCACCTCACCAAATTCATCTCAATAATTACCTGCATTAAAAACACATTGCTCAGCCTGTCTTCCCTGACAGGGCTCTGAAGTACATCTATACATTACTGTGACTCTGCCAGTGCCCTGCAGAGCATCACTAGGCCTTTCTGATGGCACATGCAGATCATTCTTACATTCATCTGGTCCTACCACAGTGCAGAGCATCATGCCCTCTTTCCCAGGAACCTGCACTGCTGCAATAACCTGGGGTTTTTGTTGGGGTCTACCTGGGTTGCAGCTTGCAAAATAACCTAGGTCCAGTGACCCAGGAATCAGAGGCTGGTAACTACCAGAGTCAGACCCGAGTAAAGGTGTAGTGTAAATGGCGTAACCCAGGTTATGCGGCCCAAGTTATGCTTAAAAGCTGCTGATGTACCTGATGGTCCACCTCAACGTAGACACCCTGAGGAAGGCTTGTAATTTAGCAGAAACGCGTTGGTGGTTTTAAGTGACATAGATACTGTGGGACTGGACCTTATAACTGAACCATCTGGGAGCTATCCAAGGAGGGAGCTTTTGCTGTGGAGACCCGGGATCCCACCAGGAATTACCCCTTGGACTGTCCAATACGACACTAATAGCCTTGATTATAAGGCCAGACACGGTACTATGCTCAAATTATTTTACTGTTTATGTCAATCCTGAATAAATGTTTACAGTTTTACGCTATGTGGAGCATTTGATTTTAAACCGAGGTATACATGAATTAAGAAGAAGAAAGTACATACAACGTTGAAGCATCAAATAATACCATACGAGACATCTTGTGGCCTAAGGAAAGGCTCATTTGCGGTACGGAGAGTACACATTGGTGGGGATTACCACTGAGAATAACATCTACACTATAAAAAGTGTTTGTCTTTTATTTGAGGTATCGCATACACGGCAGAATCTACCAACATCGGCTAAAGAAGTGTGGCGGATATACATTTTTAGATCTCAAGTGGGAGCGCCCTGTCCAATTCTTTTTTGTATTGACTGTAGTTTGGATAGTGTGGTGATTATCTTGTGACAAGGCTGCACCCTTTGTTTAGAGCGCAGGTGCTCTACCTTCTTGTTTGTATCACCTCAACGTAGTGTCTGCAAGTGACATGCAGGGCAGACATGGGTTGAGTGTAAAAGGGGTTGACCAGAGAATAACCTTGGTCCAGGTGCAATGTAAAGGGGGTCTGACCTTGGTTGGAGCCATGTCTGGAATCCTGGTCTGTACCTGGGTTTCAGGTGCACAAATGGTATTAGAAATATCTTCTTCCCTCACATTCCACCTTATTATCTGTTAATTAATACTGTATATACCATTTACAAATCACACAGAAAATTCCAGAGTATATTTATTTTCACATAAAATGTAGTTGTACCTTTACGCATGGGAACAGTCCCTCATGCAGATGTAACAGCATGACCGTCTTCCATTCATACAACTGGCATGACTGACGTCATAATCATCCTACAATGCCAATTGTACTGTAGGTGTGGGTGCTGCGAGCTGAGTGACCCTAATATTTGACCTAGAATATAGCATCTGTCAATAGATTCCGCCAATACCCTAGTGAGCCAGTCAGATTCTGTCACTGGGTGAAGGTAGCACATAGCTGCCTACCCTCCTGCATTCTGCAGGAGACTCCCTGAAATAGCAGCAATCTCCCTATCTCCCTCATTAGTCTTGCAATCTCCCTCATGTCGCCTAGCCCACATTATACTGTTACATTTTTGGGGAAAAAATGAATGAGAGATACAGTAGGAGCCTGTCTCATCTGTCTTTCTTTGGCCATGGCTCAGGATGGCTAGCCATGGCTATCCTATTGTTCTCAGCTGCAATACAATCAGCAGTGTAGCTAGGCGACATGGTGCCCGGAGCAAGGGCATATTTCGCGCCCCCCCGGGTAAGGAATTGGGGGCGTGGCTAACATGTGTTGGCATGTTACATTTGAAAAGAAAAAACTTTAAAAAACACAGTAACGGAATCTGCTGCGCTATATAAGACACTGTAATGGAATCTGCTGCCCTATATAAGACACTGTAACGGAATCTGCTGCGCTATATAAGGTGCTGTAACGGAATCTGCTGCGCTATATAAGACTCTGTAACGGAATCTGCTGCGCTATATAAGATGCTGTAATGGAATCTGCTGCGCTATAGAAGACACTGTAACGGAATCTGCTGCGCTATATAAGACACTGTAACGGAATTTGCTGCGCTATAAAAGACGCTGTAACGGAATCTGCTGCGCTATATAAAAGCTGTAATGGAATCTGCTGTGTTATATAAGGTTCTGTAACGGAATCTGCTGCGCTATATAAGGTGCTGTAACAGAATCTGCTGCGCTATATAAGGTGCTGTAACGGAATCTGCTGCGCTATATAAGGTGCTGTAACGGAATCTGCTGCGCTATATAAGGTGCTGTAACGGAATCTGCTGCGCTATATAAGACTCTGTAACGGAATCTGCTGCGCTATATAAGGTGCTGTAACGGAATCTGCTGCGCTATATAAGGTGCTGTAACGGAATCTGCTGCGCTATATAAGGTGCTGTAACGGAATCTGCTGCGCTATATAAGGTGCTGTAACGGAATCTGCTGCGCTATATAAGGTGCTGTAACGGAATCTGCTGCGCTATATAAGGTGCTGTAATGGAATCTGCTGCGCTATATAAGACGCTGTAACGGAATTTACTGCGCTATATAACAACCTGTAATGGAATGTTCTGCGCTATATAACAACCTGTAACGGAATCTGCTGCGCTATCTAAAACACTGTACCGGAATCTGCTGCGCTATATAAGATGCTGTAACGGAATCTGCTGCGCTATATAAGACACTGATGGAATCTGCTGCGCTATATAAGACACTGTAACGGAATCTGCTGCGCTATATAAGATGCTGTAACGGTATCTGCTGCGCTATATAAGACACTGATGGAATCTGCTGCGCTATATAAGACGCTGTAACGGAATCTGCTGCGCTATATAAGACACTGACGGAATCTGCTGCGCTATATAAGACACTGACGGAATCTGCTGCGCTATATAAGACACTGACAGAATCTGCTGCGCTATATAAGACGCTGTACTGGAATCTGCTGCGCTATATAACATGCTGTAAATAAATAAATATATATACATGTAAAGATATATACAGCACCTTCCCCCCCCCCAAACAAAAAACATCAAGTTTATTATTACTGTAACAACATAATTTAACTGTAAAAAAAAAAAAAATCCACCTTGAATAAGTTAGAGGCACAGGCGGCAGCAAAACACCTTCTCCTTCTCCAGGCTGATGACGCGCTGCTGTAGCCAGGGAGGAGGTGACTGACTCTGTTAGGATCTGTACAGTGCTGTGCTGCCCGGAAGCCGCCCCCCCAGACCGAGCAGCAGCAGCAATTAATTTCAGAGAGAGGAGAGGACATGGAGTGTCAGCCCGCCGCCCGGCCTCACCGTCCGTGACACTTGGCGGCAGGGACCGGGCGAGCAGGGCAGGAGTCAGGCGCCGGACACTGCTTGAGTGACACTTGCAGATCATTTGCGGAGGGGGAGCGGGCGGGCCGGCAGCGCCATTCGACCAATTGGCGCCCGGAGCGTGAGCTCCGGTGGCTCCGCCCTCCCTACGCCTCTGAATACAATACATAGAACAATAGAGTTGGGGATTACCATAGTAATCCAATTACTGACTTAATCCTATTATAGAGATAGATGGCAGTGGCTCCCACTGTAGATACATTTACATTGAATCATCAGCAACATTTCCCAGCATTTTAGCAAGTATAGTAGCTCTTACTAATTGCTTTGGGGCTCATCTACATTTGTGTATAAGTCATTTTAAAAGCTTCCTCTCAGATGTAGCAGTACACACCCACGCTTCTAGGTGCCACGTTCACAATCTCTTTTCACAATCTCTCCATATATGGAACTAGACACGCCACTTAAGTGGAGCATGACACTCAATGAAGCGCTGTGCAAAATTTTACTAACAACTACAATCTCCCTGAAACTAGTTTTCAAAAGTAGGCAAGTATGAGATAGCACCACACTGGGTGCTTTCCAAACAACACAAAAATGCTGGGTACACACCAGAATCGTGGCACTACAGAGTATCAGAATTTTTTTTCATGGCACTCCTGGGCCAAAAGTTTTTTTTTTTACCAGGAAAATTTAAAAAAAATATATTCATTAAGTAGTTTGTGTTTATATGTCATCATCAGATTTAATGATGTTGTGAGGGACAAGATTAGTTTCTGTTTGTCCATATATTTTTTGATTGGCAGCCACCAGCACTGGTTTTGCAGATAACATTGAACATAATTAGTTTTATTTGGTTCTGGACCACCAACCCGAGTCTCCCCTGCAAGTGTACTGAGGCACCCAGGGTGTCTGGACACACAGTTTGGGAACCACTGCACTAGACAATGACTTTGCAGTTTATGACAGCCCCCCCCCCCATACCCACTACGTTTTTTTGGCAATATTGGCAAGTGTGTATGCGTACCAGCTCCACGCTGCATTCCCGTCACTAACGAGGTCGTGCTGGGTACCCATCGCCTAGTGTGTACCAGTATAAGGAGACTAGTCCATTTATCAAACCATATTAGTGGCTAAATCCCCGGAAACAGGTGTTAACAGCAAATATTAAGTATCCCAGAATGTATCAAAGAGGGACAACTGCCGGCCGCATCCTCCATAGGTTTCTATGGGGGATGTGAAGCTGCCCGATGTATTAACATCGGGCAGCCCAGCTTTGCATCTCTGGGCTATCGCCATTCTGGGATGGCGATAGCCCATTGTAGCCTATGGCTTCACACCGCACTGCCCCGGCAGGAGTCAGCATGTTAAATGGGCCCCTTAACCTTCAGAACATCCGTGCGTATTCCACTTTCGTGAACTATAGTGCCCAGTATCAGTCATTTAACCTCTGTGCTATCTCTCTGTCCACCCACACAGCATGCATCATCACCATTCTCACCCAGTAAATGAAAGCTGCAGGGAATTGCACCATTAACCTACTCAGTGCCACAGCCCCAGAAAAACATCACTCAAAGGTCAGGCTTGTCACCTCATCATCACGTAATTTAGCGTAGGTGACATTTAAAGGTTACCAGTCAAGTCAAAGCATGAAAATGAAGGACAGTGTGTGACAAGTTGGTAATGTGATGTCCTTCACACAAAGACCATGACCTAATGGCAGGATTGTGTCGTTAATGTACAGTACATCTCCCACATATACTGTGCCCTGGGGATTGTTAACATATACATTCTATCCAGCACTTTGTGTAACACAGGTTCACAGATTTAGGGGTCTACTGTATGTACTAAGCCTTGGAGAGAAATAAAGTGGAGGGAGATAAAGCACCAACCACCCAGCCCCCAACTGTCATTTTTACACCCAACCTGTAACGTCTCAGTTATGAGCTGATTGGCTGTTAATATGGGGCAGATATATTAAGTCTGGTAAAGAGATAAAGTGGAGATAAAATAGAAGGTGCGCTTTCACCTTCTACGTCAGTGGTTCCCAACCCTGGTCCTCAAGGACCCCTAACAGTGCACGTTTTGCAGGTCTCCACACAGCATCACAAGTGCTATAATTAGCTCCACCTGTGATCTTTTCAAATGTAACTGAATAATGAGTGCACCTGCCGGGTGACCTGGAAAACGTGCACTGTTGGGGGTACTGGAGGACCAGGGTTGGGAACCATTGTTCTAAGTTATCTCCTCTTTATTCTCTTCGCCAGACTTAATACATCTGCCCCTTCATCTCTGCCTACTTTATCTCACTCCAAGGCTTAGTAAATAGACTCAATACATTTATCATTATAGTTATCAAAGGGCATGGTAGATGCAATGTTAAATATGCAGTAAGGAGGTCGGATTAAACCAGCCAGAAGCTGATGAAGCTGCTGTTTAATAGACTTTGGAATAAGATGCAAGAAAGCTCACACAGTTGGCCGGACCATATAGGATGTTATTTATTACCCTAACTAAGGTGGAACAATGCAATGACCCATGCCAGCCAATCAGCAATTAGCTGTTATTGGTGGTCTAGTGCAAGGAAGATTAATGACATTTAGGAGACCGATGTCAGCCCATGCTAATTGTTCAGGCAGCTAGAACAGGGGGAGAGAGAGATGGGGGCAGTGTAGTAAATACAAGTCCTGAACCAATGGGAGCTCTGATGACAATTACATGCAAACAGTGGGCAGTTACTTCTGGATAATGGTGAGGACCTGTGATAACAGGAGGATTTACACTGTCCTTGCCAGGGCAGTAGAGAGCCTGGCTGGGTACAGGTACTTTTCAGGGGGTTTGGCTTAAGTTCAGGAGGCGTGGCCATGCACATTTGTAATAAAATACAGAAAAAAATAATATTTGAACCCTTTGAGTGCCAATATCTCTGTGAAAGATGTTCAAAACACCCACTAAAAATGCCAGCGTCTATTTTGACAAATTCACTTGGCACTCAAAGGGTTAAGCACTGCCCTGACCACATGGTCACCCAGCACACAGCAGATGTGTTGGGTTAAGAAGAACTTCTGCAGCATCTGCTGCCATGTATTGGGCACCCCAATGGGCCCATCCGTCATACCTGGGCTTGGGTAATTACTATGCCCCCCCCCCCTCAGCTCCTCTGGGCCTAGCCACCAGGTATCTCACTACTCACAGGGCACATACATATGACTGTAAGTTGGTGCAACTGGGGTACTGTACCTTAGTTACCTTCTAAACACTTCAGATGTGATGTTGCTATAGGCAACCAATCAGATACTGGGCGAGATGCACTCAAACAAAAAATGCTGTAAAAACCCTACCTTCAGAAATTTCAGATGTGATGTTGCTATAGGCAACCAATCAGATACTGGGCGAGATGCACTCAAACAAAAAATGCCGTAAAAACCCTGGTTTTCGTTTTTTTTACTGCATCTTCATATGCAGCAAAGCCCCACCGCCGGGGTGTTACGCCAGTTCTAGATAGCATAACCCCATAGAAGCCTATGGGCTTCCTTTGCTTCCCCTGCCGCCGCGCATCGCCCCTTCCTCACCTGTGTCCGGGCAGCCTCCTGCTGTGCTGCCCGGACCAGTGACCTTCTCCACCCTGCACCTCTTACAGGGAGGAGGAGGCTGAGCCCTGGCAGAGCAGCAGCAGCCGGGTAAGGGTCCAGGGAGGGAGGGGGGACCCGCTGCACATTGCTGGCCACAATGCAAAGGACAGCTCTTAACGCAAGAGCTGTCCTTTGCGTTAATAATCGCATATGTTAGTGGATATGACGGCGATCTGTGGCGGAGGATGTTAGAGAATCCCACCCACTATCTATTATCTTCTAGAAGGTGCTTAATAAATAAGTAGATCATGTTTGGTTGCCCAAAGCAACATCCCATGTGAAATAGAACTCCCATCTATTACCCCCTTGGTTGGCATATTCAATTTTAGTGGGCACTTGAAAGATTAAACTGGCCATACAATGCAATATGTATAACAACCCAATGAGCAATAGAATGGATGGGATCAAATGGGGAGGGAAGCATCATGCACAGGAAAACAAATATGCAGACCCTTTCTAATACTCACTGTAGGTGAGCCATATGTAGTAAGCTTCCGGTGCTATAACCTTTGGCATTGGCAGTGTACATAGAGTTAAATGGCCCTTTTCCTCCATGTGTTCCTCACACTGTGCGCCCATATGCAGGAGTGTAGTCCATAATGCCCCTTTCCTGTAAGACGTGCCACTGGCCAGTGCCTATAGAGTTATATAGAAACAAGGCTGATCTTATCAATAGAATCAATTCTGGACATCCAAACCAATAACTGATCAATATCAGGCTAGAACGCATTTATTGGCATCTTTCAGGCATCAGAAGTCAGGTCAGATTACAGGACTGATAACAGCAAATCAGCAACAGGTAAGTTACTGTACATTTATTATTTATTAACAGTTTCTTATATAGCGCACACAGATTCCGCAGCGCTTTACAGAGAATATTTGAACATTCACATCAGTCCCTGCCCCAGTGGAGTTTACAATCTATATTCCCTACCACATGTACACACACACACACACACACACACACAGACATTCTAGGGTTAATTTTGTTGGGAGCCAAATAACCTACCAGTATATTTTTTGATTGAGGGAGGAAACCGGAGTACCCGGAGTGAACCCACACAAGCACGGGGAGAATATACAAACTCCACACAGTTGGGCCATGGTGATGATGGAACCCATGACCTCAGCGCTGTGAGGCAGTAATGCTAACCATTAGACCATCCGTGCTGCCCCATGGACATGGATTTTCCCCATCCCTCATCTGTGTGCTTCTCTCCCAGTCACATTGCTGCCCTTGTTATGACATTGAACATTACTTCACTGCTGTATTCGGAGCAAACATGAGTAAATCCTGTCTGCAGTGACCAGATCTATCTCTGGAACTGCTCTGGTGCCAACAGGACAATTACCCACTGTACATTAAGGACAATGAGTATTTGGCACAGTATAATAATGCTATTTTACTTACTGTTCCCAGTGAGTGGATCTTAATTGCTGGTAGCATTCTTGCCCTTTCTGTGCCCGATTACTCTGATTGGCGCAGAGTGCACCCTAGTGGCACCATGGCAGCTCATGTTAGAATACTGATCGTCAGTTCTGTTATATCAGAAGCATTTCAGAGTCTGTGCCGGGAACTTGTGGCAGGAAATGAGTTAATGTTTCCCTGTCGGACCCTGGCAGGGGACCAGGGCTTGTCACAAATGCCATGTCAGGAGCAGTGATAAATCCCAGATTCACAGGGCATTGAAGGGATGTCTGCACTGGGAAGCCACCACATATGGTCACATTTCACTGAAATAAAGATTTGTCAGTCATTTCCTAAGTGCAAATGTAATTATTACAGACCAAACACAGTTCACTTGTCTTGAAACATGATGCGTTTCAACAGTTAAAAACAATCTAACATTATTGGGCCAATTCAATAACCCATTTTAGCATGTGATAATATTGCATGTAGCAAATGCTGTGGTTTTAACTTTACAACACTTCTAAGGGCCAGATGTACTAAGCTTGAAAAGTGATAAAATGGAGAGTGATAAACCACCAGCCAATCAGCTCTTACCTGCCATGTCACAGGCTGTGTTTGAAAAATGTCAGGCAGGAGCTGATTGGTTGGTGGTTTATCACTCTCCATTTGATCACTTTTCAGGGGCTTAGTACATCTCGCCCTTAATGTTTCCCTGTTTCCTATTACTATGACCAAAAAAAAGGACTTCTCTTATTAATGTTATTTCCGCTTAGTAAGTAATGGGCATGTGCACAAAGGGCCTTATTCAGACCTGCTCACTACGAGTGTTTGGAGCCCAGCGAGCAGGTAAACACCACCCCCTGCCCTGTGAAATCCCTCCTTACAAAGGGGTTTGAAGGCTGCGAACAGATGTGAACAGGTACACATCCGTTTACATTTGATTTTTACTCACTATCAAATTAATTCTCCTCTTCTCCCTGGTGCTCGCACAGCCAAACAGCCATTTCCGGGCGGGTGTCAACATGACGTGCCCGTCCCTAGCAGACAAAAACACACCTGTGTTTGGCCGGGCACTTCCAGTGTTTCCTTGGTTGCGCCCGTTTTTGCGGGCACGCCCATAAAATTTCTGGGGATCCACCCCAACATGCCCACCCCCTGTCAATCAGGTTGCGAGCGCCTTGCAACCTGACCTAACACATGCCCACTGCGGACATTGCCCATGCGCCGTACAAAAACCATCGGGCAACGGAAGAATTTGGACCTGTGCAAACAGGTCTGAATTGGCAGCTCCTGTCGCCCCTCTCTTAATCCAGCCCTGTCCATGCACCTTTACCTACACCCAGCATACACTCACTGGCTGCATTTTCACATTCTATTCCTATAATCTGATCATAGCATTTCAAAACTTTCATCGCTCATGGTTCCCAGCCTTCTCATGGCCATCAACGCTAAGGAAAATGATCTGAAAGATCGTCAGGGTTTCTATATAAAATGTAATTGTGCCTCAGTTACTGTTTCTCTCATAATGTGGCTGTCAGCTGACCTAGACTATGTTTTGCTGTGTGCTGATGCTCTGGGGGCCCAATACGTGATTTCCTAAAGTCTGTTCCTTCCAGTTATCATCTCTTTGATGCTCTGAAGGATAATACAATTTGTACACTGTCCTCATTCTGGAGGTAAATTCATTAAAATTACCAGTTCCCATCTCCAGCTGCATCTCTGGAGAATCTCAAAGGCTTTGTAACTGTATGAAACCATGATCAAGGAGGTACCTGTTTCACCTTATCTCAGAGCTGAGGTCATCGTATGCAAGGAGATTTAGTTTCTTTTTAGAATTTTGCTGAACTGATATCACATCTACAGTTCTCTCAGAGGAGCCCATTGACCAGAACACTCCAAAAGTAAATGGCTGTGCAATGCGCTCAAACTCTATTCTAACCAAAACAAGTGAAGAGAGTTCTGCAGGATGATAACTCATCTAGTGTTCTCTGGTGCTTGTCATCCTTGGGGCAAACCTGGCGTATTCTGTGAAAGGAGAAGAGGCTCCAATCTGTTAGCTAGTATGGATAGTTGAATGGATAAGAGCGTGGTTGCAGGACAGAAAACAGAGAGTTGTAGTAAACGGAGTACAGTCAAAGGAGGGAAAGGTTACAAGTGGAGTACCCCAGGGATCTGTACTTGGACCGGTGCTTTTTAATATCTTTATTGGTGATATTGCAAATGGAATTGAGGGTAAAATGTGCCTTTTTGCAGATGACACAAAGGTATGCAACAGGGTAGACACACCAGGAGGGGTAAAACAAATGATTGAGGATCTAGGTAGATTAGAGAAATGGTCAAGAGAATGGCAACTACAGTTTAATGCCAAAAAATGCAAAATCATGCACTTGGGTCTCAGAAATCCAAAGACTCAATATAGTATAAATGGCACTATAATGGAAACTACTGAGGAAGAGAGGGATCTAGGTGTCACTATTTCAGGGGACCTAAAAGCAGGTAGGCAATGTAACAAAGCAATGAAGAAGGCAAGTCAGATGCTTGGTTGCATAGGGAGAGGTATCAGCAGTAGAAAGAAAGAAGTAATAATGCCACTGTATAGGTCATTGGTACGACCTCACCTAGAGTATTGTGTTCAGTTCTGGAGGCCATATCTCCAGAAGGATATAAATACATTAGAGACTGTACAAAGAAGGGCAACTAAAATGGTGCATGGCCTAAATCACAAAACGTACCAGGAAAGACTAAAAGATCTTAATATGTATACTTTAGAGCAGAGAAGGGAAAGGGGGGACATGATAGAAACTTTCAAATATATCAAGGGTTTTAACAAGGTACAGGTGGGAGACATTCTTCACAGGAAGAGGAGCAACAGAACACGAGGACATGCACTGAAACTAGAGGGAGGAAGATTCAGGGGAAATGTGAGGAAGAATTTTTTCACAGAAAGAGTAGTAGATAAGTGGAATAGCCTCCCATCAGAGGTGGTAGACGCAAATACAGTAGTACAATTTAAACATGCTTGGGATAAGCATATTGATATCCTTACAAAAAAATAAGGATCAAATATAGTTTGAGGTAACATGTTTAAAAAAAGGGGCAGACTAGATGGGCCAAGTGGTTCCTATCTGCCGTCAAATTCTATGTTTCTATGTTTCTAGTATTTCAGCATATTATTTCTGGTGTACAGTATACTGAGGAGGAATAGTGGGCAGTGAAATGTGGAGTGAGGATGGGTGATGGTATCTGTTTGGGCTAAGCACATGGAGTCCTCCACCTGAGATACCTGGAAGTAGTAATACTCATGTACAGGGAATAAATTGGTCATGGGGAGGTTAGGGACCTAATTTACCTCTGCCACCCAATCCCCCCCCCCCCCCCCCTCATTATGCAGAGCCAGGGATAATGGTAGGGTTTTTGGCACCCCCCTGCAAACTATAATACTTTTCTGCTAGAAATACTGTGCAGGGCCAAGGTGAAGGTTGAAGTAGTTCCACCTCACCATTTGTTCCACCTTACCATCCCAGTCCCCCACTTTACCCCTGCTCATATCTTCATCACCATGGAGCACTATCTACCACATTTGGTGCCCTGGGCTGGTGGTCTCCAGTGAAGTGGCTGTGGATGGTCTGGGCTGCTGGCAGACTACAGTAGGTAATAAAAGGTAAGTAGGGGCAAGGAAAGAGGGGAAAATATGATATTTAGGTGAAAAGAGCAAGAATACAGAAGTAAATAGACAAACATTGGTATTTGGTGATATGTGTTATAACCTTGTTCTGCTTAACGTGCCGCTGGGTCACTTACCACTCTTGCCACATTATAATCCACACTTTTAGAATAGTGCCAGCATCCTTTGTCCTATTTAAGATGTTAAGGATTCTATTTTCTCTGGCTGCTAGACTGCGATTGACATCAAACCCTAACCTGGATTGACAGGTTCTGATATTCTGACCATGGTCCATCCAGTTCTGAGCCAGATGGGGACTCCTTGAATCAATGACTCTATCCACCAATAACCAAACAACAAGGGTATAAGAAGGGAGACCTGAGTACCAGAATCTGTCAGTACAACATTGGTCATCACTTGTGAAGTGGCTCCAGGTGCTGTAGATTTCTGGGATTCCTGTGTTACAGCCAATTCCCATGTATCCATCAATCCAGACAATACCTATGTATCCATCGGTCCAGGCAATTCCTGTGTATCCCTCGGTCCAGCCAATTCCTGCTTATCCATCGGTCCAGCCAATTCCTATGTATCCATCGGTCCAGCCAATTCCTTTGTATCCATCGGCCCAGCCAATT